>NC_079297.1:309827-619655 GCF_023638135.1 Falco biarmicus
GATTATAGCGACCACCACGGGTCCAAGGCGTCCCTATGGTCCTCGGTCCAGGCAGCGTCCTGCCGGCCCTTCCGGTCGTCGTGATCCTTGGTGGGGAAGATCTCCAAAGTTCAGTTGCTAAGAAGGCATCTTTTTATGCCAAGCAGCACACCTTGCTCCTCCTCTGGCCCATGGACTGTTGCCAGTCTCCGCCTTCTCAAGCCAGGTTACCAGCATGTCCAAAGAGGGGTGCCCGAGGCGTGGTTTGCCTTAGAGGCGGGTGGCTTCAGACCAGGAGGTGTGTTTTTGTATTATAATGATATTATAATGAAGAAAGTTCACCTGAAGTTCATGTTTTCTGGTTCGTTGTTATGACCACGGTTGTCATCCATCTTCTGGACAGCTGTTACGTGGCCTTATTGTAGTCGTTCCTTCCAGTCCCAGGTGGCAGGGAGCGGCACAGCACTCCTCGTACCGTGCAGTTCTCCTTCCCAGGGTCTCTGGGTCTCGGTGTCCATGAGGAGCACATTCCACCTCCAGGTCTCTGTTAGCAGTGTTGAGACAATATCGTTCTCTTTAGACCGACTCTTACACATGTTGAAAATAGCTTTAGTGTTCCCTAGAGGATGCACAGATTAAGTGCATTATTTTCCAATTGGAAGCTGGCAGGGAGCTAGCTATGTGTATGTATGCTGTCTTTTGAAAATCAGATGCTTGTGAGGTGCAAAGGATAGGTCTTAGCAAAATACCTATGAAAGTATGTCTATATTAGGTAGTCTTGCCCAAACCCTTAATATTTGTGTATGGTATCTTCTCAGCATGTCTCTATCCCTCCACTAGCTTAAGATTAGTGGGTTTTAGCTTGGATAACTGTAAGGACCCAGACAGTCTGGCCCGTCATTCTACTTCACTGTAACAAATACTCATGTGTGTATTTTTGCTAGGTAAGAGAGTCTGTCTCTAAGAAAGTCTCTCCAGAGGAAGCTATTGAAATGAAATTGCTGGAAAAAGACAAAGAAGGAGTTGTGAACTCGCAGCTGCAGTGGCAGCTTAATCTTTTAGCTCACGTGGAATCTCTACAAGATGAAGTTATACATAGAATGGATTTCATTGAGAAGGAGCTAGACGGTAGGTAACATTTTTCTGTTTCAAAAATTAACTGTATTTAACAGAGATACCAGTTCAAAACACGTTAACTTGAATTTTACTTCTGCAGACCTACAAAGAGATGAAAGCTGCTTTTTCATATTTACTGCATTTACTAATAGAAACTGGATTTGTTGTTGATGTTGGGGGTGGTGGTGGATTTTAAGATAGATCAAATTAAAGCTAAGCAGAATTTTATCAAAAATGTTCTGGTTAGATCACCTCTAAATACTTATATCGGATATGTAGTGGAATATCTTCCATGTCTTTTTGCTTTCAGGTTTTGTCATTCTCCATAGCTCTTCTGTGTATCTGAACTTCCCTGTTCTTCAGGGGCTTGTTGGCTCTATTAGCCTACTCTAGGTGGCCCCTTCAGTGTACAGGGTGCTTACCTCTTCCTGTCACTTCCAAATTCTATACCTAAGTGTCTCCTGAAATTTTTTTTTCCTAGTAATGGAGAACTTCTAAACCCTTTGTGTTACATTAAAGAATCCAGGATAGTTCTTTTTCTTGACACCTTGAAGTTTGACCATTGGTTGTATAGTGGTTACAGCAGCAGCTTTTCTTGCAAGGGTGTTGGGAATCTAACCTTTGCCAAAGGAAGAGCCCTCTTTGTATTCAGTAGGGTACTGAAGAGTTGAACAGCTAAAGGAGTATTTCAGGTAATGAAGGCTAATCAGGCCTGTAATCATAGTGCCTATTTCATGAATGAAGAAGCCCTGGTGCACAAAAGTCAGGCTATTTCTATCTGCTGCTGAGCTGGAAGGCCACTCAGAACATTGCTACTCTGATCAGGATTTTTCTTACTTCAAGGCTGGATCTGTTAGTAGTTGGATAATACCCAGTTCTTGGGCAGATACAGCCCTTAGGTTAAACTAGCCTATTGATCTAGTTACTGGCAGTGGCCACTGCTGCTTCTCTTGGCAGATGTATTCTGTCTTCAAGGTTTCGGTCTCCTTCCTCGATACTGTCCTGTCCCCTGAACTCATAGTTCAATCTGACCACCTTTCTGGTGGTTGTATTACGTTGTTGCCTGACTTGTTTTTCGGTCAGTAGTATTTCTGGTTGTTCTTTCCCGCTGAGAAGCTTTAGAGCAAGAATTATTTTTCTTTGTGCAGTAATCTGCTGTTTGTGCTTTTGGATTTTATCCCCATTTTCTGCTACCCAGCTTTTTTTCTTGGCCAATTGTATTCTGTATTAATGGCAGACTTCTTTCATTAGCTTAGTCCTATCCTTGTAGAATCTTCAGTTGCATCTATTACTAATCTTAAAGGTATTTTGATTGTATAAGCTTCCTGTACTACAGTGTTAATGTGCTGGGATTGATATAGATCAGAGGAAGTTTAGTACCAGATTTCACAATAGTTCTGAGTTTTCCTCCCCTGCTTTCTCCTAGGAACATAAGGCTGGTTTTCTCTTATCCCTCAATGTGAATTATTGTCATGTGTCAAAAGCTTTTTGCAAAGATTGGTGTGAGTAGCCTCGTTTTCTGACTTCTCAAATACCATGTATTAAAAACATTGCCCACCGCGCTCTCAACATTCACAAAAGATTGTGACTTAAGGTGATCTTATTTGCTGAGAACTGGAATAGTGACAGTTTTGTTTTTCTTTGCAGTTTTGGAGAGTTGGCTGGATTATACAGGAGAGCTGGAACCACCAGAACCACTAGCTAGACTCCCACAACTCAAACATTGTATAAAGCAGCTTATAACGGACCTAGGCAAAGTGCAACAGATTGCACTTTGCTGCTCAACATGAGACTAGAGAAAGTTGGAGACTGTTGCTGAGTGCAAAGTTGGAGCGTCTGATTTGAACAGTTCTGTATATTTGAATGAAATTAGCATGCTGGTTGCATGTGATACAGATTGACTTCAGGGATTTGTGAAGAAGTGCTGTTCAAAGAACAGCAAAAAGGTTATTTCGGGTTTATTAGGCAATTATAATGATACAGAAGAGGTCATACTGTTGTCTTCAGAGGTTGGGTGTTGGTTGATAAATTATACTTAAATTTTCACTCCTTACAAGTTGTTCATTGAAACAGTAGACTTTTTCATTATTAAATTGATTAAAAGTTGTGCCACTGAAGAACAGAGTTCTAAGAGCCAAAAATGTTTCATTGACAGAGGTTGTAAATAACTTTGCATAGTTTAGGTGACTTGTGTCATGTTTTATTCCTTCTGGTTTATGCATAATAGCACACAGTATTTAATCATTAGGGAATGTTATAACAGTTTTCAGACTTAGTAAGTATGAATGTCCAGCTCTTAACTATAAAGTGTTATGTGGAGGTTTGCAAGTAACAGTGGCCTAAACCCCACTTCTATTACGTTAAATAGCGTAGCAGAAGGTCGTGGGTGGATTGGACTTACTTTCAGGATACATGATTGTTTTTCCTATTTATCCAGTCACTATCACATGACTTGGTACTGGGGAAACCCATTAACGTTGTGTTTCTGTGCATTCTCGAGCTCTTAAACATGGCCATACTGTGCCTCCTGAAGCAGTGCTAGTGGGGACACCCTTGTTGTGGCAGTATGAAATACTGCCGTGGAAAGACTGGAGATGCAATCAGAGTTCCAGACTTAAACAAGGTCTGTAATGGATGTTGTGTAGTTTTCTACCCATTTGTTAATAATTGCCATTCCGGTTATATTTTGAAATGTAGACTTTTTTCAATACTCTGAACGTGTTCATTGTAAAGACTTACTATGAATGTGTGGTTTTGGGAATCAGTTTATTTTATATTTGTGTAAATAAAGGCTCAAGGTCTATGCATGAGGTACTGTCCTCCCAGACAGTGAGTGGGTTATTATCTTAAATAGTGTATGTTCACAAAGTCCCCTTTTATACCCAAGTTTCAATTTTCTGGTTTGTATTACTTTGTGAGAGCGAGGTGATTATGCTGCTTATGTTCAAGTCACATTATACAGTACCTTTTTTGAAACGGTGGTGTATTGTGTTTGAGACGTTCTAAGTCTTTCAGCTGCAGATCATAGCTCTATAAATAATGGCTGTGACTTTAGTTTTCCTTCCCAAATGTTGCTGAATTAAAAGTTCACTGGGGAAAATGGCAAGCTGTTTTTGCAGTGAGAGGGTGTCCTTAAAAAGCTGGATTTGTTACCTTGGTTTTATTTTGTGTGTTGGTACCACCAAAGGGTAAAATTTAAGCACAGGCCCATAACTGTACAAATCACTAATTTTGAATATGAATGTTTGTATACAACAAAGAATAATTGTAAACTTGAAATATCCAAAATTATTGTAGGAGTTAACAGTATCTACACAGTGAGTATTTTATTTCCCTCAGAAAACAAAATAACCAGGCTGTTCTAGGTAGTAGCTAAGGCTTTTGTGCTAAGACTCATTTCAGGGAATAATTTGTCTCTGTTTTATAGTACTAGTTGCTATATAGTGAATACAGCATATGTACAGCAGAAAAATAAACTTATTTTTCTGTAACACAATTGGAATAAAGCTTACATGATATTTAAGAATCACTTTGCTCTCTGAAGGTGAGACCAGTGCTGATACCTTGTCTCATACCTGTTAATAATGACAGCTGAATTCATGTATGCCCCAGACAACTGAAGGTTTTGGGGTTTGTTAGTTGATCAACCAGAAACATGTTCCATGCTTGAAATCTGTAAAGTTAGCACTCTGACCAGGTATCTCTCAAAGAACATAGCTATGTTGCTAACAAGTCAGCTGTGCTTACAGTTCGAGGGGGTGAAAGCAGTTAAATTCCTGAGTACTTTTCACTCCAGAATAGAACTTCTCCTTCTCAAGCAGTTGCTTTTTGTGTGTTGGTTTTATGTTTTTACTTTGCCAGTTTATTTTTGCTCAGGGTGGTACTTAAGATTTGGAAGAAAGCTTGGTTCTGGTGGGTGAATCAAATGGCAAATACTGGAAATTTGTTTTCCTTTAGTAGAGCTAGGGAAGCCCTTGCAGTAAAAGACTGAAAATATTTATTAAAAATAGAGTACCATTTCTCATGTTCAGGAAATATTCTTTGTTGTGCTCTGTCTGGATTCATTTTTTTCCCCCCCAGTTTTGCAAGTTTCCACATAGTTATTTCTTAGTCTGGACCAACTGTTTGGTCTGGCAGGTCACTTTTTTTTATTTCTTTAAATCACTGGTAAGTGAATGCAAAGTGGAGCCTTGATGAAATGAACAAACGTTGCACTGCAAATACTTAAATATATTTGTCCTTGTTTATGCACTATTAGATCTGAGGGCGCTGTATATAGATTTTTTTTTTTTTTTTTTGCTTTGGAGCAATATTTGCAAAACTTGAAAACTTCTGTATCTTGGTGTTTGGAATAAATAAATAGGTTTTTGTTGGTTAAGTCTTAGTAAAGTCTTTGTTTCAATCCATGATTATTAAATAAAATAATTTTGGGCATTTTTCTTCACATACCATTGAAATGCGGGTACTGTATTTGACAGGAGTATAGATCTTAACTGTTCATAAAGTATGGAAATGATTGTTTTCCAGATCTGTCTGACATAAATATTCTTAATAGGTAAACTGTTACTATTGGTTTATGTTGGGTGTTTGTGAGGAGCTTCTATGTTTTATTCCCAAATCCTAATATATGTAATATATTAAGATGTAATATAAGTAATGTGACTCTAATTTTTGTTCCTATTTCGGCAGCTAGCCTACCAGGGCTGCTGTTGAGTGCTTGGCAGCATTGGTGAGAGAGGGGCAGCTGTCTTATCCCTCTGATTCATTTCACAAAGGATGAGTGCTGTGGGTATGCAGCTGCTCTAACCAGAACAGCATAGCACTGTAGCATCTGGAAGTGTGTGTATGAGACTTGTGCTGGGGAGACAGGTGTGAAGCCAGGATGCTCATTCCAAGAGTACACAGATCTGAAGGCACAGCACCCCAGAACGATTCCTGAGACCAGGTGAATTAGGACAGGTGCTGTCAGCTGTACAGTGCAAATGTCATAGAGAAAAAATACATAATTTCTATACAGTTTTCAGGTGGAAATGTGTTTTGCCCATATGCCCTTGCAGGGGGCTAGCAGTTGAATTTCAGGTAGGTTAGGTAGCGAGGGTGGAACTGGAAGGGAGCAACAATGGATGCTGTGCCTGTGCTGTTCTGAAAGCTGCCAGTGTGCTTCTGGGCATCAGCAGCAAGCTCGGTGTAGAAGCTGCATGCTTGCTGCATGAGGAGGTGCTGCTTTAGCATTAGTGCGAAGGAATGTGCTTTTCACGTCCTTGAACAATCTATACAGAGAGAATGCATAGGCACGAGAAGGGGAGGAGCTAGTAGGTGCTGGAGAGGGAGGTGTACCTGGCACAGGGTGTGCATGAAGGCAAGGGCAGGTATTGTGTGCCTTCAGAGGCACTTCAGGTTCCATCTCTTCCCCTCTGTTTCCCCAGTAGGAGGAAAAGAAGTGTGTTCCCTTGTCGTAGCAAACTGGCCCTTCCTAATTTTGTTTCTAAAACAAGATTCCTGTAAAACTCCTGGATTTTTAAGGCTAGAGTGCTCATCACTGCTAGAGCCTGGCTTGTGAAGCCTGGAGAAACTTTTGCCACTGACAGCAGATCCAGGCATGCATTTCATGGTTCGATCAAATTGTGTAGGTCTTTGCTGATCACTTTACTTACACATCAAAATCAGTTTTGAAAGTGTCACCTGAATTTGAAATAATTCAATGAAATGCGTGCTGTGGCTAGCCATGTTTCTGGGATTGTGTCCCTCTGAGTTTTGGGGGTTTTTGTTTTGTTTTTCTTTTTACTTTATATTAAGGTTGTTGTAAGGGCAGACTCTCATCAGGAGGCAGTTGCCAAGTCATCTGGCAACCTTCATGTGGTAGATTCACCTTGAAGTTCCTCAGCCTAAGAAATCTGACAAAACCATTTTAATATTCTTGCTGTTATTTGACTATATTTTGTCTCTTCTAATTACATAATCTACTGTTGATAACATTCCAGGCTGTGGGTCTTGGTCATACTCACTTTTGATGCTAGAGTAGCAGCTTCCTGCTGCAGCACTGGCATTTCATCAGATTGCAAAAGAGTTTGTGACTGATACTGATCTGTTTTTTCCAGTGGTGTTGTTGAGCACCTTAAGCTATTACAGTTTATTTAGAAGGGTATTTTACATCTTCCTACTAATCCTTCAGTGTTTGCATAGCAACTCTCTTGTGAAGGAAAAAAACTACATAGTGCTCTTGTCAGGTTAATACCTGCCACAGCTAATCCAAAAAAAGTCCATGTTAAAATAGGCAAATAATTAAAAATAGAAAATGCCATGTTTTTTTCCTATTAGAATATATATTCAGACAGTAAAACTGAGAACAACAACAAAAAAAAGCTGGAATTCATAATGTTCTGCCTGCAGGGTGTTTCTGCTGGTGGTGCTTGTGTGCCATTAAGGTGTTTGGTCAGTAAAAGCTGAATGAGGCCAAAAAGTCTTGTTGGTTAACACTCTACACAAAGTTATTAAGGACTTTTAGGAATGTTGGGTGCATTGGGCTCGGGAGGAGGAGAGGGGGAGTTGTGTGCACCTCCTTGAGCTTTCAGACTGATGGTTTTGAGTTACGCAGATTGAGTACATACGCTGTTGCAAGGGGACACCAAGGGAAGAACCTGCTCATGAAGTGGTGGGCTTCCATACCCTCGTGTGTCAGTCGGAGTAAAGGTTTGCTGAAAGCCGTACTGAATCTGGGCTCTGGAAATAGCTGTGTCCTCTGAATACACATCCAAAGCTATTGCAGATACTCTGGCTATTTTGCAGCTTCTCCAAATACCTTCAGAAGTCCCTTTGATCCCAGCAAATGCTTGGTGGCTGCTCTTGTGCAAGAGATGCTTGGGCAGTTTGGTTTCAGGTGTGTGAAAGGGCAGAGCATAGGCTTATGTGGCAAGGTTGCATATCTGGATGTCACTAAGTACTTGTCACCAGCTTCCTCTGAAGCGACAAAGCTCTTGGAGGAAGTCAGTGCTGTCCACAGTATGGCTGATCTGGCCCAAGTGGCCGCAGCTCTTGACAAGCTGAGTGTGCTGTCAACACACAGCAGAGAGCGCCTGAGGAGCTCCTCTTCCCACAGGTATCCTGGGCACTCAGAACACCTCTGGTGAGCGCAGGCATCAGCCCTCGTCCTACTGGGTCTCCATGGCCACCCACCCTTGGGTGGCTGTGGCAGCTGGCAGGTCCTCTGCTGTACTGGCACTGCTAGATCTCATCAGGGTTTGTTCTGTCCCTTCACAGCCTTAAGTGTCCCAGTCCTGTGCTGGCGGGGGAGCAGCCCTGCAGCCCCTGCCTCTCTGCCCTCCCCTGTCTGGTATGAGAGCTGCTGCAGGGAGGGCATGGCAAGACCTGCTCTCTGCCTCTTTTGGCCATTAAAGACCTTGTTTGGCATCTGACTTTGTGCCTGTGATGTTAACTGGGGCCACAGTGTTTTTAACAGTGGGAAGCAGGGAGTGGGGTTGGCAGCACTCGGAGCTAGGCGCCCTGCAATTCCCCCCAGCAGCAGCCTCTGCTGCCTGGGGTGCCAGCACCCTGCTGTTCCAGGGACGTGCAAAGATGTTTTCCAGGATGAGTGAAGTGTGCCCAGAAAAAGGAGCTATTGGGGCTGGGAAGGAGGAGGGCTTGGCGGTGGGTGGCACTGGGGAAGAATTTCCATCTAGCTATTTCCTGTCTTGCCAGTCACCAGGATACAAGTATCAGAGCAGTGGTTTCTTGACTGCAGCTGCCTCCAGTCTGAGGTACAACCATCACTGGGATATAAAACCAGGCAACACATCTGGGGTGGAGGTAGAAGGAGGCCCAAGAGTTGGCTTTCATTCACACAACATAGATTAATGGGAAAAATAAAGGAAGCAAAACCCTCTGAGCTGCCTCAGGAGTGACAGCAGTGGGCTCGGCTGGCTCTAGAGCAAGGTCAAGGATGAAGGATAAATCCTGACCTGTGTCCTGTGCTGAAAAGATGTCTAGGCTCAGGGCTGATGGCTGAGCAGGTGTGTGAAGCTCTGGGCTGCTGTGTGGAGGGAAGTGAGGAAGTGACGGTGGGTTTGCAAGAGCAAGTGTGTCAGAGGTGAAAATGAAGAGAAAATTTGAGCATGTCAGAGGCAGGAAACCTGCAGATTAGGGGGGGGTCCTGCTACACCAGCCTCTGGGTGCACGCAAAGGAAGGAAGGGATGTTGCCAAGCAGCGAAATTGCTTCTGCACTGGTTCTCACTGCAGAGGGAAGCATTGTGTGCTGGCTGATAAGGGGCTATTGAAAGCAGTGGCTCGGGCACGTTGCTGTTCTGAGGCATTTCTGCTGATTTTAGGGCCCCCTCTGGCTGAGAGGTGTATCTTAGATTGGGATTGGGCATGAGTATTTGCATTCTGCCTTTTCGGATCACCTAGTCGTGGCATGGACCCATTTCTTTCCCCGCTTCAGTTAGAACAGCAGTTGTGATCTTAAAGACTTTTAACCCTCTGTGGCTCATTTATTTGCCCTAAGCTCACTGACTGAGGACCAGGCCTGACCCACAGCCATCAGCTCACCCCAGGCTGGGAAAGCTGGCAGCAGGAGAAAAAACCCCCAGGCATGAGGCTTCGGTGAGTGGAAACCTGCCTGGCAGTTGCAGCTTGCAGTTCATGATTTACTCACAAACCCTCAACTGTGAATGACGTGCTCTTTAATTAAGATATTACAAATGGTTACTGCTGCATGTCCAGCAGGATCCTGTTTTATTGACCTCAAATCCTATAAAATACATGTGCTTGAAGATCTAAAAATCAGCTACTTCGGGTGCAGTAAGAGGGTGGTTTCCTCCTGGCTGCTGCAGAGGGGTGAGTTATGGGTGCGTGAGAGCAGGAGGGTCTGTGACTGCTACTCACAGGCCCTTGTCCTGCACAGACACACTGCTCCAAGAAAGTTTGTGCATGGACTTAAGGTGTGTGACAGGGTCAGGCTGTCTTCTCACCTGGGCCAGGCTTTGGCTTGTTGGGCATTTGCATCCTATTTCCCCGCTGCTGTGGGAACGCAGACGCAGCAGGGCTCCATTGCAGCCCATGGGGCAGGCAGTGCTCCTATGCGCAGCCTCTGCCATCTTCTCCCGTGGGTGTGGGGTGATGCTCAGGGTGCTCAAAGATTGCTTCCCAGAAAGTCTGGCTCTGGAGAGGACAAGCCCTTGGGCAGCCCCTTCTTCCAGCATCAGCAGTTGCTCCTCTGCACCTTGATCTCAGCTGTCCTGTGTCCTGGTCACTGGCCCCTGGGTGCCTGGCTCCCACAGCATCCACAAGTGTTTGTGGCTGTAACGAGGGCAGGTGTCTGCCGAGGGGCTGTGGCTGAGCAGGGCCCTGCCCTTAGCTATTCTTTCCTTTCCCTGCAAGGCCCTGTCTCTGTCACCAGGAGGTAAGAGCTGATGGCTTCCCTCAGGCCCAGGCTGATGGGAGAGTCCTCCTCCAGTGGGGCTGTGGCCTCTGAGAACAGGAGGGAGCTGTGTGAGGGTGGACAAAGTGGTCAGCAGGCAGCCCCCAGACCCAGTGGCTGGCAGGGGTCGTGGATAGAGCCCAGCCCCTTCCCTGACTGTCTCTACCTGTCAATCTTGTCCCAGTTGAGTGACGGCTTCTTCACGACAGCAGGCATGGCAGGGACCGGGGCTGCCCTTGCCCCTTCCATAGAGCAGGGCTCCCTGAGGGCACAGCACAGCCCCTCTCCAAACTCTGGGCAGGGAGGTGGCAGTGTCAGCAGGGTTCCCCCCTGCCCTGTGCCCCAGCCCTGGGGGCACCTGGGCAGATGGGGAGTGGCTGCCACCTTTCCCCCCTCCCTCCCTGTAAGGCGCAGTGTATTCCCCCCCACTGCCCCACCCCAGCTGAGGGTGCTGGGGAGCGGTAAGGTGTTACCAGAGTAGTGGTCCACCAGGTCGTGCAGGCTGGGGAAGGTGAGTCCAGGTGAGATGTAGACCCAGCCATTCTCCAGGCAGTGGATGCGGTAGTGTGTCACTGAGTCCCAGGAGGCGCGCTCACTGCGGCGCACGGACAGTGAGTAGCAGCCTGCCAGGGCACGGGGCAAGAGGCACATAGCTGGGCTGCAGTGGATACCCACCCTGCTTGGCCCCACTGCCTGCACTCTCCCACCATGGGGGTCTTATCGCCCCACTGGGGTGACTGGCAACATCCTTCTCCTCATGGGGCTGTGCAGCTGTGACCATCCCTGTGCCAGCCCCACACCATGAGCACCTCCAGGATGTGGGTGTGCTGGGACATGGGGTGACCTGGGTAGCTGCTGCCATGTCCCAGGCACCCTCACATTGGGGTACTGTGGCTCTGTGCCCAAGCCTCCACTTCTTGGTGTCGTGCAGGGGTGGCCTAGCCCTGTGGCCCCCTCATTGCCCAGGCAGCTGCAGGGCCATGCAGCGCCATGCCAGTGCATCAGCCACATGCACTGGGGCACCCGGTGGGATCTCCCCATGGAGTTCCCTCAGCATCTTCTTGTGCTGGGGCCCCATTTCACTTCAGAGGCTGAGCCTTTTCACTTCTCTGTTTAACCAAAAGCTGCAGGAAGCCTGCTGGTGGTTTTCTCTTCTGAGGCCCCCGTGGCAGAGACTCAGCACGAAGTGTGTGGAGCAGAGGTACCAAGAAACCTCTGTGTGGGGTAAGCCATTGCCACCAGGTGTGAGCAATGGAGCATCAGCCCCACTGGGGCCCTCAGCATGCCAGTGGGGATGGCTGGGAGGGGGTATAGGAGGTGGGGCAGGACCTGAGGGCTCTCACCTTGCCTGGTCTGGCTCTCTCGTATCAGGAAGGACCCGCTGCGGTTGCCCGGCTGGAGCAGCAGCTCCTCTGCCTTCTGCCGGCTGATGCCCTCGTACAGCCACCTGCGCAGACAGCAGGCACTGGCATAGCCTCGCCTGGCTGTGCAGAGACACCCAGCAGTGCCCCAGGGCCTGTCCTGCCCCACCTGGGGCAGAGAGTGCAGCTTGCGGTGTGGCAGTGCACAGTTGCTGTGCTGCCTCCCCAAGCCCCAGCACTGCTCCACAGCCCAGGGAGAGAAACGGGGCACGCTGTGCTGGCACAGGGGCCAGGGTTTGTCCTTGGAGTTGGCCAGGCTCTCTGTGGTAGGGCCGTGTCCTCTGGGGCCGATCCTGGGACAGACCCTTCCCATCACTTACCTGTACCTGATCTTGGCCACGCAGCTGCTGGGGATGTGGCACTCCTTGCCAGACACCTCGGACACCACCAGCCACCACTCCCCATCCCTGCAGGTAAGGGGGATGAGCCATTCTGAAGGGCTGAGGCTGTCGGGCACAGGGAGGGGATCCCTAGGATGGGTGCTGCCATCATGGCATTGTGAACTGTGCCCTGGCTGGGAGCACCCACTCAATGTGGGGACTTACTCAGAGAGGATGCGGAGCAACTCCCCCATCCGCAGGACGGTGGCCACCCCTGCGCCGGAGGGGAAGTCACAGAGGGCCAAGGCCAGGAAGCTGCTGGAGGCTGCTGGAAAGGTGAGGGGACTCAGAGCTCCCCCAGCCCCAGCTTGGACAAGGAGGACTGAGCACACTGGGGGTTGCTGGCCCAGCTGCCATCTGCCATGTGCTTACCTGCCTGTGTGGGCAGTGGGGGCTGCGTAGTGTCAGCAGCTGCTGGTGGGATGCTGAGTGGCCTCTCCCGGCTGGCCAGGCTCCCCATCCCCTGGCTTCAGCACATGCCCATAGCCCCTGGCCTTAGCTACTGTTGGCTGGGAGAGGAGAGGTTTAAGCCTGGCACCAGCAACACCATGGGTACTGGGCAGAGGAGTGGACAAGCTGGGAGCCCTCCACGGGACAGGGCATCACATCCCCACGGTGGGCAGCACCTGGCCATGCTCACCCTCTTAGTGCTGCTGTCCTACACAAGCCCAGCATCCCCAGGTATGTGGGGTGCCCTGTCCCAATGCCCCAAGCTCTCAGTCCCCGTGGGGAGCTCAGCAGCTGTAGGGACACCCCTCTGCCCGTTTCAGTTCCTCAGCCACAGAGAGGTGCAGCCGAAGCTGTGTGTGACCCAGACCTGCCCTGAGCTGAGCCCGCCTGCCCCAGACGCACTCCTGTCCTCAGTGGGGCTGGGGGGCAAACCCTGCTTACCTGCCTCTGGCTGCTGTCACCATTGTGCTGGAGCCATCAGGGCTGGGCTCTGCTTGTCCAGTGCAGTGGGTCTTCAGGGCACCCAGGGTGCAGGGGGTCCTGCCAGCACAGTGGGTCTCTCTTCTGCAGGGCAACCCTCACCCTTGCAAGCTCTGCTTGGCTCACCCTTGTCCCTCTGCTCTAGGGCTGGGTGCTTTCAGGTACTGGAGCCAGGGCTGCTCCGGGCCGCGCTGCTGGCGAGGGGTGTGAGGTGCCGGACTGGGGCTGCTGCTGTTTCCTGCGCCTTGCGCATGCACCGTGTGCAGCGTTTTCCTTTTTTCATTCAGCCAACAGGTTGCTCAGCTGTGCCCCTCGTGGGCCCTCGGTACTGGGCGCAAGAACTGGCCTAAGAACATCGCTGAGGGTGCTCAAGGCACTGTGGTTGTCACATGGGATCTGGGAGTGGGTGGCACATGGGAGTGTGAGCCAAGGCAGCCTCGGGACAGGAAGGCTGAGGCTGGACAAGTGCTGTCCTTGGCCAGGACGAACCACTGGGGCTCCCAGGGAGCCTCCTCCCCTGGGCTGCTTGCTGCAGCACCAGGGCCACGTGGTGCCCTGGGGATTCTGTGAGGTACTGGGTGTCGCTTGGAGGGTGGGGTGCTGTGCAGCTCTGTGTCTGTGCCCCCCCCCAGCTCAGTGCTGCTCAGCTCCCAGCACTGCTAGCCTCTGGCTGGGTTCTGTGGGAGCAGCCCCAGCTTCACCCCTGTCCCATCCTTGGTCCCAGCTCCCACCCACTCACATACCAGCAGCTGCCGCCTCCATGTTGGAACAATTTCCCAAGTGCCTGTGGGTGACAGGTCATTTTTCAAAGCAAATGGGGTATGGCTGAGCCAGCACACCCCTGCCACCAGCTGCTACCAAGGCCAGGACCTTCTGATGCAGGGCCCCTGCCCGCCTCCATGGCCAGGACAGTCCTTGGGATTTGCTCTGGGCAGTGTCTGTGCTGCCCGGCAGGGTGGGACTGGCCATGCTGTGCTGGCTTTCATGGTCCGGCTGCGTAGCACTGTCCCCCTGTGCCTCCTGTGGTGCCCCTGCTGTGGGGCTGGCTGCTCAGCAGCCTCCTGTCGCTGCCACACCACCACAGCTCAACATCCTGCTGCTATTTATTGCTGTGCCCCTGAAAGTTTGTGGTCAACTGTAAACCACTGTGACGGTGTGAAATGCAGGCGAAAAGCGCTGCCCGCTGGGGCCTTGTGTGGCTGTTCGGTTGGGGGCTGCCCGCCCTAAGCCCCATCCGAGCTCAGACGTGGCTGGCTTGCAAGGGGTTGCTTGCGTCTGGGAGAAGATCCGCTTGCTGCTGGAACTGGTGGTGAAGACCCACTGGGGTCCCCGAGGATGGAGGTGGGGACGACCCTTGGTGGGCCGTGACCTGTGCCAAATGTGGCTCAGCACCCCAGCCCAGCTCTGTGCTGCCCAGCACCTTCTCCAGTTAGTGCTGGTGAATAAAATGGGCCCCCCTGTCACCCCCTCCCCAGCTTGAGCAGTGGGACTGGGCAAAGGGCCATTATCTGAACACATGGGTGGGGATGGAGCATGCAGGGCTGGCAGGAGCGTTAACCATGGGCTTCTCTGGCCATGGGATGCACCGAGGAGCAGCAGCCAGCCCTGCAGATTGTTTCAGGAGTCAAGATCAAATAATAGACATTTGGCTGCAGGGGGGCAGGGGAAGGAGCCCCCGAGGTCCTCAGGCCTGCTTCTTCCTCAGTTCATGTCTGCCACCAGCTGTGCCAGCTTGGCTGGGGCTCCAGCTTGAAAACCTCCAAGGACACAGAGCCGGCTCCAAAACTCATCCCACAGCTGAGCTGCACCACCCTCCTAGATTAAAACCAGGGAAAAACCCCACCCTTGGTTCTGAGCCTCCCAGACCAAAATTTTTGGCTGTTACTCCTCACAGCAGCATCTGGCACCACCAAGAGAGTTTGACTCCACCACCTCTTGCCAAGGAGCGTATCCAGTTGTTGCGTGTGCAGCCTGCTCCAGCCTGCGCAGGGAGGGGCTGCGTGGGGCCAAGGGGTCGGGGCCTGCACAGCGAAGCTGTCTTTGTGCAAGGACCATGGTTTTCTGCATAATGTACAGCACCTGCCAGCACAGGAGGCACTGCAGCCCAGCAGCCGCCTGGCAGAAACCTCAGCTCATGGCTGTGAGAAGTGCTTTCCTGCCAGTGACCCCAGAGAAACCTTCAGCAGCTGAGCTCAGGGGGACTTGGCCGGTTCGGCCAAAGAAAAGGATGCACGCTTTTACAGCCCGAAGATTTGAGCTCTTGGGCTGGGCATGCAATTGAATGAGCTTGTCCCAAGGTTTTGCCTAACTGGGAATTTGGTCCCAAGGGTGTGGGAAAGCTGGAAAGCAGCACCAGCCCCATCCACCTGCCCATCCCTTGGCTAAGCCCCCTCCCTGGGCATCCCAACTCCAGCTGGAAGAAAGAGGTCTAGAAAACACTGTTATTTTACAGGGCCCAACCCTAACCTCAGTGCTGCCTCTTGAGGAATGCTCATGCCACCCAAAGAAATGTTTTGTTCTTTATTAAACTCGTATCTCAACTTATACTTACCTTTGGGGTTTTGTGTTTTTACTAGGAAAAGCACTTGCTTATGTGAAAACAAGTTTACTTTTCCCAGTTATCCTTGGGGTAATAAAATATATGACAGACCTCTCTATAAATCTTGTCTGGCTTATCTCTGTGAACCACCATGGCAACAAAACTCTCTTCTTCATTGCCTCCCTTCCAAACTGCTAAAATCTTATCTATTTCGCTCCTTGTCCACAGGCAGCCTGTAGCTCTGAGCTCTCCTGCTTCACACCATCATGAACAGAACTCGGTAAGCTTGCAGCAACCCCTGCTGTGGTATTATTTTCTCTTAACTCATTTCATTGTCATTTTAATATTGTTTGCCTGCCTTTTGGTCTGTTGCTGTATTTTCATAAGGGAACTCAGGGAAGACTTGTTTCTCATGAGTAGTTAACTGCCATTAGAGCACAGTGCTGCATGTACATCAGCTCTTCTCTAGCGTATGTTGCATCCAGCACTTGTTTTTAACAGCAATGAACTTCATGTAGCACTTGGCAGCCAAGTGTCCTTGATAGCATCCTGTCTTCCTTAGACTGAAATGTACATTTTTGTTCACTTAATCATTTTGTTGCTTCATCACTTGCTCATTAATACAACTTGACAATTTTTCCCATTTCTCACCTTACACACAGTTTGTGATTTGTGAAAACATTTTGTCTTGCTTCCTGCCAATGACCTCCCCAAAGGTCTTCAGAAAGTTGAAGCATGAGGCTGACCAGGACTATCTGTGACCATGAGTTTAACCCCTCTCCAGCCCCAGCTAGCTTTCTGTGAAAGTGACGATGACGGACATCTGAAACTTGAGAGCAAAAGCTGGATCTGAGGAGCAGAAGATTAAGAAACAGTTGTGTTAAATGACCAGCTGCTGCACATCGTTCCACCAGCATGTGGTGCAGGGAGCAGATGTGCCAACCTGCCCCCTGCCTTTTCGTCACAACTGCCTTGTCACAGACTTTCCAGGTTAATTTTGTGTTATACCCACGAAACATGCCAGTGCAGAGCACCATCTGCCAGGGAAGGCAGCTCCCAGTGCTCTCCTTTCTTTGGAGGCAAGTGGCGATGTGCCCCCCTCCCAAGTCTCCACCCTGTCAAAGCTGAAGGTTTTTTTGCATTGCAGCTCTCCAGCAGCTTTAGACAGCCTCTTCCAGTGGATGCCTGACCACACTGCTCCCACAGGGCTGTCTCTTACAAGAGGTGGCCAGTGCTACCCCTTCCCCAGGAAAGAGTTTGCCTCCAACACTACGAGACACCAGAACTGACAAAACCAGTAGGGGCATCTGGTTGTGCCAAAAGAAACAACATGAGTACGCAGGGTAACAATGAAACTCAGTTATAGCTTTATTTAATAACTGGTACAAAGTCCCCCTCAGGTAGAGCCTCCCAGTCCCATTCCCTACCTGAAATGGAGCAGAACATGAGTGTGATCCTCAGAGGAGCTGGCTCCCAGTGAGTCAGGACTGCTCAACAGTTACAAAAGGATGTTTTGCTCATCTATTGAGGCCTGTAGTAGCCTGACCACTCTTCCCTTTTCTCGCATTAACAGCTAGACCCTGGCACGCAGCAGGCATTTGCCTCCTGCCCTTTATGATCTGGCCAGATGTAAAAAGGCAGCAGAACTGTGAATTCCACGAAGACAGTAAATATTACCTGCGCAGACTCATTCGCTGCTCACACTTCTGACCTGACTTGCATGGACAAACATGTGCCTGCTGGCTGTCATTAACATTTACCAGTATTTCCTGAGCCTCAGTTAATACCCTCTGCAGATACCCTGCCTGGGGCTGGCAGCAGTGGGAAGCAAAGCTGGCAGTGCAGATTTCTGGATATCCACCTGGTAAGAGGCACTGCTGCCTGTTTCACAACGTACTTGAGGTTAAAAGATGCACCTGTGCCACGGCAGAAGAGTGACTAGGTTTTAACTGCAGCTGGCCCTTCTGCAAGAGAGGCCAAAGGTCAGCAGAGGTGGTTTGGAAGCCAGGGCTGCTGCAGTTTAATGCCTTGTACTCGGTAATAGTGCATCTCAGTTTAGTAAGTTTACCTGTTAATTGCTTTGCCCTTTCAGGAGGCTCAGGTAAGAAATCACTCTGCTCCTTCTTAACATACATACAGAGATGAGGCCAAGACAGTATTTCTGACCATTTGTTTTCCCCATGGCTGCCTGGCATGCCAAGAGTCCTGGGAGCACAAAGACCTTCTGATGAGTTCTGCGCTCCAGGCACAGCTCTGTCAAAGAGCATCACCTGCTCCAGCACCTGGAGTTTCAAATCATCACGGTCTTGCTTTCCCATGTCCCACAGATGCCATTCCAGCTGCACCACAAGGGTCCTTTAGCAGAAGCACAACTAGAAAGCAATTCTAAACCTCACAAAGCCACAGAAATTATATTTAAATGAAGAGGGGAGACAATGGCTGTCATCTGGATCGATATACAGCACAGACAGGAGATGGTATCAGCATGTACAGTAACGTGACTTACTAAGACTGCGGAATGTTAACGAGTTTTAAAGAGGCTCTGATGCCAGGAACATACAGAAAGGACAGTAATGCCAAGTACAGACTACTAAGGAGGTGGCAGCTCAGATGGGCATGCACAAGTTAGAACAGTTAATGCCATGTTGGGTGAAATGCTAGATTCTGAGTGGGTTCAGTGGGGGTGAGCGGAGTTGTCTGAATCCAGAAGAGGGGCTCCTGGCCTAACAGGATACTTCCATGGTTTGAGGTGCATCCTGGAGATCAATTCCTTCTGGGGTTCCAGCACTTCCTTCACCATGGTTGCTAGTATGAGACCGGCTGCGGACACTCTCACCAGAGCCCACACTAGAGGAGGAGTGAGTACGGGAGCGCATCAGCCTGGTCATACTAGCTGCTGGCACTGCAAGAAAGAACAGGCACAGGACTTAGAAAATGAGGAAGTTCCTAGGGCAAGTATCACAGTCACTCGGGTATGTGTCACTGGGTAAGCACAAAAAAAGAGCTATACCCTCAGGAAGAAAACTGACTCTTCACTGCCAAAATCAAGTCTTTGCACATCTAAAGCAGCATGTTTAAGGCCCAATTTCAAAAGGTCCAAGGTGAGCAAATTCCAGAAGGGTAACTGATCATTTGCAAGTGCAGTCACAGTAGGTGTCTGCGCAAACCAAGGCAGCTGTTGTACAGATGACCTTTTGAAGTCAGTCTCGTCACTCTAGAAAACCACAGAGCTGAAGTCATGCAACAATCAACAAAATACAAATGAAAGGTGAAAAACCATAGTGTACAATTGATCAGCCTAGCCCACAGCAGGCCAGCAGGACATGCTGAGACAAAGCAATGCACCCAAAGAATCATTCAACTCAATACACAGATGAGCCAAGGCAGATGCACAGTTGAAGGTACCTGACTCAGTGCTTAGGTGGCTGAGTTGCACATAAGGGACTGGAAACAACATGAGACAAGGAAAGGGATGAATACAGGGAAGAGCCAATTAGTTGCAGTGTGTGACTAGCAGCTGCACTGCTCCTGGGATCCCCAGCTACGTTCCCTTCCACTCCCAGCTTACACATGGTGCTGAAAGTTCCCAATATTTGTGAAAAAAAGCTGCTAGTGAGCATCTCGGGGAAACCAGGGTGACTCAAAACGTTATCAGGGCCAGATCTCTTCAACGCCTTTAGCTGGAAACCTGGTGACCCTACCCCTGCACTGTATACACCACAACTGCTGAACAGAGATGTCATTTTCCTATGGCAGGGAAAATGGGGTATACTCTGTAACTCCAGATATGCAACAGAAATTCATGTCTTTCCTTGAGTTGACAGCATCAGATTTCTGCTACAAGCCTCTTCAAGACATCACCTTCCACCTGCAGTGTCAGTACAGGCACGTCCAACAGTTTTAGCCAACGTGCAGATGGCACAAGAACAGCTGTTGAGGAACTGGCTTGTGCATTTCTAGAAATGGCGAACTGCTGATTTGCTTCTCTTGCTCTCCCTGAAAGAGCAGGTCT
This sequence comes from Falco biarmicus, assembly GCF_023638135.1. Taxonomy (NCBI): domain Eukaryota; kingdom Metazoa; phylum Chordata; class Aves; order Falconiformes; family Falconidae; genus Falco; species Falco biarmicus. The sequence continues at coordinate 329,618 of NC_079297.1, forward strand.
TGCTGGCCAAGATCAGCAAGGCCAACACAGTCTTGCTCACCACAGTTGGGAAACCCATTCTGGGATTAGCCACTAATTCTGGAAGCAGAAAATTACCCGCTGTCCTTCCCCAGTGCTGTGCATCCTACTTGCAAGAGATGTGACCCTCAAAGCGCTGCTGAAGTCCTTGCTGTGATGACAGCACTTGCTGACTTAACCAACACTGGGAACGTAAGAGACGTTAATGTTTAAATGCTCTCAGGCTGTGAGGCTGAGGGAACCTTCTCACCCTCCTCTGCAGGACCAGGCCCTTCTGGCCAGCCTTGGAGAACCCCACTGTCCTACTACATTCATGTCAACTACACACAGCTCTAAGGAAAAGCTTCTTTTTTAAGGAAAAATCCTCACACCCATGAGGTGGCAAAGAACTTCTGGCTGTGTGGAGACCACTAGGAGTGTCACAGCTGCCATGGTGGCCATGCTTAGTGGTTAACCAGCCACATGAGCAAACTCCTCCCATAATTCCAGCTTTTGAAGGTTCATCATCCACAGAAGGGAACTCCTAGCCCTGGCAGGCAAGACAGAACTGTGCCAAGGTGCCTGCAATACAGAGGTGTTTAGCGCACTGAGAAGCCCTTCTGAAGTCCCCCAGTCTCTGGAGTACAGAGGGCAGGGGAGCTGAACAGCTGTCAGTCTGACACACTCAGGAGACAATGTCTTCTGCCTCCAAGCACAAGGAGGAAGCCATAGGGCAAGGCATGCACTCTGGGCTCCCCAGGTGTCTCAGAGGTCACCCAGCTGTTGTACCAGGTGTCTCAGAAGACACCCACCTCTGTACTGCCATTAGAGGGTTTCATTCCGAGATATTGCTTAACCCTTGCGAGAGTGTGAAAGAGACAGGTATTGTCTGAGGGGAAAGGAAAGAACTCTCATGTACCGATCACAGCCTGGGAGGCTTGTACTGCTAACTCCTTCCCCTCCAGAGAAGGTATGCACAGAAGCTTTCAGATCATTTACTGTTCTTGGGAACACACTCTTCTGGACTGGCACAAAGACAGACTTAAAAGGTTTGACCAACGCCAACAACCAAAAGGGGTCACCACTCCAGCTGCAGTGCAGATTAAACACGTTATGGAACAACGCTGGTTTGCTAAGGCTTGTTAGCACACTAGATTTTCCAGCACAATGGGTATCTTGGCAACCACATTAACTCATGGGTGGGACACGGATGCCAATGGGCTCAGATGGACCGGAAAAGCTGAGTCCCCTTCACAACAACCCTGCTCCAAACCAGAAAACTCTGTTTGCCACTTACTGTAGCCCATTCCCTGCACAAAGTACTTGAAGGCTTCAGTCAGCTTGCCAGGCTGTGGAAACAGAAAGTGTGCCTTTAGTGTGAGCAGAGCTGTACAACCCAAATGCCATGGGAAAGCCAAGAGGCATTTCTCACCTGAACCACCTGGGGCAGGCCTCCACAGTCAGCCATCTGCAACAGGAAAAAAAAGGGAGCTTGAACTGTCCTTCCCACCCCAGGAGGACAACCCCAGAACCATGCCAGCACTGCCAGCCCCACCACGGCTGATGGCACCAGGCTGCACCGCTACATGAGGCACACTCCTATCATCTTGTCTCTAAAGCCAAAGGAAGGCCTGGTTAATCTGTCTTCTGGGAACCTGTTGCTGAAGGAACCCAGCACCTTGAAGGCCACACTACCAGTTGATCTCAGGCCATACTCTAGAAGCCCAGGAGTAACCCTCCACTATCACGGCTCCTCCTGCCACTGATCCCAAACCTCTCACTTTGCACTCCTATACAGCAGCTGTCTGGTACACTGGTGGAGCCATCGGTGAGGATGGGAAGGACTGGTATAAAGCCAGAAAAGGTAATGTTGCTGGCAGAGAGCAGGGTGGAGCCCAGGCACCTCTGCTAACTCACAGCAGGTCCTCCCTGTCAGTTGAAGGTAACACAGAAGTGGCCATAAAGCAGAGATTCAGGGACCGCCTGACAAACTCTTCTCTTCCAAGTCTGGCTCCACACAGGAGAGAACACAGCCCTGAATGCCCGCAAACTTCTTAAAGCTAAATGTATGGAAGGTAAAAACCTAAGTGCAGCTAGCCTCAGCAAAAATCATGCCTCTGTGCAGGCTGGAATGATCCTGGAGCAGCACTCACCTTCAGAAGGGTAGTTTTGGTTGGGTCAAGACGTGAATTGCATTCAACCTAAAATAAAAGGAGGAAAGAGGGACATGATATCACACAGAAAACTTGAAGAGATACATGTGAAATGCAGAACAGCTGCACCAGAGGCAGTGGCTGTCTTCAGCAGTGGGAGCTTCTCTGGGACCAAGAACTGACCAAGAAAGCAGAAAGCATGTAGGAAGAGAACAATGAATAAAAGATGCAGGGAGGAAGGGCAGGTGTTCCTATCCAAAGGGACCTTGTGGTGAACAGAATGTCACTGTTCTGAGATGCAGCTGTAACTTCAAGGGAAATCATCCCCTGGTTTTGGGGATGCACAATGAACCCCTTGCAGCATCTTCTGGGCTCTAACAGCAAGACTGGGAGGGAAGGAGACTTCTGTGCAGTGCAGCACAGAGGGAGATCACTCAGTCCCCTGGCCAGCCGAGGAGGCCATGGCCACCTCTTCTCTGTAAGGCTGCTGCAAAAAGGAAACAGGTTGGGGTCCTACAGGAAATGTAATCCCAGCAGGAGAGATTATCACAAGCTGGGAACCTGTGCAGCCAGATAGGCAAGCCAAGATCCAGAAGACCCTACCCTGTTCCCCACTGTGGCTGGGAAGCAGTAAGAATCCTCAGGGATAGCATCCTAGCAAAGTCAAAACTTGCAGAATGTCTCGGACTTCCAGACTAAATAGACTGATGGAAAGGGATGAGGCCATGACCAGAAAAAGCCCTGCAGCAGTTCTCCATGTGCAGCTCCTAGGCCCAAGCTACTGCTTTACAAGACTCCTACACTCTTCCATGGTTTCTTAAGACAACCGCTTTTGTTGACAAATCCCTGGTCTCCCCACAATCATTTGCTGAAGGGAAGAAGCAACATCCACCTCAACCACACTGCACTGTGCCATGCCCCATTTATAACTGTGCTGGGAGGGAAGTGGTTTATAGGCGTCTGCAGAGAACAACAGGAAGGAGATGCTTCTGAGTACTGCTTTCCTATGATGCAGTGCTTTTGCAGGGCTCTGTGTGACTCTCCACCACAGGAACTGGAGTCACACTGCTTTTTTTTTAAACCCCAGGTAGCCTCAGTACAACAGCAAGAGAACAGTCAGTCATGACTTGAACTAACTCTAGGCAGCAGCTTGGCACAGCTTGGGGAAAGACGCAAGTTCCTGAAAGGGGTCCTCTGCATCACTGTTGAGCAAGGTGCTTGGGCACAAGAACTCTTATTCAGATCCTGCCATCCTCATCTTAGAGCTGCCCTGCAGGGCCATTAAGTCTCCCAAGCCTTGGCTCTCCCACTAGTGCCTGATAGGTCTCAATAGCTGGGGGACTGGAAAAGAGCTTGTGACAAAAAGCCACTTTCTGTGACTGGGCAAGGTGAAAGCACTGTGGGGTGAGGCAGGTTTGCTAAGTGATTTGTGGGGCTAATGTCATGAGAGGAAAGAGTTCACGTATACATACCACTGCTTCCACAGCAGGTGAGTTGTCACCAACAACTAGCAAGGCAGGGCACCTGATCAAAAACCAGAAAAGAGATGTTACAGTGCATCTAAGGGATTTCTGAGAAGGTTGAGCTCTGTGAACCAAACAGCCCCGTGAAAGGTTAACAACCCTCAGCAAAATCCCTGCCACCACACCATGGCATTTTGTTGTACCAAAACATCCTCCAGGGCTTGCACACGCATCCATACTGTCCCCTGAATTCACACTCGCTTCACTTAATATGTGTACTGTTGCACACATATTAAGAAATAAGCCTAGGGCTGGGAGATAAACCATCCCAGGCTGCAAAAGGCAGCATGCTCTCTGAAATGAACATCTGTTAGGAATAACCACATCCAAGAAAGTTTAATGCCTCTGAGGCTGCCTAGTGCTCAGCACTGTATTTTGGTTTGGATTTTAGAAAGAAACACAAAAGATGTTGGGGCATATATTGAAAAATGACACAGTATCAGAGCCTCTGTTGGCAAATCTGTGCCTTCATATCCATTTTTATATGTATTGTAATGCTAGAAGAACAATTAACATTCAATGTGTAAAACATGCACAGGAGATCACTGACCAATTGGCTGTGAATTTACACTACTCATTTGCAGATCAAGATAAGAAAGGGTTGACTCAAGGCTCCACTTTTTTGTGTTGACTAGATGAAAAAAATTATAGACTAGAGAGGCTGTGAGCCACAGACCTCAGAGCCAGTGGAGTACCACCTCTAAAGAGACAGAAGATCTATAATACAAGCCTACTGGCACAGAGACCCACACTTACACAAGAACTATTTTAAGGGTCTACAGATCCCTGTGAGTCACTTGAATGGACAGATAGTGCTCTGTGGGTTACAGCTGTCTGCATGACAGAGCAGCATGACTGGCTTTGCCTGGAGACCAAGCAGGGAAATCCACCTCTTTTAGGTTAGTCAAGACCTAGAGGGTTTGGCTGTGGATGCCTGAAACATTCCTGGGACTGGCAGAAGCAGAAGTGCATACAGTTTCCAAGGAGTAAAGAGCAAAGCGCAAAGCCTGGGCAGCAGTCTCTGAGCCCTGGCTCAGAAGTGCAACTTGCAACCTTCTTGTGCTTTATATGATTATATAAATTATATATTATATGATGGAGATAATTGAACTTTTTTGCTTTCTTGCTTGGAATCTGAAAATTTACTTATACTTTCTCTGTGCTACTTATCACTAGTTCTCCAGCGTCTGTCCTTTCTCAGCTGTACCCTGCACAGACTATCCCCTCCCAGATGAAAGAGTCATTGCCAAGGTGGGAAAACAGCACTGCATTCAGAATCCACTTCCATCTCTGGGAGATTTGTGCAGGTAATATTTTTCAGCAAGGTGGCGGAAGGCAGTGGCAACAACAAAAACCTGCCTCCCTCACTTTTCCATGCAAAACAACCAAACTAACAGCTCAGCAAGTACAGTGAGTGCTGGATAGATACACTTATTCCTCTGACCCTGTCTTCTGGAGAATCTCAGTGTGTTCTTAATGAAAGGCTTTCCAGACACCTCTCTGCCCCATTCTCGCTGACAGCACTGCACCACAGCCTGAGACTGACTTGGACAGTTTTCCTGATGCTTAGGCTTGTGGAGTTCTTGCTGAGTAGCAGCAACAGCTTTTCTGCTGAAAGGACTGCACAGTAAAGTAACTGAGACAGGCTGATGAAAAGCAACTTACTTGAGTGTTTTTGCAGTATTTTCATTGATGCCAAGAGCTGGTCTCTCAATTTCCAGGTCTCTACGACTGAAAGACAAAATAGAACAATTCTCCATCAAATCAGCAGAAGAAACAGGTTATCACTTCCTGTGTCATGCCACGAGCAGGAGCCCCAGCAGTCACCACGAGAAAACAGGATCCATGCTCTCATGGCAAGCTTGCTGTGTACCTAGAGATGACCTACTGAGATGTGACAGGGTCATCCAGGCATGAAGGCTGAGCTTGGCACAGGACACAGGCTTAGGACAGAGGTTCATGTGACATAATATCCAACAGAATAATACATATGGCAGCAAATCTACTGAGCAGGGAAGCTACAGGAGCAATCTAGCAGGCAAAAAGGTATCCTGTACCTGTTGTATGAGGTGAGGAACAGCTGAAGGTTATCTTGGTTAATGTCCTGCGCAATATGAAGCCTGTATGTTTGGATCAAATCTAGATTTGCCTGCAGTTCCTCCTGTACAACAGCAGAAAAATTGAAAGACAGGGAACATCATCTTTTTCACAAGTAAAGACATGATACTCATAAAAATACTGAAGCATTAAACTGCCTCCATACACGTTCATTCCCCTGTGAACAGTAACACAGACGGCACTGACTCCAGACAACAGTAGTACCTGGGCTACACAAACTGTTTATGTGACATGACTGTTACGTGCCATTCTTTGGTAATGTGACTACACTTCCACAAATGGCATTGCACATGCTGCTGCAGGAGTACAAAGTATCTTGGGATACCTCTTGAGTTAGCTCCTGAGCCTCAGTTAATGCTTACAAAGATACAAATCCCTCTGTTTTAGGAAGGTCTTCTGCTTATGTTTAATGTTAAAGCAGCAAAGCTTTATAGGTAAGCCCCAAGACTGGGACCAAAGGAAAATTTAATCCCAACACCCAGTTCTACAAAGAAACTGCTTCCAATCAGAGCTAGAGAGAGACAGAAAAGGGAATGCAAGGAAACACTACCTATAATGAAGCAGCCTGAAAGTGGGGAGAGAACAGCTTCAATGGGCCTAAGCAGGAAGAACCTACATGACTCCTTCCAGTGCTGATGTGTGATGTTGCAGGAGGGCTTTGGGTCAGGGACTGATCTGCTGCAAGTCATATATAGTGTCCATGAGGCACAGACCCTTTCAGTTGCCCAGTAAGCCTGCTGGTTGGGAGCCAGCAAATCCCAACAGAAGGCACTGCTGTATCCAAAGTTTTTAGGAGGGGCTGGTTTGCCTCTGCTGAAACTGAAGGGGAAGGCGAAGAACAGAATGCAGCAGTTCAACATCTGGACATCAATAACTCACTGTCAACTCCCAGCTGAGCTGTGCTCTACCTACAGCCCAAATGCTTCCATGCTGGCTACAAAGAACTGGCTGCCACTGGTTTCTGCAGACAGTTGCCTGGGCACCAAAAAGACAGGAATTCTAGCACTAGTGTGTGGGAAAAAGTTATAGCTCCATGTATGGTTGCACTGGCAACATTAACACCTGCTGGGTGTTACATGGTACTTACATGGCCAAAATGATGCGCCAAGACAATATCCACTATGTTGGTTGTCCAGCCTGAAAACTGAAGAGTGACCATGAATGAGAAGGAGGGAGAGTAACTGAAAAATGCAGTTTCATTACAAATTTCAAAGCACCTTCTCAGGGTAAAGAAAATAACAAAGAAACTATTCAAGCAATACAAGAAGCAAATGCCTGAAGCTTGAGATGCCATACAAGGCTCCAAAGAAGCCTATGCACACACAAGAAAGAGTTCTCCAGAAACCCGGAACCCTGGATAACTGCAAGTGGCCAGAATACCAATTTATTCAAATTAAAAGATCCATCCAACCTCAGCCAAATGAAGCCTGCAAGCATGAGTACTAAATCAGAGGAAAGCCCAGCACTCAACAGCCACTCATTTCCAAGCACTTTACCAGGCTTGCTCATTCACATACGATCACACCCACCACTGCCCCTATGATGGAGGCCATACTACACCCAGACTAAAAGTGCAGCAGGGACAGAAGTGAGATTGTACAGTTTTTGTCAGAAACCTACAAATTCCTGTACCCCATCCTTTTTCTTTTTACTCTACCCACTGTTCGTTAAGTGCTGCGGAGAGATGTGCAGGGGAAGGAGAATCTCACCTTGGATGCTGCCCAGTCAATCCAGCCCTTTGCACATGGATCAACATTAATGAGAACAAGTCCCTCCACTAGGTCTGGGTGGCTGAGCTGTGGGGAGAGAGCACAGGCATACTCAGAAGGATGATTCAGCCCACGTGCTGGTCAACAGCGTGCAGCAGCTGGAAGGCTTCTTGCAAAAGGGAAAGAGAGTGAAATGAAGACTAAGTGGGAAGCTCCTGTGCCAGGCAGCCAGTGGCCTTTTCAGAGCTTTGCTTAAAGCTTGCTCCCAGCCACACCTTACTTGATTCAGTTATTGGCACTGAGGGACTGACTACTCACACAGCACCTGCAGCCTGCACAGACCTCAGCAGTGCCTTCTGGTGACCTATGCATCTGGCGCAGCTGCAGAACCAGATCAGGATCCTGTGTATTACAGGGCTGTAAGCAGTGCTCTCCAAGCTGGCACCTCTGGGAAGGACCTGGGCAAACTCCTGTGCCTGGAACACACCTCCTTCCACTCCTCAAAGAAGAGGCAGTCTCCCAGCGGAGATGTGGCAAAATGTCAGGATTTGACAAATGGCACAGGAGTTGGTGCTCAGGCCCTGTAAGCATGGCAGCCTGAGCAGAAAGGCCTGAGCTGCAGGGGCACTTGGCTCAATGCAGCGCACCCCTGCTACGCCCCCCAGCCCACAGGCACCCCTTCCCCTGCTCCAGCCCGGCATCCCCAGCACCCTGCAGTTTACCTTAGGCTCTGTGTGTGTGGAGCATGGGTACAAAATACTTTGAGAACCACTTGCAAACACAAACCTAGCCATCTAACACAACCAGAGAACCTTGAGCTCTAGGCTTGCTCCAAGGCTGAAATTTTACATTTGATCTGCTCCATTGTACAGATCAGCACTGGTTAAGTAGAAGGAAACAACTCTGCCCTCAGCAGGAAACTGTCTGCAATCCAGGTAGCATGGCAAGGGCTTTCTGGCACTTCACTGAGCTGAGGACAAAGGCTTACTTGCATGACCTTCTCTTTAGCAAGACTGAAAACTACACAAGGTACAAAAGGCAAGGACAGAGCAAACACCAGTGCCTCACTCTGCCCCAGGCTCAACCCTGACTTGAGGAAATGGGAAGGAGAGAACTTTTTGCAGGAAGGGCAGCTGCACGGTGAAGTGGCTCTAAGGAGCAATAATGCCCTAAATCATTGGCAGCTCTCTGTGCTCAACAACTTCAAGTGAACTTTACTGAGAATGTGAGATTTCTGTTATTTTTTTTTAACACTACCTCTGAAAGATTCAGGCAAATTCCTGGGCTGCTGAACTATGTCCACCGATTTCACACGCTTATAAACACTCCACTAGAGAGAAATGAACAAGTAAGTAAAAACTAGCATTCTCTCGTCAAAGGGTGGCATGCAAAATCTTCCTTCCAACAAAAAAGGACATTCTTATCAGCACTGGTTTACAGCACATCACCAAATCAATTGTTTGGTGTCACAAACACTGGAAGCACCATACAGTAACACAGCCAGTCTTTGTGAAAACACGAGGCTGGATATTCCTAGCAGCGAGGATGGGCTCTGCTGACTCAAAGATATCACATTACAATCCTTCCATGTCTGGCACAGCTTCAGAGTAACCTTGGCCGCTCCAGTTCAACCATTTGGATGTGAAGTAGCTCTCACATGCCTCCCTGCAGGCCTACTGTATTTACTGACTGCTACTTTGCCCATGCCACGCAAATGGTCTGTTTGATCAGTGGAAGACCACAGCTCATATAAATCACAAGGAAATGAAGAGATACTTACTGCACACCTGCTGAGGACATAAGCACCAGCTCCCAGTCCAATCCCAATGAAGCTTTTCAGGCTGAAATACAGGCATTTCACAATCAGCAAGGCTAACTTAAGCTCACAGCCAAAGCATCCCTAGAGGCAAAGCATTTCCCCTTTCTGCATCCAGCTGTTCACTTATGGTTCATTTTCAAAATGATCCAGCAATGATGCAGCAGCCATAAATTGACTCATGTGGCAGACTGTTCACATCATAAGAACCAGACAGGGTTACTCAGGTTAGGAGATGCTCAGGCCTCTTGGGATAATTTAGTGAGCATATCAGATGTTGCAAGCAGAGATAGAAGTAGGTGCTGGAATGGCTACACCCAGCTGGCTCACCCCATCACCTTTCAGAGACTTACTTCAGGTGTGTCAGAACAGCAGGCAGCATTTCAGCCAGTTCATCCATACTGGGATACTGGTACCTGAAAAGGGAGACTGAAATCAAAGCACCTCCAAATACAGCTCAACAGATGTTACCTTCCAGTTCTATCCCATCCCTCAGAGTGAGACTAGCACAGAGCTGTGTATTTTTGGGCAGTCAAACATCTGTGGGAGGACAGACTGATGGAGCAAGGAACACCAGCTAGACTGCAGCATACTGGGCTCACACTCAAGTCAGAAAGATGGTACCAGCTCTCACCACTAGTGAAGGGCTTTACCCATGCCTCACTAATAGGAAAGTCCCCTGAATGCCCACTGGGAAGCCTCCTCATCTTCCCATTTCCTCTGCTCCTGAAAGCTGCCTCCCACTACACTCAGCCTGGCAATCCCAGTTGGCTTAAACTGGGTTCTATCTCAGTCCAGACTGCAGTTCAGACCACATATGGAAAAAGGGTCTCTGCAGAGCTCTTACCCAGATGGGAATGGGGGGGCTCCTTCCTGCTGGCCTGGTGCATCGACATGGCACACAGCAAAATGCTGAGTGATCTCTTGCATGTCTTCGAAGTTAAAGAATGCATTAAAACAGGATTTGTCTACAACAAGAACAACAACAAAAAATGAGACACTTCCTGAAGCTTTATTGAGATCCACCCTCCAAAAACCATGGCACACACCTGCATGAGTCCAATGCCCCTGCTGAGTCTGTGAGGCAGTGGAGGCACGGTGATGCATGCTGCTGTGCCCCTGCTAACTGCAATGCAGCACCCAGTCCTAGCAAAGTAACTGCTGCGACTGGAGGACAGGCAGACAAATGACAGCTGGCATGCATGTCCAGGAAAATGGGGCCTTGCAGCACTTGGGTACTCACAGCACATACTGAGGAGCACCTGTATGAACATAACAGTACATGTTGGGTGGGAAGATGTGTGAAGAGCAACTGAGCCCGCTAGAAACATTAAACTACTACTGCAGCCTTGTAGGAGGGACTTGCTCACCTTCCCAGCAACCATGGAATAGATGACTTGTGGGAACTCTATTGCACAGTGCAACAAGTCAGCTAGAACACTATAGTGTAGTGGGTGGACCTACTTCCACCTCGCCACCTTGGCTCTACCTTTCAGAGGCTGTTGGAATGGACAGAGGAACGCCACATGCTCTCTCCTGCAGACCTTTATCGTTTTACCCTGGAATGACCTGTTTCATCTCAGCTCCAGGCCAGTCCTGCTGGTCCCCACACTCAAAAGCAAATATCATGAACCACTGCTTTTTCAGGGTCCTGGGAACACAAGGGCTTACGGTTGAGGCCAATGTCATGGTATGTGAGGATGACAGGTCTGTTCCCCTTGGGTGTGCCCCGCATGGTGACATGGACCACTCCAAAAGCTGTCTCAATGTCATGTTCCTGCAGAGAGAGAAGAAGGAGCCTCAGTGTCATGTGTGCTGCCTGTGCTACAGGGATCCCTAACTGAGGGCCCACAGCAAGGGCCTCATCCACACTTCAACATTCCTCTCGTACCCACAACTGGTGGCTCAGTACAGCTCTTGCAATCTGCAACTCTGTCAAATCTCTCCAACCACTGCCAAAAGCAGGTTGCTTTTGTACAGATGTGTGATGGGTTTGGGGCTGTGTCTTTCTGTGACCAAAATCTCATTTCAATGGCCTTTAGTGATGTTACTGCACCATAGCAAAAGCCAGGTATCACATTTCCATCTGTCTCTAGTAGTTCATGGCATCACAAATGCAGCTCCACTCCCACAGCCAAGCTCTCGCTCCCCAGCTGGTATCCATCTCCCTCCAACCCACCAGCCCGCAAGTCTCTTTTCACCGTGGCCCCAACCCACACCCCTGGGAAGTTCCTGTCCGCCGGCAAGCTGATGTGAGGGGACACAGCAACATCTGAGAGGCAGCCCCAACCCCTGAGGACCATGTACCAGAGCATTTTGGAAACAGTATTGACAACATAGGGCAGGCAGATGGCTGGGACAGCAAAGAGACTCAGGCTCTGCAAATCCAGTCACTCACTGGCTGCCTGGGAGGTTGTACCCATCCACAGGGGAGCGGGTGGCAGCTTTTGCTTTCAACAGCATTATAAATGAAAGATACAGATCCACATGTACCTGTTCTCCCAGGCTGCCTGTCTACTGCAGCCCTACCTTGGCCACTGGCCAAGAGCCCATCAGATCTTGACCATACTGCTGCATTAATGTCCACTGACCTGTCACCTCAGGGAGGGCTAAGCACTGTGCCTTAACTGAACACATTTTTCCCTGCTACCAGCTTTGGTAATGTGACAGTAAGACACCCTTAGGCTCCTCTAGCAGCTGGCACAGATACAGAAAGTTATGCAGGGTATCAGTGGAGCAGTTTCATGACCTGTTTCATGATTATTTGCCAGCAAAACTATGTGCCTTTTCCCAAGCAAAATATTGAGGGCTTTTTGCACTGTACCTTGCATAAGAGGACTATGAGGCCTCTGAATACCTCTCCAGTACTTGTCCAGTGCAGAAACAGAAGCCACAACCTCACAATGACAAACACAGAAGTGCCCACAAACTTGTCTGAGTTTAAAACAGCTGCGAATGCATTTAGACAAACACTGATCTGGAGTAACTACAGACTTTGGAAAAGCTGTGGAGATGGCAGTATGGCTGGGCACACTATGTCATCTGTAAGTACTTTCTCTTGTCTATAGAAATCAAAGGAGGGATATCTCTGACTTTCCTAAGCAGATTTTGTTTTTTAATATCAAGGAAATAACTGGTGCTTTTTATAGTGTAATAGCCTCATGGCTCAGCCTGAAGACAGGACAGTACACCCTCAAAAATATTTCTTACTAGTTTAAGCAAATTATGTGATTTTTTTTCTTAAATAGTAATCTCCAATAACCTGAAAGCGATAAGGCCAAATACAGGACAGGTGAGAGTACCTGGCTTGCAGCACATCAGAAATTCACCTTGCCCCTCCTTTCCAGGCACTCCCTAAGGCTGGCTGTGGGTCAGGCAGATTTAGTTCTTGCAGTGAAAGATTGTCATCCCCCAGACTGTACTTCTCTGGGGCTCCAAAGCCTCTCCCCTTCACCCAGAAGCATGGCCACAGCCAAATCAGCAGAGGCAGCTTGAAGCCTTCTCCAGCTTGGCTTTGAAGGATAAAAAGACACCTCTGACTGCCCTCATCCTCAGAAAGGGGTGGGGTTTTACCTGCATGCAGCTGTTGCATTGTGCACATGGAGAAGCTAGAGTACCTACAAAGCAGCAGTCACCTTCCTGCACTAGAGGCAGGCAAAAGAATATGGCAGGTGAGGTTATCTAGCCTGATTCTCACCTGGCTCCTTTTTCCTTAGGAGGGGGCTGCGGGCCAAAGCATCCTGTGCAAGCAGGAAATGACTAGTCCATATGTGCAAAGGGAGTCTGGGTCCACACAGCAGGACTGCCTGCCCTTGCAGCAAGGGTGCACAAAGAAGCCCAGGGCACTGCCTCAGTCTCCTGAGCTCTGGAAAACTACTAGGTTCAGCCCCTTGCCTGTCTTCTTGGCTCCCTGGGCTGCTGGGCAAAGTCCTGTTTTGTACTCCAGTGGGACATGTTGTGCAACCATAGCAGGGGCCCTGATTTCAGTGTTCTCCAAGTCAGCAGGTGTTAACAAGTCCTTTAAAAGAAGTGGCAGCTTTTGGATGAGGTCAAGGGTGGTGACTGGCAGTGCACGGGGCTGAAACTGGAAAGCACAGCAAACTCATGGAAGTGGAAGAGCCCAGTGAATGCTAAAGCAGCTGAAGCTTGCAACCCCCAACTGCACTTCCCTATGCATCTGAGCTAGGTGGCTGACTGCCATTAAAAGCAGGTCTCTGCCAGCTCTGGTAGTTGTCAGTTTCTTCCATAAGCAGCTTTAACTCACTGACCTGGCAGGAAACAATCCAGCTGCCTTTTATTTATTTTAATCTTACTTTCTTAGATTGCTGCTAGGTCAGTGAGGTAGGAAACTCCCACAGAGGTCTAGCAAATGCTGGTCTGGCAAATGCTTAGAGCCGGAGGGCACTGCATGGGGTGGTAAAAGAAATAGCCCTGCCCTGAGCATAAGGCCAGCTAAACTGACTCACTTCTCATGAAACTGCACCTCCAGAGGACTAGGGAGGGTTTTATAAGCAGCAGCAAAAGGTTGACTATCAAACAGAAGCAAAAAACTCAAACTGAGCCAACAGTGAGAAAATCACAGAAATCAACACAAGAGTTGATGATACTAAAAAGTCAGCAACACAGTGCCTCTTCTGGAAATACATTCAAACTTACTGCTAAGGTCACACATGCTTCCACTAGGTAGAATACCGGACAAGGTACTAGAAACAGAAACACCCATCTCTCTTCAAAGCTTTTGTTCAAGCACCTCAATGTGCTTCATATTGCAACACCCTGCACTTTTGTTTCCTGAAGTTGAACTTGGATCTTGACTCAGTAGTAGGGAAGGGAAAAGAGTTTCCTTGAGCTAAAAATCAATCCTTGCTCTCTCACTTACTTTGACTCTGCAGATTGCGTAAACTGCAGTTTGGGGAAATGAGATAGTTTGTTGAGAAAAGGTTTTTCATGTCACCACTGGGCACCGGCCCAATCTGAAGGGTACTCACCTTGCTACTCCTTCAATCACATTAGTGATTCAAATACAGGGAATACCCCCTGAAGACGGAAGCAACTTGAGAAAACCCATTTTTAACAAATCTCAGTAAGCAGCACTTGGAAAAATTGAAGATGCTAAATCTGCAAACTTCTTACTCTACCCTGTACAGTGACAAAGCCTTAGGCTTTTCTTTTTTCTCTTGCTAGTTCCCAGACAGCAGCTTGCCTCCTCTGCTTCCTCTGGTTAAAGCCTTTTACTTTTTTAAGGCTTTTTCCAAACTACAAAGCAAGTAGCGCATGTTTGAGATAAGGGTTTCTACATTGACTTTTTTAGCTACACATTGCAACATCATACTGACCTCCTTTTCAAGATCACCTACAGAAATAAGACTTGAGTTTTACCGCTAGCTTCCCTACAGGTAATTCTATGTCCATTTTCCCAGTGAACTTTATTTTCTCTGAAACTTTGCCCTGTAGCTTTAAGGCTTTTATTTTGACCTATGATTGCAAAGGACAAAAACATTTTCAGACATCACACAATTACAGCACACATCACTTCAATGTCACCTGCTTTTCTCCAAAACAGCTCTCTCCCACATATCAAAGCCAAAGGACAGCAAATGCATACAGCACGTAAGTATCATGCTTAAGACAGCAATGACAGTCTCTACACTTGTAACATACATCTGCTACCTTGAGTTGGCCAAAAACCCATTATTATTTCATGACATCATTACTGGTTTATTACTCTTCCAAAACGCAGAGCAGAATAACCCAGTTACAACAGGTACCAGAGTACTCAGTGAGAGAACGGCAGCTTCGCAGGCTTCACCCTCTGTCCTTGCCAAACATGCTTTCTTCATGTCCTTCTTGTAGATACACCTTCCCTGCCAGCCACCCAACAAGATGACACACTGCCTCCATAACCACTGCCCACCTGCAATTCTGCATATTCTCTCCTAATATTTGCCCATTGCTCATGTAGAAGTGTAGTGTTGGAAAGTATGAGACATCATCTTTATTTCTCAGGCATTGGCACGCTTTGTTTCTGGTCTCTGTTCAGGCCAGCTTTGATACATTGCAGCAGGGTAGCTTGAATGGAGATTCAAGGATTGTTACCTTGCAGGTGTCTACCTCCAGCTACGGTCTGAATGCTGATCTGGTCCACAGTGCAGGGAAGCAGTGATAGGAGAGGGCAGGTGGAAAAGATGTGGCCAGGAAACAGCCAGATTTTAACAAGTGTGCAGTCTGCAAAATTAAGGAAATGAATGCAAGAGAAGATGATGATCTGCAGTTATGTTTTGAAAAGCTTGATAAAATGTAATTTTCTCTTAGGGACTGGAAACTTTATCAGAGGTTTCTCAGAAGACATTTTATCTTCTGCCCTTATTTGTACAGTAGGTAAAAAATAAACAGCAGCTGCAGACAACCTGTTGTAAATAGGAACTCAACAGCAGAGGCAGCCTGGCTCTTGGGCAGCCTGCTCTTTCTGGCCACAGGCACCAAGCTTGTGACGCACACATGCCAAACAGTAGTGTGCTGCTGGGCATAACAGAGACATGAGCCCTGTGCAGGCAGCCACTATGGATCAACTCAAATAAGCTGGGAATCATTGCTTCAAAAACTAGCAGCTCCCTCAGGGCACAGGTGAGAAGAACAATGATGGAGGAGGATCAGAAGGTATGGAGACCAGCTGTAGCTGGTAAGACCAAAGGTCCAGCTAGCCTCCTGGTCTGATTTTAAGAGCATGTGCTTGTGGAAAAATAAAATAAAGCAAGGATGTAGTGATACTTCCTCAAACACTAGCATCTTTTAACAGTTTCCATTAATTTTCCCAACCTCCAACAGTCAAAAGACTTCCTGAATTGGAGGTGTGGTCTTCACTTTGACCTTCTCTTCTGAGAACTGGGCAGTCACCCCCCACCACCACCAGGCTATGCCTCTGGCATCTGCCTCACCCTGTGACCATAAAAGCCAAGGCTTAACAACATGCAGGGTGGAGAACCACTTTGTTCCCCACCTTGTATCTGCTGCATTTGCACAAGATCCCCAGTCCTTGGTTTGGAAGATGGAGAACAACTGATCCCATTTCCATAAGCCACAGCAGTAACAACCTCACAAGGTTGCTGTGATTCCCCTTCATGTGCCCCCTTCTGGGCTGATACACTCTGGACTACCTGGCCAGTCCTGGCACAGCAGCTTTTGCCCGATTTTACTGCTGTTCTCCAAAACTGCCCCTTTGTGCTCTGTCCTTTCTGAGAGGAGGGTGCTGGCAGTATGTCAAACATACACGGGTGTGCTGTGGATTTACAGAGTAGCACAATAAGGTTACTTTGTTCTCTGTTCCTGATAAACAAGAATTGATTTGCTTTGTTGAAAGCCATGAGGCCCAAGCTGACATTTTCATTCATCTCTTGTAATGTTAAGGTCTTACGCCTCTGGGCTATCATTAGCCCTGAGCCTGCCCTTTTACATTCCATTGTATGACAGTTTTACTCAATGTGCATCACACTTCATGTTTACCCAAAGGCAGATGAAGTTTGTCATTGCACCTTCCATTACTTTTTCCAGATCACTAAATTTTAGCATTTAAGCAGCATAGGTCCCAAGACAGGTATCTAACATGCTTCTCTAGTGATTTCTAACAACTGGTAAAAATAATTCCTGGGTTTTGGTTGGGTTCGGTGTTTGGTTTTTGTTCCCTGTTTTTTAACCAATATTTCATCCACGAGAAGACTTCTCCTCTGACTGCATTGCCACCTGAGTCCCTTAAGACATATGTCTTGGGTCCCTTTCGGTAAGGGGTCTTGTCTTTTGGAAATCCAAGCAGGCTACATCAAATGAATGGCTGTTATTTATATGTTTACTGACTCCTTCAAAAAATTCCCCTTTACAAAAACCACAGTGACCCTTTCCCAATATTTACCCTTGTAATTCATCCACGATACTCTCTGCTAGTTTTATCCGTCAGTCTGGTACAGCTGGTTGGTGAATTCCCAGAACTCCTCTGGAATCTGTTTTAAAAATTGTGTTACAGGTGAAACACTGCAGTCCTTTGGCACCATGGCAGCTTCAACAGAGGATCATAACCTCTCATTTAACTAGTTCATCCTCAGACTCATTTAAAACCGCTGGGTTGACAGATCCAACCCTGGCAACTTGCTATAAAAGCATGTATTTTACCTTTTTTACAGCCACTGCAATAGGCACTGAGGTTTAAGGCAGGGGCTCTGCTGACACCCCACAAAGAGCATTCCAGCACAGCAACCTCTGTGAGCTGCTCTGTGGCAAGCCTGAGTGTGGAAAAAAAAATTTTCTGCTATGGCTAGATCTTCCCCAACTCCTCCTTTCAGAGTCCGAGCAGTCAGTAGCATGCTCCAAACTCTCTCACATGGTTCCACTTTTGATAGGTCTGAAACAGGACTGCCATTTTTTCCCCTTTGCAAGTCATCTCTCAAAATCCCCTTTTGCCTGCTTTATGTTCATATATTTATTTTGCTAGAGTTTATAACCTTTTGCATTTTCTTCAGCTTTTTGAAAAATGCTTTTCTGTTTTCAAGTAGCCTCCATGCCCTTCTCTTTAGTCATTCTGGCTTCCCTGCACCATTTCTCATGTCTGCTGTGATAGATGCCATGCATTTGCTCTCTGCTTAGCTTATTTTCAATAAGCTTCTCCATTTCTGTGCAGTTCTTGGTTTGAACTTTGAGTGCAAAACCAGTGAAGCTTTCTACAGTTTGGTTGGGTTTGGTGTTTCCCCCCCCCCCCCCCCCCCCAAGGATGTTGATCTGGAGCACATTATGTTTCCCATCACGGAGCAGCTCTTTGAAAACATTTTTTGAAGTTTTGAACACACTCCTCTGCCCTTCTCATGTCAATAAAGGCTTCTCCTTATTGGGGGCTCCCTAACCTGTTGCTCTGTAGAAGTTTGTGGCTAAAATGGAATATTGGCGTCATGTCCCACAGCCACATCTGTCTAACACAGGGAAGCTGAAGCTTCCTACCCTTGTCCTGTCTTCTAGCCTTGTAGCTTCTCTGATCACCATCTCAGGCACTAACACAATTGCAAACAAAACAGAAGTTTCTTATTTAGGCCTCGGATTTCAGTCTAAGGGGAATCTAAGTTATTCACTGACATTAGTTAGAGCCAAATCAGATCAACACACTTCCTTTAAAATCCACCTGTATCCTCTATCTCCACCTGCATCTACCCTCTCCTTCCTGTACACTGTATCCACGTATTAGTGTTCCACTGTCAGTGTCCACCAAGAGGGACCTGAACTCCCTTCTGTGATCTCAGACAAGAATACAATAACCACTGGCAGAAACAAAACAAAACAGATTTTGAGTGCACCTTCTTGTTACAAATTGGTTGACTAGATGATAAGGTGCTATCGAAAAGAGTGCTGCTGCTCTCAGCCCTCTGCCCTGCCCCACCCCACGTCCAGCGAGCTGATAGTCTCATGGAAACCTCTAAGTGGGAGTGCAGGGCTTGGGTTCACTGTCTTCCCACTACATTGGGAAACCATAGCAACTGACCCTGCAGCCATAGGATCTCTCATTCAGATGGAAGGTAAGCACTGCAAGTGCACACACAGCGGCAGAGGCACTGACTTGCCTTAGCTATACTGTCAAGATACACCTTCAGGTAGGCCTGGGCAGAAGAACAGACAGTAGCCTAAGAAAGGGGACCAATGCTACTGACCATCTCTGAAAGCCCTGGGATTTTTGCTATATGCTTTACAGTCCCAGCTCCTGAGAATAAGTGCTCTTAGTCAAAGAGCCATACATTTTAGAAAATAAAATATGCATGAACCACAAAGGCTCAGACACCACAAGGTAGTAAGACACAACCCAAAAGCAGCTTTTAAACATTTAAGATTAGACAAAAGCAGGAACTGCTGGGAGATGTTCTTTGCCGGGGATTTGCATAAAGTCAGACTAGATTGGGACATTATCCTATGTGGCTTTAACATCTTTTAATGATTCTTAAACTGAGAAGGAAAACACACTAAAACTGCAAAAGTCTACATTTACTGTGGGACTGATCAGGGGAAGAAGTGGGCACATGCCCCGGTGGCAGAAGGTTCAAATAGGGGAACTATCTCTGACTGCCACCCTCTGCCTTTGGCTGGAAAGGGAAGCAATGACAGTGCCACTGACAGATGCCACAGAAAAATTCCCATATTTAATAAAAACACATTTCTGAGTGAAGCAATGAGGCATCCAACAGCAGCTCTAGAGGTGCTAATGCCTTGAGCTCCAGAGACTCCCAGGCAGCAGACGTAAACCTGGGTGCCGAACTACAGCAGTCCAATTATAGCCACGTTCCCTCAGCTCCAGGTCAGAGCATGACCCAGAGCCTAAATTTTAGAGATTATTAATGTCTGAAGTAAACTATTTGTTTCACAGTGGGATTGATTAATGATGGGAATTCATACCATCAGTGCTTTTCACAACTAACTTACTAAGCATCTTTTTTGGCATTACCAAGTTGAGTTTTACTCCCAATGTGAAGCCGCTTGAAGTTCAAAATTAATTCCCTGGAAAAACTGAGAATTCCTTTCATTTGGAGACCAGTAATAAAGAACACATCTGTGAAATCCCTTCAATTTATTAATATTCAAATCTGGCAGTACACACAGCATCAAGGTGTCTGTTGCTCAAATTCTGCTCAAACTTCTTGAATGTCTGCACTAGCAGAGGGCTAGAAACATCTCAAAAACCCCTTCAGCTTAAGGACACTCAGGTCCTGGTTCACTTAAGGCAAAGAAAACTGTCACTGCTGCTTTGCTACGAGGTTGAGGAGATGCAGATTACTCAGGTCAGGTTTCCCTCTTTTTCAGTGATTCTGTAACTACAGCTATTATTTAGTTTGTGTCATCTTTGCCAGTTTTGGCAAAGGTGGAAAACAACTGCAGCATGCTCCTCAAGCAACCTATCACAGCTATTAACCATGAAGAGATTGAAGCACAGATTCCATTGTCCTGCTCTTTGCAACAGCTGCCCTCAAATGTCTCAGATTACTGGAACAAAATAAACTATGACTATAAACTAAGAAAAAATACTGTAAGACTATGTAAAACATCACCATCTGGTAACTCTTACCATTACAGTACTCCTGACCTTAATGCAGTTGGTAGGTAAGTATTTACCACCTCCTCTCTGTGCAAAATTATTTTGGAAATAGTAGAGCTGAAGGAGACTGCTGTGTGGGAAGCAAGCCTAAATCAGATCTAAAGCAACATCTTGAACTAAATTATTCATTTCCATACAGAGCAGAAATGTATTAATAGAAAACACAGTATGATCTATGCAAACAGGCAATGGTTCCTAGTACTTCATGTAATTGGATTAAGTCTTAAATTACAGAAATGCTGGGTGAGAATCAAGAGCAGCAGAAGAATGAGGTATGTAATCTGGTTAAACACAAAAGCATTAGGAGAAAGGTGCTGCTGGGCTATCCCCAACCTACTGTTGTATATACAAATAAGTATTTGTGTGTTCCTATTCCAAAGGCCCATGATGCTCAAGGACAGGCCTAGTGCTGATCCGTAATCTTTTCTAATGCTCTGTATCAGCCAGAGAGAAACGGCAAGTCATCTCCAAAACACAGATTCTGCTAGAGAACAGATACTGGCTTTACAGCCCAATGACCTACAAGAAAAGTACAGCTGACAGGTTGGGTTTGTGCTCCCAAATCAGAGGTCACAAACTCTCACAGCCACGCATTATTGAGACCAATAAGCAATTAATGAAAACACCTACACGTCACAGATGGAGCAAGATGTACTCCATCCCCTGCTCTGCCCACGTGTTACAAGAAGCTGTTAAAGCCGCAACCTTCTTGCACTCCAGTCGAGTACCCAATGTCATAAGCAAGGCACCCAGCACAGATTTAGGAATAAATGGTGCTTTTTACTCCTGCACTGAGGATAACCCCTGCCTTCCCCAGCTAATACAGGAAATTGGACCTGCCTAGATTTGTAATAGTTTGAAGTGAATTAAACTGCTTGCAGCTCAGCTCTCATCTGCCCAAGTCTGGCAGTGGGGTGTTTTTTTCCAGCACTGCACCACTATTTTCAGTCAGTAGAGCAGCAGGTTGCAGCCTTCCCCATGGGCTGCAAACAGAACAGGCTGATGGCTCTAGTGCTCTTCCATTCCCTGGACAGCAGGCTCAAGATGCCACAACCTGCAGACACACAGTCATTGTAAACCTGCATCTTACACAAGGAAGATCTGAATGTGCTAATACAGAGGCAAGTCTAAAAATATTTTGTGTGACTGTGGAACTCCAGATCATCTTAACCCCTAAAAGCAACCTGGAAGATAGGCCAATGTCATGTTTCCAGCCAAGAACAGTCCACCAGGTAACATGATGTGCCAAACTATGTTTCAGTATCTTGCTGAAGACCATGAACATCTTAAAATCTCTGAAAGAAGAGAAAGCAGGGTCATGTTCTGTGTCTCCTGGGAACTACAACTAAGTCTAACTGCACTGAGTTATAACTAGTATTGCAATTACTCATTAACTGCTCTGAAATACCATAAATGGGTGCTGCATAACAGATGGAAACAGGTCAGTCACTGCTGATGGAAAGGCACCATTCATTTTTCTGAGGACAGGAAGGAGGCAAACCCCTTTCTCAACCTAAAGCGCGTACATTTGCTTTGCTGTAAGAACTCACTGACAAGAACAAAAAAAAGCACAGGAACATCAAATACCACATCTGCATAATCAGCCTCTTTAGCACACTGTTGTCACAAGCATACAGAAAGCAAAAGTAATGTTTAAGTAAACCCCATGGAAGGAATGTGATCATATGTTTAAAAATAAAAATCATGTTTCGGTCCAAGTCCAGCTAGCAAAAGCTTTCCAGAACTCAACACTGCAGTTTTACAGAAAACAGTTTTTAGATGGAAAGTCAGTGATGGAAACAATCAGAGGAAGAGCTTCCCAAGAAATATGCATCATGAAAAAAAATTTCCAAAATAAATTTGCAATTTAATAATTTTTAGCTTTAGAGTATTTGTTGCTCTGACGTCAGCAGAAGTCAAAATCAGTACTTTAGTAGTGACACTAGTTGTAGTAAGATTAGAAGCTGCTACTAATTTAGCAGCCATTGAAAAAACTTGCTTTCTAGGTCAAAACATCAGTGACATAATTAATTTCACTCTAGCACTTTGAATGAGAACAAAAGAACTCACTGTACAAATCAGAAGAAAATGGTCCTCAATATCCCAGACAAAAATTTCAATGTTGGTCACAACAGCTCCCCTGTTATTCATACAGAAAAAGCAAACCTTTCCTCAAAACGCTGATGTTTCACGTTATTTCATTACAATAACCAAAAGATGCTTTAAAACGTCTTATATTCAATGTCACTGTGTAGGAGTTACAAGCTGGCTTTAATGATTTCTCATTAAAAATAATGAGCACAGTTTAGATTCAACATTATGACATCAGCAAATGCACATGATAGCATATTTCAATAACATTTCACTAGCAGAATACCATCTCCTACTGCACAGCAAGCCAAAATAAAGCAGAGAGATAGGGCAAGGATAAGCAAACTTTTAAAAATGCGGATTAAGAAGCTTCAAACAAATGTACTTGTGGAAGAACTTCTCCAAAACTGAATCAGAAAAGCATGGGCTTATTGAAAAGTTACACTTTCAGTGAAAAAAGTGGCAAAAAAATCCTCACTGAGGTCTGCTGTTAACTCTTCAAACATTTTGCTGAGTTTTACTCTGGGCACAAGGAACACCAAGTAACTCTACATTTTCAATTAATTCCAGGAACGCATAGCAAGTTGTTGTATAGGGAAGCTTTAATTTCCTCCTTCCATGGGTTTACGCATGTCTTGTCTTTTCTGTTTCAGCTGAACTCTGCATATTCCAACTTACTTATTCCCACCTCTTTCATACCTTGTGAGCTTTCTGCAAATACTCTGCCAAATCTCAATCCTCTTCTGCATGGTGTATGCTGGAGAGCAAAACACTTCCCTCCCCGTGGGTGGGAGGAAGCAGAGGGGAAGTACTAGCTACAGATCAGCTCAACTGCTTGTTTATTCCAGACTGAAACATAATGCAGATTTATTTGGATAATTTTACAAATGTATCAGCATATTCCTTGATATTCAAAGCAAATCACCTGAAAAAAGGGGAGAGATTTAGGCTAACACAGAATACCTACTTCTCAAAGCAGCTGAAGAGGGTCTGCAGATGATAATAAAAGCACAAGCACAGCTCTATTAACCATGCTGGTCACTATGGCATCTGTCTATCAGCCACCCAGATCATTTAATCCACCATCTGTCCATGAACATTAAAAGAAGCCAAGCCTAGATTTCATTAGGGTTCATATAGCCTTCAAGTAAGACACAGGTCTCAGAATTAGGTTAATACATTTTATTTCTGAGAACAACCTAGATTCACATTGATAAAGACCCTTAAGCCACTGTGCTAGCTCTTCTTTTTATCTCCATTGCAAATGGTTATCAGATTATGTGGAGATTGTTTTAACTGATGCCCATGCAATCTGTTATTTGTCAGGGTTAATTGCGGTTGCTTGTAGATGAACAGTTTAAAAAAAGACAGGGCACCTGTATCTGAGTCAGCTGTATCAGAAAAGCTAAAAGCTTCTTCACGCCACATTCACCCAGAGTAACAATTTTCAGAAGCAAGGGGATGCCCACTCCGTTGACTTTGTCCAGATCCGATTCTGACAAGTTATTCAAAAATAAAAACACAAACACACCAGGAAATTAAAAGAAATTCACAATGGCATCACCCACTTTCCCCAAAGTAAAGAAAGATATTATAAAACTTTAAATATATGTTACTTTGAAAAGTAACACATGCCAAAGCTTTACAGAAAACAGCATGCCTAACCTGTGTGCCTAGCATTACACAACTCACGGAGTCAGTAACAGTGCTAACAACATGCCTGTGAGCTGGAATTAAACTAAACACTTCTCCCAGTCATAAGCATGGATCAGCTGCAGAAAGTTTTTTTAAACTCCAAGTTTCCAGCCAGGAGGAGGTCTAGAGGCACCGCAGGATGAATGAATGCTGAGGCTGGCTATGTTACTGCTCCAGCTGTATCAAGGGCAGAGCTCTGCAGGGGGCATCAGTCAGTCCTAGCAGGAGCTGGGATGGGCTTACACCACGTCACCTCATAGCCGAGGGCACAGAATAACATAGATTGAAATAAAACAAGAGTCATTGCAGTATGTCAGTCTTGTACTGGGCAGCTCAAACCGGACCTGCACTGTCAACAGGGTTGCCACTAGTGCTGACAGAGGGCACTGCCTTCCCTTGCCCTGCTGGCTGCTGCAGCCTTGCAAGCACAGCCCAGGATGTGGTCGGCCCCATGCAAAGACATAGCTTTATCAATTTAAAAGAGCCTTTTTCTGACTATTAGAAAAATAAAAATGTCTGAAATGCAGGTCTTGCCTCACTGATGCCAGGCTCTCATACTGCAAATGCTACACTGTATAAGATAATGCAATCCATCCCACAAACTCCCTAAATGTTGTCTTAAAATCCACCGTGTCCCTTGCAGATGTTACTGCTATTGGAAGCTGATCAAGAACTTCACTGCGCTGTAACTGGAAACCATCTTCCAGTTATCAGCCTTCATGAATTTGTGGCCAGTTTGTGTCTGTACTTGCAAAATTGAGATCCTCCCCAAGATTCTTCCTCCCTCTGAAACTCTGGACAAATTAAACCCCCACCTCAGCCTAAGTGCTCTTAAGTGTCTCTTTATGCAACAGGATCTCCCTTCCTCTGAAAGCCCTACCAAATTTCTTCACTTTGAACTCCCCCTTCTCAAACACTGGTAAGTAAAGTCACACCAATTTTGCAGAGGCCTGAATGTGGCAGCCAGACCTGCTTTGCCAGACTATAAAGCAGCAGTAATTTTTCACAGGACAACAAAAGAGCTCAACTTTCAAGTTTAAGTACTCTTCCTGGTATTAGCAACTGAGGCAGAAAAACCAAGGACTCTCCCTGACAGATTTCAAATATAGACTTAATCCAGCCCTTGGGGGTAATTTCCAGGTAGGATGGGGGACCAAGACAGCTGTGTCCTGAAACCACACCTTGTAGGGAGAGATGCTGGAAGAGGGGAGGCTGGGACAACATTTACAGTCATGAGAGACACCATGTTAAGTTCTTGCTAAAAAAATAATATTCTAAATGAATTACCAAGAGGGCTCCTGGAAGGAACATCTTGTCTCCTGCCCAACTGTTGCCATGGCCACCAGCTCTCTGCTGATCTAAATCAAAGCACAGAGAAACAACAAGCAGGTCCGTTCTTCTACGGCCCAGTGCTCCCGAGAGCCCCTCTCCCTGGCTTTTGGGCTGCTCAGCAACTCTTCTCACAGCTTAGCCCTGACAAGAACAGGACATGCTAATCGCACCCAAGTCCATGGTTGCAGCACCATGTTTCTTTGAGGCTCGCACAGCTTCAGATTTGGTCTGTTTTCTCAAGAAGGGTGCAGAAAGGCTTTGCTTGTTGAGGGAAAGCACTGTGCAAAAAGGCAGCAGCAACACACAGTTCTGTTACAGGGCCTCCCTACCTTCCCACTTTGCTTCAGCTCCCAAGCCCATACTGCTCAGAGGGCACAGACAAACACAGAGCTTTGTTGGGTCATTAGAGAATTTGCAGTGAAGGCTACTATGCTCAGACACTGTATATTATATTCTTCCCGATCATAGCAGACTGGCCTCAGTAGGCAGTGCCTGTCCTACCCAACACTAACTCAAAAGCATTGCACCTATTTTTTAGCCAATACTGATCTGCCAAGGGAGCACGCTGTACCTCTAGAAGAGATGAAGATGCAGAAAGACAGAGAGACAAGACCGTAGAGGGAAGTGTTTTAAAACCATTATCTACCTTTATTAAAGCAGAAAAATCATTGCCTAACACTTGCTATTTCTGAGACTAGAGACTAAAGTTACAACGTGCTAAGATTAGTAATTTTTATACGTATAGGCTTCAAGATATAATACTAAAACTCACAATTAATCAAGCTAAAGCATTACAGTGACATGTGCCTGCTCAGATAGGTCGTACTTCCAGTGTCTGATATGAAGAGATGGAAAAAATACAATCTTCTTAGGACTGTATTTATTATATCCTGTTCTGCAAGCGCTTGCAGAAGGTTTTCTGGAATCATCTACATCAACAGACTTTTATTAAAAGCTATCACGTGATGCTGACAGTTCTACCCCCTAGCCGCACCACTGGTGTAATACAGCAGTGAGAGCCTGTCCTGTGCTAAGCAGAACACTACAGACACAGCAGCTTCCTACAGCTGAAGAGAAAGAAAAGCTGCTATCTGCACATCAACACGCTGAGCAGGAAGCCAGCAAAGTAATCCGGCATGGTAAATAAACCTGCGCTCTACAAAACCCACCACCTAATCTCAGTGCTGTGCTCTGCCTAACAAAGAATGTGTCCTCTGTCTTCGATGCCTGTTACACAACTGATCCTCTAAAAGGATTATTCCTATAGCAACCAGAGCAATAGGTCTCACTACTGTCAGGTGAATAACCTCCCAGAAAATGACCATGGCTTTGTCATGACACAGGCCCAGCAAAGCAGGAGTGCTGTGTCTTGGGCAGCTTTGTGTCTTCCATCTCCTCTTGCCACAAATAGAACATGCAAGCTCCTCTCCTAGCCAGTGAACCAGATGGAATGTGACAGAGCTGCAGCTCTTCAGCATATTGCATTTTTCCAAGAAACTGCTTTTCAGACCAGTCATGCTGCAAGATGTCATGGAGCCTCATCAGAGCAGCCCAGCTCTGTACCTCAGAGCTCAGAACAACATGCTCTGCCTGAAAGGGTAAAGGGCAATTTTTTCCAACTGGACATACTCAAGTTCTTAATGATAAAAACTTAACAGGAGCTAAAATTAAGATACAGAGCTTTTTCAAATCTCTCAGCATTACTGATGGGCCACGGGGGAGAGTTCTGCCCACAGATCCTTGTCTCCTGCATGTGTCTTACCTGACAGTCGAAGTCCTGGAAGTTGCGAGCTGCATTCTGTTAACAAAACCCGGGGGGGGGGGGGGGGGGGGGGGGGGAGAAAAAAAAACAAGTTCAGCACAGTACCCCAGAACACACCCAACATCATCATGACAGTTCCCCTGAGACCTCTTCAGCATAGTCTACCCTGACTGCAGTCAGGACAGCAATGAAATGTGAGACCTATATAACAAAACTCCATGCAAGTTCTGCCTGTTACTGTACAGCAAGGTTGCTGGGGGCTGCCCCAAGACTATCCATTAACCTGTGGACACAGCTGAGAGTTGAGAGCATTTGAGCAGGGATATGTGCACATAGGAAGGACCCCGACCAACGTCAGGCTGTTTATGAGGTTGGGTTTTGTCTGGTCCTGGTGCCCATTAGCAATTTGAACACAAAACTCTTGAAAGGACCACCACTAGGATCTCACATAATGAGCATAAGAAAACAAGCTATGCAGTCAGCTACTCTGCATAACTGCATGCAATGTATTGTTCCACAGCAAACACCATGACCTGTAAGTACTGAAACCAGAGCGCATTGGAACTGGGCTCAGCAATTCACAACTGACTTTCCCGAGGGTGACACCACACATACAGGTAAGCACAGTAACTACAGCACACATCTGGTGTACCGCAGGTTTGAAGGTCTGCAGTAACTTGCCTGTATGCCCATGTGCTTCATGAGACTCTGTCTCTGATCAGAGTATGTTATGCTACTGAGTGCTGTCAAATGCTGCAAAAGGCTGAGCAGATCATTTAAGACAGCATTCTAGCTTATGTGTTTTAGGCATAGCACCTTACTGCTAAAATTACAACTAGAACCACATATGCACAACAAACACTCCAAATGTTTCTTCTGCCTGAACACTCTAACTCCTCTCCATGCGTAAACAAATAGCCCTGTTTTCCTCCCCCACAAAGCTTTGCCACATTAGCAAGAGCACAGGTTGCTACAATGATCTTCAGTCTGAGACATTTAAGCTGAGATATCTGCAAATCTCTCTTAAGCATCCCACTGGTGTTAAGTATTGAACTGCATCAGTGTTTTGAACATGACATGGCACAAAGCACAAAACCCTCAAGTTGAGGGAAAAGGAAAAAAAAAAAAAAGCAGTCCTCTCATATTTCAGAGTTTGAGATCCTGAAGTTAGCTGAGATTTCTGACAACTCTGTCCATGCCTCTTTCCGTGCTCTGTTAAATGCAGACAGTAGAGCCTTCTCATCTACCAGGTCATAAAGGTCAATTCAGTCATCCAATGCCACAGTGAACAAGGACTATAACAAAGCCTATGAAGAAGTGAAAAATTTCCTTATCCAGCACTGGACTAAGTAAAGAAAAGGCTGATCTGAATTTGTACTGAGAAAAGTGCCATATTCCCTCCACATGGAGTGGGGAGGAAACAACACAAAGCAAAAAATAAAGGTTTGCAACTGTGTTGCTTGTTCTTAGGGTATACCATGACACACAAGCAGCACTAAAGATTGACGTGACCTGACTTCTGGACGCTTGATTTCAACACACTGACATTTGACTTTAAACTATTTATTCACTGTCTTAGCTTCAGAAAGTTTAAGATTAAGGCAAGTTTTTCAGGCCTCTGAAGGTGAGATGGCTGCACTTCAAAGGCAAAGAGCTAGAAGGAACAATGCAATCCAGCCTAAGGGCTGTCCATTCAATCTCCTGAATTAAGCTGTTGCATATCAGCAACTTTTCACTGAGGTTATATTAACAGGAGTCAAAGGTTCCAGAATACAATCAGACAGAATAATAAAATGTCACTGGAATAAGTTTTCTGATCAAGTTAAAGGCAGTATTCTCTTTTTCTCTCTCTTTTAACTAAATGGGAACACAATCAACTGATTTTCTTTCCCAGTACAGTCACTGCATTTTAGTGAGCCCAAATGAGGTGAATATATATAGCCTAATGTATTTTACTTCCTTACCTCTCTGTACTTGCCGTTAGGCTGAAGTTACACATAAGCACAAAAGTGGTTTTATTCTTTGAAAGTCAGACTTGTAATTTTTTGCTGACTTCGATTTGAGACAAAACAAAGCCAGGACTCAGTGGTTCCCAGTGGAATTTCCTACAGTTCAGACAAGTGAACAAGGTATGACCCACTTCCATTTCCCAGGCAATTCCACCAGTTTTAGTACTCAAGACACTACAGCTCCTTTTCTCTGTACAACAGCCTTTGTATCCGAAGAGTTCATAAACTCTTACCCACTGGCACCTTAAGAGTTCTACTGTACTATTTCTGGCCATGCTGGCTCAAACTCCTACATGTGCAGCAGGCCGGTCACTAAAAATCTTTAGGGAACTTCCAACTCAGTACTTTTTGGACTCTTGATACACTGCACGGAACAGCATGTTATGCTACCACACCCACATGCTCCATAACTGTTTAAAAAGCATCTGTATTATTTCAAGCTTGAAAGCATTAGTGAGGGCCAGACCTCAGTGATGGTAGCCCCCTGAGGCACTTCTTTTGTTGAAACAGTGTAAAAAGGAGCGCCACAGTGCACACCTCTTCCCATGTAGTGCTGAGGTTGCTTCTGGAGCCACTCTACTTTTCCAGCTGAGATAGTATATACTTCCTGTAACTTCAAAACAGAGTCAAGGAAACCAAGTATCACTTGTACCTGCCCTTCTGTATGCTGGTTAACACCAGCTGTTTAGGTGAACACTGCATTTAAACCAGAACTGTCCCAGCGATTAGGTAAGTGGCTGTGCAGATGACACCACAGCAAGGACGTGATGGGACTGATCGGGCAATACTTGACACTTAAAGGGAAAAACACCTAGTTTTGGCATGCTTCAGTATCTCCTACTTAGGTTGGCTCACTGAAGCAAGGAACATCTACCCTCTTGAACTCAAACATGGAAAATCCTGAGAATCATAAGCAAGATCTGGGGCACTGCATTTAGGAAACTCATCTTCTGCAAACATTTATCTTATTTTGAAATCATAAACTGTTTTCAAGGCCTTCCTGTATTTTTATCTGTTGGTCTACACTGATTTTGTTCTTCTAAGAGTCACCCTCCCTAGAAACATTTTAAAAATATATGTTCAAGATATGGTGGAAGCCTAGTAGTCAGCACTAGACTGTAAGAACAGGCAGCTGGACTGCAGATCTCAGCTGAATTGTTAGATTTCAGAGACCCTAAACAGATATGCTAGCACACTGAAGAAATCAGCAAAAACTAAGCAGCACAGACTAAAACAGCAGAATTTCAGAGATTTCGCCCATTTTGTGTGGGAGTCTGCACTAGACGGTGCAGTCTTCAACAAGTACACATTGAGTGGACTAAGTACCACATCACTTTGGCAGCACAAGGTAGCTCTTGATCTCACCATTAAACAGCAAGCATTGGGGACTGTTTCACATGCCATCAAACTTGGCTGTGAGGTATGGAAAGTGACCAAACCGCATTGCCCACAATCACAATTTGCAGATGCAAAATTCTAGATCATCAGGATGGCTCATAATGACAGCCACTCAGAACAACAGTTTGTGGCAGAATCCAGTAAGGCTAGGGCTTTTCTGAAGCCCAGATGGCTCTCCTCCATCCCACAGGAGACAAAGTGAAACCCCTCAACAGCTCCTGCAATACAATGATTTTACAAAATTTCAGTATTGCATGAATCTGGACTGCTCTAGCTAGGCTCTGCAGATACTAACAGGAAATGGCTCTCCATTACTAAATTCCAGGGAATTAGGGTTGTTTTGGAGGTCAAAACACAAAAGGATAATCTAAGACAAAAGATTTTAAAGAAAAAAGAAAAAGAAAAAAGATAAAATGGGATACAATCCAAGGTTTCTCTAACAAGCAGGAACTTATCAGAGGTTCTACAGCTCTGCCAGGTCACAAATGGTATCACCTTACCGCTTCTGCCCTGACTTCGTAAATCCTCAGGACAGGCATGACACACTGTTTGGCCAGGACTCCAGACTTCCCTTAACTGTGGTGGTCTGTCTTTCCCTGAGACTTTGGAAGAGTATGTGGTAGTGAATTATCAGTGTGGGGAAGCATTTACTGTTTTTCAGTACTTAAGGTACTTCAAGCTGTAAACAGATCCTGGCAATCAGGGCTCCTTGTCAGACACAAAGTCAGCCAGAGTACACCTGTGAGAGCAAAGCAGCAGCTAGCATTACCTTATCATTCAGGAGCGGTTTGATCTCTGTCAGCTGAACATCCTGCAGTTCATCCATGATGCCGTCAGTGGAGCAAAGTAATCCTCAGAGCAGCAAATGGGTGATTCTGAAACAAAGTCATACTGTTAGAAACAGTATTACAAGAGATGCTAGCCAAAGAAAGCTTTAAGATCCTTCATTAGACTTGTATATGCTCAGACTGAAGCCTGAAAGAAGCTAGTTCTCTGCACAACACAAAGAACCTGTAACTGCACAAGGCAGACAGCCACGCTTGCACTGAGCATTGTCAGTTATGTCCACTCCTTACCCTGCACATTGCCTTGCCCATTGAAAGCTGCCCCTTAAAAAAATCAGGCGTTTTCTACTGAGAAAGACTGGATTCATTTCCACGCATTGCTGGTACTTTAGCCATAGTCTGCCTGGAAATGAACTCTAAATGACTGAATCAGCAGAGTGAAAAACTGCGTTCAATATGCAGGAATACAGACATCTCACTGCTATGCCAGACACACCTTGACCACAGCATCCAGCCACTAAAGACAGGGCTGTACCTGTAACCCACAAGATGTGCAGCCAACCACTACATTTGCGCATGGGAGACAGAGGTGTGGAGACCCAAGTACCTTGCTGGCAGAAGATAAGACAGCCCATAACCCAAGGCAGCCCTTGTTTTATGAGGTGGGATGTAAAAATGGCCCCCAGATAGTCCTGATCCAGTCGAACATATGCAGGGTAACACTGTTAACTGAGCAGCCCGATCAATCATTCTCCATCACATGGTGCAGAGTCATTAAAAGGAAGAAAAAAAAGTAATAAACAGTGTGTGAGGTTGCCATATGCCTATGGGAAATCACTGCTGCCACAGTCTGAGGAGAAATCTTCTAGTATAAATACAGCAATGAGGATGGAGTTAAAATAAGGCAGTTTACCAGGGATTTAGGTTTTATTCTAGAGGCTCTACCTGTGTTTCTAGACAGGAGAATTTCTAGAGCAGACAGTTGCAGCATGTAGTTGGATTGGACAGTTGCATGAAGAGGGCTCTGGCAATAGGAAATGATCATGCCTGGTGGTGCTGATTATTTGGTTCTTCAAGAAAACTATACACATTACAGCAGATGAAATAAAAGAAGTCATGGACATAAGTAAGGACAGGAATAGGCATGTGGTGGGCTTCCTGGGCGTTAGCTGAGTGTGCTAGAAAAAAACTCAAAATACTGCCACAAATCAAATTCTTTGTCCAAGATAATACATTGCTTCTAACCACAGAAGAAAAAGAATACTGCAACTGTTTTTCTCCAGTCACCGTAATTCCACACAAATATGCACTGCCCCAGGAAGGAGGGGTTCCCCTCATCCCAAATGCTATGCAAAGCTGCATGTTCTTGTAACCCCCCTTTATGCCAGGACTAATATTGGTGTTGCTGAAGTCAGTCTGGCACAAAACAAATTATAATGCCTTTTCCCTCTGAAAATCAGTCATAGCAACTCCCATCTCTAGATTTAGCTCCTTTGCTTTGGGAAACTTGAAATTATTCTTCTTTTCCCCATTTTTTTTTTTTCTTTTTTGCTATAAAACACATCAGCTGTGAGAGTTCCAAGAAACCTGTTAATTCACATGTAATGTCCTGGTTACCCCATAATGAATTTTTATTCAGAGAAGCATAGAGTCATATAATGCACTGTAAGCCC
The DNA here is from genome assembly GCF_023638135.1 of Falco biarmicus. Classification (NCBI taxonomy): domain Eukaryota; kingdom Metazoa; phylum Chordata; class Aves; order Falconiformes; family Falconidae; genus Falco; species Falco biarmicus. The sequence continues at coordinate 362,792 of NC_079297.1, forward strand.
CAGAGGAAGTGCCAGTTACTGTAGTTCTGATAAGGCATTATGGAGACCAAAAAAAATATTTTCTGCTAAGGAATTACAATTTCATTATACGCTGGGACTGATTAAGAGCTCAGCATCTACCAGATTCTCTCCAAAGCAGCATCCCACAAGTTACAAACACCAAAGGAGTTTCAAACAAGCCTTACAAATCTTATCTGCAACGGGTGGCAGTACAAGAACCACCACCTTATTACCTTAAGAGCTGATTTCTCTCATTCATGCTCCTTTGAAAAGACACCCACCATGCCTGCCATCATGTCCAAAGGTGATGCTTATTCTTGGGGTCACCTAAGAGACCAAGAAGTTGTCCACTCTATCCAAAGGGATTAAAAAACTGTGCACACACCAGCCACCTTTCTCTGTGGGTTTTTATATACAAGAAAGTGGTGAGTTAAACTTGTTTTGTGGTTCACGAGTCCTAGGCACACCTAGCATTTTTGCCTAAAACAGAGTCTACAGTGAAGCAGGGCATCTCAATCACTCTCTGCCGAGCTTTGACTGACCAAAGAACAACTCAGAGCACCAACTGCTCTGTGTTAAGATTGTTCAAAGATATTTTTGCTAAAGCTTTGCAAATACTCCTCCCAGTTTCCCCCGAGCTACACAAAGCGCAACAACTCCCAGACAGCCCTAGGATGTGTCCTGCATAAACCTGCCCAGGGACAGCACTGGCTGCTGATACAAGCATGCCTGCCTGTGAAGTGAGTAAAGTCTAGGAAGAGGGAGACAAATGCATTTTTAAATCCTATGCACTACTTTAAATACATTCGTTATATGAGAATAATAAAAACCTAAGTAGGTGTTTAAAGCAAGGATTATCAAATGCTTTCATCTCATCAACCTCAATTTCATACTTAGTCTCTAGATGTAACTACAGTACACACAAATAACATCACTCTGAAATTAATCTGACGCTTATTTTCCTGGTCCACTATTGTTTCAAATACTGTTTCAGGGGAAGAGGGTCTCTAGGGGCTAAGGCAACAAACTGCTGTTATACCTGCACTGCGGGTTGCTCCTTTGTTAAAGCAAGCTGGGCAGCACCAAGAAAGGCTGCTGTTTCAGATGCTGGTCTCAGAATTAGGTGAAGCTTCTTTCAGACAGAAAAGACAATCTTCCTTAACACCAGCTGAGCTCACGTAGGGGAGAAAAAGAAAAAATCTGTAGGGGAACATGCAGGAAAACAGAGACATGCTCTGCAATGAGTTTGCAGCACAGTCATCCTGGGAGACTCTGGCTCAGAGCAGACTCTCACCTAGGCTGCAAGAGTGAGAGCTGGACCTCCAAAAGAGCCAGAGGAGACTGAATGCAGAGGTAAGCCAGGAAGCCACTGAAAATTGCTGAACCGAGAGCAAAATCAAGACAGAATAAGCCTGCACAGTCACAAACAGCCAGATGGTGGATTCCTTTTTTAAACCTTTTGATTCTAATCTGCTCATCCAGCAACTTGAGTTTTTTCAGCTTTCCTAGAAACTCAAAGCTTTTTGAAGGTTTTTTGAAGGAAAGGTACAAGGGGTCCCCATCACTGCTTGCAAGCAGCTTTTTTTAGATTGCTGAACCAGCTCTTCCAAATCCACTCACTTGTGAACTCTCCAGAAAACAGCTGTCACTCACTCAGGACTTCAGTTCTTTCAGAGGGGATTCTATAGGCAGATACATGCACTTTTCTCAAGGTCTCAGCAAGCTGAACATGATTGCCCTGGACCAAGTCTGGGTAACTTGTTATTACAGCACGAGATCTGACTTGCTGTACACGATCATTCACCACAACTTCTCCTGAGCACCCTGGCCTTCCGCTTGAAGCAAGACAAAGATGCACATTTGTCCAAAAAGGGCCATAAAAATTTCCCTAAAAAGAATGCTTTGTAGCAGAGAGCTGGTAAAGCACATCTCCAAGTGCAGAGGCAAAGGGAAGGGTGGGATATTGGTGAGCTGAGCTATCCTCCTCTGACCACCTTAAAGACTGACTCGTAAAAGATCTGCAGACAGGTCTGCCCAGGAAACAATCAATTATCTCACTCCACCCCTATGGTTATTTAGAGAGACAAAGACACCATTCCATAAGCTGAAAGAAAGTTTAAAATATCATAACAAAGCAGCCTAAATATTCATAGCACACAGAAGAGCTCCGTAGAACACAGGCTACAGGCAAAGCAAAAGGTTTGCCTGGAACGTTCTGTGTATAAATTATACATTTTTCTATAAATGTCCCAGTACCACCTCCTTTGCAAGTATTCCTCTTGTCTCCATTTATATATTACTATAAATACACCCAAATACCCCAATTTACACCATCCCTTTTCAAAGGCTTCCCAAAGGCTGGAGTTGACTCAATTCTCTTTGAAAACCAGTAAGACAAGAATCAAGGAAAGACATTCGGTGAATCGTTAGTACAGAGACTAGAAATCATGGTAGGACACAGAAGGCTGCAAAATACCACAGCAGGTGAGCCTCTGAAACAAGCCATCTACCTATACATAAGATCTGAAATGTGTGCTCACATGCTTACTCCAAGATAAGGGTGCTCTAAATTTACATCATTTCAATATATAAAAATAAAAAAAAGTTGTGTTAAAATAGTTTCAGTAAGTCAACAGTATGAGTACTACAGACCTGCACCTACAGAGCCAGCAGTGCAAACTCCACCACCTGTGGGTGCTTAGGCTCTGGTTTCTAGCTGGCAAAGTTCTAGCAGTACTGCTCCTCACAAGGTTACAAGCAACAAGAGTTAGAACCTGAATCCAACTCTCTGGGCACCTCCTTGAATACCCTGTTTTATTATGGAGGTGCAATCTCTCCACACCATTTAGGAACTCAGTGCAACAAAATCTTGTATCCAGAGGCTGAAAATTCTTGTTCATTCACCTCAACTACAGCTTCTAATTTGTTAACCTGCTTTGTATATAAACTACATTGAGGCAAAATTACACAAGGGAGTTATCAAGCTACACACTACAAAACACGGTATTGAATGTACCTAAATATATGCTTCCTTGCTCAGCTGCCCAGCAGAAGCAGCCTCCTCTCTAGGGACTGACTACACTTACAGTCATGACAATCAGGGTTAGGTTTCCAATAACTGCTCTCTGAATACAGCTACCCGCTTCTTACAAGATATAAAGAAGAAATGCTGCTCCAGGGCATGCAAAGGAAGACAGGCACAAACTCATTTGCAGCCAGTGCAAGAACTGAAGTACACTACCTATAGTCCTCAAGTTTGCAGCTCAAGCTCTCTCATATACACCGGCAGACAAGCTGCCTGATGAGGCTCCTCAGTCTGGTCAGGCAGACCGCAGTCTTGGCACATAGATCTTGACTAAAACAAATTTCATTTATGGGCTTTGAGATCTTTGGGCATTTGTGTTATGCTGCTCCTCCGTCCTTTCTAAGCCTCTGGACAACAGTGTGTTTCTGAACCACCTGCATAGTCTACTCTGTTTTCTATACTGAAATGCTGGCTCAGATGGTAAGCTTCCAGCAAAACAGGCAAAGGGTCCAAATAAACTTTCAAAATATTTTCCTAGGTTACTCGCTTTGCGTTCCAGCTCATATATTTTTGGGAACACACCACATGGTGCTCCACTTCCAAGACAAACTGCAAGCTTGCAGAGAGAAATTACGTTCTGCTTAACCAGCACAGTGCCAGCTACTGCACCCGAGCAATTGTAACACAACATGCTTTTACCTCCTTTGAATCTGGGCTACACTCAGGACAGAAACACCAGCTGCTAAATGTACTTTCTAAGGAGTTTAAACAAGACCTACATTTAACAATGGGTTTGTAAAGAAAAGGTCCATGCACAGCTTTCATTAATTTTGGAGAAGTCCAATTCTGTCTACAGGAAGCATCACATTGTCATGCATGTAAATGAGCTCAGCTAGCAGGATATCATTCTTAGCCACCATTTTAATTAACAGGCATCAACTATAGGGCTGATTAAGCAAGAATGCAAGAAAACGTAAAAGCTTCAAATTATTTTGAGTTACCTGGACCACTGCCCGTGAAAACACTGAACCAGGTTGAGCTCCCCTGTACAGCACAATGCAAGATGTTTTAGAGTGAGAATACCCAGGATACACACTGGAATTAGAAGTTTCTCCCATGAACATTATGCAAATTATTGTCTCTGAAAGAGCCTTTTCTGGTCACAGTCTCTCTTTCAAATAGCTTTGCAGCACCTCCCTTAAGCTGTTCTCCCCAGTGAAAATGAAATAAGCAGTGGCTATTATTGTTAATCATGTTATTCACACAATTTTCCCATTACTCTTTCTTGCCCAGTGGTACCACACTAAAGCACTACCTGCATTATCAAGTATCAGCAGCTCACACAGCTCAGACTAAACCGTAGAGCCATTTTTATCAGTTTTATGGTGAATGACATGTTCAAATGGATCTGTTCAAAGATGCTTTCCCCTCTACTAAGCCACCTGCTTCCACAACTCCCACAGTTCAGGAGGCCCCACCCAGGCACGGGTGAGGGCTCTTGAAGGCTCCAGTTGGACACCTGTCCCAAACAAAACATTCATAGTTCTTCATCAGCGCTGTCTACCATCATGGCATTCACCACAGCTTCTCCCCATATCACCTCCTCTACCCGTCCCGTGACAACTTCAAACTCTCACCCACACAGAGGCAGTACGTATAGCTGAACGCACCCATCTTCCAATCTGACACAAGGCAAGTGGGGAAACTGGTCTCTTCAGCAGCAACTTACTCTTAAGCAGCTTATGACAAACCTGACTGCTTTCTACCAGATCCTTCGGTACCCTCTGCAGTATTATTTTCAGGCTTGTTCCTGCTTTGTTTCAATCATGCTTCCCACTAACTGACTGTGTGTTTTTAGATTTTAAGTGAAAAAAATTAATTAAGATGTGAATATGTATCCCATTGAGCAAAATAAAGTGTTCCAGAGCAAGAAAGCTAGAAATCTGTTTAAATGGGATCTTAACAATTTATTTTTATCATCAATTTACTGAAATGCTAATTTTCCATTTTATTTATCTTATTGAAAAAGTTGCATTTTCACTGGCTACCAAACATTAAATTGCATTAATAAATATAACCTTTATACCCAACTGAGCCCTCTTGCTACATGGAAGGAATCATCATTTAAGTCATGGTATAGCTAAACAAACTTAGTCAGATCGCAGTTTTTGTATTTTGTAATGCAATTGTGAATTTTTTTAACTCGTTTGTATGAAGTGCTATTGGGATGGAAGAAAAATACTCAGATCAAATGTGTAAGAAGTTTGTAGAGTCACTTTCATTTAAAAAAATAAAACTACCTTGAACTTTCTGTGTTCACTCATATATACAAAATGTACAACCTGACGCAGTAACACATACTCAGCAGTGAAGGAATTGTACGAGGCAGTTTTAGTCACATCTCTTGGCACGTGCAGTGTCACATTGCGCAGCCTCGATAAACCTAGCTTAAGGTGGGTACAGGAACCATCATAGATGCGCAAAGCTCAGGAGAAATTAATATATTCTGCTCCTCAGCAGCTAAGACAACACAACTGCTTCTGGTATCAGCTCATTCAGGTAACTAACACCCTGTCATTGTGCTGTATATGTATATACATCTAAAGCACTTCTACTAATGTCACAGAGCAAAACCAAACTTTTCTTCTTACTTCATTCAAATTTGAATAAATGGATTTGGGTGATTAGAAAACCGTATACTTGCAGGCAAAAGCTGATCAAACATTTCAACACATCCATTCCCAAGTTACCCACCAGACATGCAAGAGACCTTTTAAGTTTTATCAGAGCACATACATATTGTTCAATATTTAGTAATTATGTGTATTGAATATAAGAATACAGATGTACACAGAAGACTGATTTAACTCTCAAGATTCAATTTCACTATTTTAGTCTGCTCTAACCTCAGACCACTTGCAAAAGGGGCTTTCACAGGACTGACGTAAATTTTAAGCACGCCTATGCATTATATGAAAAACATTGCTAAAATTAGCTTTTTATTATATGTCTTTTCTCCCCCTTCCTCCTCATTAATTAAATGCATCTTTCCCTTACCCATGTAGCATTGTTCCTTGGAGCTTCCCAGAAGAAGCTCCTTCTGTTTGGCTTACTGCCCATCCTCCATCATCTGAAGGACAATCTCTTCTGAAGTATCAGTGTCATTACTTCATAACTATCACAACTGCTGTACTGCTGTCCCTTCCATCATTTCCAGTTTGTGAATTAACTTCCAAGCAGAAAACATCCTCGTATGTGTCCAGCTGAATTTTATGCCCCTTCTAAGGCAGCTAGCCAGTGCAGGAGAGGCAACTCAGATTACCACAGTTAAAACCAGTAATGGATACAGAGCAACCCAGAATCAATTCAAGATGTAAATTCATTATTCATTTCATATAGTTGTGGGTTGCTGCCAAAAGGCATGATCCCCACACCAGCCAGAAATTTCTTCCTCTCCTTCCCTTGCACCAGGTCAACAATCACACAGTAATGTGGCAAGTCAGGTCTGCTTAACTGCCGCCTCAATTGTTTTTTCCAGGACTAGTTTTCATTTGTATCAGTGACTAGTTTTCATTATATCAGTGAACTGACTGATGAAAAGGCTCCTTCGGTTCCTTGTGCACCACCTTTTTTGTAAATCTGTGAAGGCCTTGCTTTGAGATTTGATTGTAAGAAACTGGGTTTTCTGGCAGCGTTACCTCTTCAGTTGAATCACAGAGCAGATAAAGCACATGCTCAGGACACTGCCAGATGATATGCAGGGGCCTGCACTTAGCTTCAAGTTATGCTAGTTCTAATCAATTTAGACAAAGTGTACACAGAATATAAGACAGAACTCGGTTTGCTGATCAGTTTCCTTGTTGTAGGGTAATATTTCAGGACACAGAGGAACTAAAATCTTACCTCACAGCCTCTGAAAAGGAGCATCAGATCCTCCAGCTCTCTTCTTTGCTCTGCTCTTTCGTCCCCTTGCAGCCATGACCTAAATGATGCCTTAGGCAGTGTCTGGCATGCTGACTGTAAAATGAGCAGACTTAACGCTGACTTTTTGCCAGGCTAGCTTTCTACTGTTCTAGTGAACTGAATGAGCCGATCACACAATCGCATGAACATCATGACTGGCTCACGTAGGGAGGACCAGACATGTAATGAGCTCTGGAGTCTGCTCTAAATCCTGCAGTCTAAGATGAGGATCATGTATAACATACAGAGTAGGCAAGTTTACAAATAAAATGGTTAACTCACTACAGTCTTGCTGTAGTGTGACAGAAAGGCACCAAATCTGGCTCATAGACACTCAATATCAAGAAAAGGAACTACACAAAAAACAAGGCAACTTGTCAAAACAAAATTAAAAAAAAAAGGAAAAGCCACAAAAAGAAGGAATCCTACAAGGACCCTGGAGACTGTTAAAAATTCTGTTTGGGAAGCCCAGATAATCTGTGCACCAATATGCAAGCATAAAGACAGAGCCACCTTATATGCAAATCCTGCATGACTCAATAGGAAATTTAAGGAGACTATCCTGGGAACAGCTGGAATCTAAAAGTAGTGGGAACCTTATCCAGATGAGCAAAACAGGAAATCCCATAAAGCACAGCAAACCAAATGCAAATGGAAAACTAAGAAAACTCAAAGAAAGAATTCTAATGGTCTCTTGGCAAAGGATGCTCAAATTAATAGTTTGCATTACTTGTTTACTTGCTAACTATGTTACTCAAACATGTCACAACCAGGAAGCCAGCTATAGAGTGGGTGCGATACCCGACCACCACTATGAACAAGGGGCACTGCGGAGTGGCAGGGCCATTGCAGGCACCCAGTGAGCACCTGGCATCAGCCACCACTTCCAAAGCTGTCAGGGAAGTCCCACAACAGCATGTTTCGTGGTGAAGAACGAGCACAGGAGTTAAGAGCATCCACAAAAACATCAGATGGTTCACTACTTGTGAAAAAGTTTGAAAGTTAAAGAAGAGCTTAATTTTAAAACCATGTTTTTATTCTTGCTGTATTTGTAAAACTTGGGAGTCGGGGATTATTTTCCTAAGGCTCAAAGTTTGCTTTCTGCTTTTTTAGTGAGTTGAAGCACCTCACTCTGTGATCACAAGAGCAGTGGAGCCAGTGCAATGGTGGGAGTGAGGAGAAAGGAGAGGGGGATACAACCCACCTTTGAGGAGAACTATTAATAGACCTCAAACAGTCAAGGTTTTGGAGATAAATAATTTCAGAAGATTTAAAAAAAAATGGTTTGATACATTCAGGAGAATAGGTCCATAAACAGACACTAAAAGGGGAAAATATAATAAAATGGCTATATCCTCCAGTATCCATAGCCCAACTTTTGTGAATCCTGTAAAAGCACTCACGGAAGGACTGGGGTTAGAAGGGACCTCTGGAGATCACCTAGTCCAACGGGTTCTCCTAGAGCAGGTTGCACAGGATCATGTCCAGGTGGGTTTTGAATGTCTCCAGAGAAGGAAACACCACAGCCTCTCTGGGCAGCCTGTCCCAGCACTCACTCACCCTGAGTAAAGGAGCCTTTCCTCGTACCTAGGTGGAAGTTCCCATGTTGCAGTTTGTGCCTGTTGCCCCTTGTCCTGTCGCTGTGCACCACTGAAAAGAGCCTTGCCCCTTCCTCCCAACACTCACCCTTAAGATATTTGTAGACACTGATAAGATCCCCCCCTTCTCAGTGATCTCTTCTCCAGGCTAAACAGGCCCAGCTCTCTCAGCTGGGAGATGCTCCAGCCTCCTCACCATCTTTGTAGCCTCTGCTGGACCCTCTCCAGAAGATCCCTGTCTCTCCAGAACTGGGGAGCCCAGAACTGGACACAACACTCCAGATGCGGCCTCACCAGGGCAGAGCAGAGGGGGAAGATCACCTCCTTTGACCTTCTGGCCACACTCCCCCTCATGCACCCAGGATTCTGTTGGCCCCTTGGCCACGAGGGTACACTGCTGGTCCACAGGCAACATGCCATCCACCAGCACTCCCAGTGCCTTCTCCACAGAGCTGCCTCCCAGCAGGTCAGCCCCAGACTGTGCTGGTATGTGGGGCTGTTCCTCCCCAGGTGCAGGACCTGACACATGCCTTGGTTGAACCTCATGAGGTCCCTCTGCACCCAACTCTCCAGCCTGCCCAGGTCTTGCTGAATGGCAGTACAGCCTTCCGGTGTATTCAGACACTCCCTCCAGTTCATATCATCAGCCAACTTGCTGAGGGTATACTCAGTCCCTTCGCACAGGTCAGTGATGAATAAAGTTGAACAAGACCAGACCTAGTGCTGACCCCTGGGGAACATGCTAGCTACAGGCCCCCAGCCAGACCCTGCACCACAGATCACAACCCTCTGAGCTCTGTCATTCAGCCAGTCCTCAATCCACTTTGCTGCCCACTCATTTCACCCATGCTTCCTGAGCGGACCTATCAGGATGTTATGGGAGACAGCATCAAAAGCCTTGCCTGAGGTCAAGGTAGAAAACATCCACCGCCCTCCCCTTGTCTACCCAGCCAGTCACTCCACCACAGAAAGCTATTAGGTTGGTCAGGCATGATTTCCCCTTGGTGAATCCATGTTGACAACTCCCGATACCCTTCTTTTACTCCACATGCTTAGAGCTGACCACTAGGATGAGCTGTTCCATCACCTTTCCAGGGATGGAGGTGAGGCTGAACCACCTTTAGTCTCCCGGGTCCTCCTTCTTGACCTTTTTGAAGGCTGGAATGACACTGGCTTTCCTCCAATTGTCAGGCTCCTCAGGTCCTATAGAAGATTCTTCCCCAGTGCACTGAAACACCGTTGTTCTTTCTGAATACAGAAGTTATTTATTCTCAGGCTTTATGCTGCAGAAAAAACAGTAAGGCAGCCTTACCCATGAAATCTAGTTTGGTACCTCTGTCCTTCCCTGACAGTCACAAAAATTATGAACATCTTTACGTATTACACACAGAGTATTCTTTCATCTCAACTTGGCAAACAAAAAATTCAGTATGAACATACTCTGGAGGGTAAATTAAAGACCAGCGCTTTCCACAACCAACTTTAACAGCTCTGAGCAGCCACAACTTTCCAGAAGTGTGTGTGTGTCTTCCAGAGAAGGACTTTCCCAGTACAAGGCCCTTAGCAAACAGCAAGTGTTAGAACACCAGCCCTGGCCCTAGAAAAGCCTGTTGATAATGACTTTCTCTAAAGACAGACCAGCTTGCCAACACTCACCTGAAGAGAAATGATTAAATATTTTTACCTAGTTTCATTATTTCCTTCCTGTAACATTACATGCACATTTCTCCCATATTAACCAAACAGAAATTAAAGACACTGCTGATGCAGTCATTTTAGAACTAAAATGAGGGCTCTAGTTAGTTCTGGATTGATTTTACCCACTCTTACATTACTTTTTTGCTCCCTCCCTCTCCAAGTTTCATTTTCTTAACCTTTTGGAAAACACCCGATGTATTTACCTACCCCATGTCCAGTACTGCAATGTTACAGCCGTAAATTCTAAAGAAACACTCAGAAGAGATTTAAAGTGTTCTGAAGAAAGGTAGTCATATCATAAGGTGTAATTAAGACAGTATTAGTCAGGTGACTTGTGATACTAACAGGTGCAAAACCCAACTGTAAAGAGTATCATATTAGTTTAAACCACCATCAGGGAGCTAAAGTATAGATTCTCTTTTGAGCCTCCTCCACAGCAACTTAAGCTAATGAGTTTTAGCTGACTTGTAGAGAGGTCTAAGAGCACCACAGAGCATAAATCAATAAGTTATCTGTTAAGCCCCAGTAATCCAATTACTCTGTATCATACATAATACTTTAAAAGTTAAATGATAATAACCCACCTTACCATGGAATACTCCCTCAGCATCTCAAGAGCCTGACAGTCTCAGGCACAGCATTTACAATGGAGAGATTACCTAAGCAACACCAACAGACCCCATCACTCCTCTCCTTACTTTTTCAACCTCCAAATATCTCAAAGATTTGCAGATTGACGTAGTATCTTTTATTTTACTAGCTGGAAATAATTACAAGCTTTCATGACCAGAAGCCCTTCTCCAGTTCAGGAGCAGATGTTAATCTGAAACACAACCCAAAGCACAATTCACCTGACCAGTCTATGAGTTTAAGTGATCTCTCTCTTTACAATTAAGAAATGTTTAGCAAGGTGCTCTAAATTGGCCTAAACCAGAAATAAATTGACTCTGTCAATGAGAAGTGAACACAACAAACCACAGGTGGTAAACCACAAATAAATAGCCCTTTTACATTGGAACCACATCCAGTTTCCATGAATCCAAAACCTCCTACTCCAGTCTGTCCTTTTCTAAATCCTACAGAGGAACCCCAAAATACACTACTGCCACTGGTTAGTATTTTATTGTTGTATTATTTCTCCAGTAGCTAAAACTACTTACCACAACTGTAAGAACATGCCATCTGTCAGACAAAGAGCTTACATTAGCTTTTGCTGTCAGAGAAGTTTTAATACTCCAGTAACAACCCCAAAATACCAGACAAAAGGCTAGGCTGCACGTTGTGAACTGTACAAACTGTATTTGACTTTACTGGGTATTTCTACCAAACCACTTTGTTGAGAAGCTGGACTGATTTTGCCCAGTGAAAAATTATCAGAGGGGCTGTTTCAGCCTGCTAGGCTTCATATCCCTACTCCAACACTCAAAAGGATTTCTCTTATGAACAGAGCTCTAGAGCTAAGCTTTCAAAGCCCTGTGAACAGCATTCTGATGAAGTGTTAAATGCAGAATAAATCAGCCTAAATCCAGAGAATTGTTCCAACAGATTAAAACCTCAACCTCAAAGAGAAAGGAGGAGGTCCTGTTCACACTTTATAAATATCTCACTTTGTTTTGAGTCTGCCACCTGCTACTTTGGTGGTCTTAGCCCTTTTATCGGAAGGGACAGTGAATAATGGGCTCATATACATGCCACGCTGCTTAGACTTCATATGCTTCTATCACATCCTCTTCAAAGGTATCTTTCTGAGACTAGAAAGTTCTGATCTTCTTTACAAGGAACACGTTTCAAGCCTTTGATCATTCTTGTAAATCTTTTCAGGATGTCTCCCAGTTTCACTGGGTCTTTAAGAGTAATGAGACCAGTACTCATGCAGCATTCACAACACAGGTGCACTATGGGTTAACACAGCATTACGTTCCCTAGTTTGATCACTATTATTTTTCCACAAGCACCTAACCTTTTTTGATAACCTAATTTGCTTTTCCAGACACTCATACAAGATTTTGACAAAATTGCCTATTACAGCCCCAAAGTTTCATCTACAACTGGAAAGCCAATTCAGAACTTATCACTGTATACATACAGCGAGTGCTGCTCTCCAGGTGCAGTACTTCACCACACTGAATTTAAAATGCTATTTTATCACTTGGTGCCATAGGAATTTTCCATGTTTCCTCAAAGTTGACTCTTCCATTTGCTATCATAAATTTATTTTTTTAATCTACAAACATAGTCACCTTTTCTATTTATTTTTCTAACTTCGACTTTTCTGCACTTTTGGCCTCCGCATCCTTCTCTGGCAACAGCTAACTAAATTGGCCAAAAAAAAGTTGTGAAAACACTCTATGAAATCAATCTTCCTTCTGTCCAATTTCCAGCTAAATTTTTATTGGATGTCCCAACAGTCCTCACGCTCTCAGAAATGTGACTTATTCTTTACTCACCTTCCGTGCCAGTCATGCTTTCATAAAGCTTTATTACTTTCTTTTGTCCTCCAAGTGGCTCCTTTCCAAGGTGCAAAGTCCTAAACTGTTTAATGTCTCCTTTCTTCTAATTCCATGTCTTTGCTCTCTCTAGTCACCTCTCACTTTTCTAGCTCTCTTATACTTGAAGAATTTGCCAGAATAATTACGCTGATAATATACACTGGAGCTCATTATATCCAAGAATTTACTGCTCTGCAGGACCCTTTTCACGTTTCCTCAGGGAGATATGTCAGAGTTCCTCTTCAGAAACGTGCCTTAATACTGCCACATACCTTCATAAATGTGCAGGCAACTTTCTACATAAAGCCCTGCTTCCACCACCACTCCCAAAATTGGAATTTTGTAAAAGACAGGTTTTTATTACCTCATTTTACATCTAAGCTGCTCGTATTCTTCTCCCTTGACCTCAAGCTGACCTCTGTTTTTTTTTAATTAGCCCCTTTATGTACATTTTCTGCATTTGTATATGAGCCATACCAGGTTAGCGCCTAGTAGCTGCAAACAAAGAGACAAGTTTCCATCTGCTACAGCTATACTCCTCTACTTATTCAAGAGCTTCAATCCAAAAAAAACCACAGTAGGAGTCATTACAGGCTCAAGCATTTGTTTCTTTTCAAAACAAGATCTTCATCTGACTTAGTTTCAGTAGTGTACCCTAATTATTTTTGCTGTCCTCTTGGTTTTCTTGGACCCTTCAAGTAATGCTTCTTATGTGAGTATTATCCAACACAGTGAAGTCAGAAGAGATCAGTTTCATTCATCTGTCTGACCCTCCTGCTTAGCACAGGATAACAAATTTCTTCAAATAATTCCCTCACCAAACCACACATGCTGGGATCGAGCAGTGCTGTTTCTCTTGGGACCTTTTGAGTCAGTACTGAATAACTTTCTGTGTAATGAAAGGACCCACACTTTCCATTGCAGCTCAATACACAAGGACCTGATGCACTCCTCCTGTTAAACATTCACCTCAGGTAGAGTTCAGAAGTTTTCGTTTTCCTTCAAAAGAAGCTGTAATCAAGGCAAAAACAGGGAAAGAGGTAAGAGCTCCAAAGCCACCTCCCCTGCAATGACGCTGCATCCAGCCCAGAGTAAAACCAAAACCCTCCCCTTACCACCACTGCCCTACAGACAGACTAAAAGCAGTCCTCTACCTTTTATTACCCATTCACCAGTAACAAAACTTGTTGTTCTTCATCTAGCCACTACATGAGAGAGAAAGATAGCACATCATTGCTCAATCAAGCTCCTTGCTAGGCCAATGGTGATGGCAATCACTAAACTGTGTTAATGCAGGTGCTCAGCAGCAGCTGCCATTTGAGATGTGACTGCTCATTCCTTAAAGATCACGAGTATTCAGGCTTGCAAGTAAAAACAGGATCGAATTTTGCAACAGCTGCACAGAAATCACCACAGTCCTTGTCTGTTTGGCCAGGTAACAGAAAGAGATCCCCTTCCTGCTACGGCTGCACTCAGGCATTTGGAGGCCCCAGAGCTTCCAACCAGTCCCTGGAAGCACAGCACCTCTGCTCCCCACACCCTGGCCTTCCCTGTACCTTTTATTCACACAGACGATTGAACCATGCTGCAGGGATTCAGAACCCAAGACTGCAGAACAAGTCCCTTAATTTACGGAAAGGTCAGTCCCGTCTTGAACACTTTTCATAGTCTGCAGCCTTAGCTATTTGGAGTCATTGCTGCTGGGAAGACCTGGGGTTCTCAAAAATGCAGAAGAAAATTTGAGTCTAGTGAGTTATGATAGAATAAAAATCCTTCAGACTTCACTAAAGGAAATGTTTCAAGACCAGGATTTAAATTCTGTGAGCCCTTCCTTATTGAAAGCTTTGACAACAGCAAGACTGTATTTGCTTAAATCATTTTTAGGCCAACAAGGTAATGGATGATGGCTTCTATATAAGCAGTTCATTTCAACATGGACACATGATAAAAATAGCGGCATACAGTGCCATGTTTACATTTAATCCACAGCCCAGAACGACATTTGAAGGCTAGAGATCTGAGAAGACAATAATACATCACATCAAAGAAATCAAACTACAAAAGAGCAAGATACCTGAATGACAACACTTCTCAGTTCAGGCAATTAATGCTTAAGTAATGAATTAAGCTTTCTGGTGCATAGTTTCAAGCCATTTCAATTTTTTCCTCCAACAACTACTACCTACCAATCAGAGAAAGTACAGAGATTTATGTTCTGGAGACCTCCATAAAAGGCTGATTAATATTTCTGCCTAAACAGTTCTTATTTGATGAAAATCAAGTACTGACATTATTTTCCTGCCTTTATGTATAGCCTTAAATTCATACTCTGCTATGAATTTCTTCAAAGGTTACTAAGCCATACAATGAACTATATTCTATTTCTTAATTTTTCCCATTTTCTTCCCTCCCCCCCCCCCCCTTTTTTTTTTTCTAAAGACAGCACACGCTTCCCTGGCTGCTTTATTACTTTCATTGTTAAGAAACTGCTGTCTTTATTAAAGAAGAATGAACCAATTAAAGGGGGGGGGGGGGGGGAGGGAGGGAGGTAGAGCAGTTATCTTGTGAAAGGCCAAAGGAAAAGCCTACACTATCCTTCTACTGCTGACAAAAAAAAAAAATTAATCTAATGCTCAGTGAATACCTCCTTCATCATCTGAGAAATCCTGTGCAACACAATTTTAAAAGCTGGCATTTGAAGGCTGTCTTGTGCTTGTTTTGCAGCCTCAGTGAACCATTTTTTAAGCGAAGCGGAAAAAAAAAGAAAAAAAAAATTTTTCCAGACCAAAACAGCATTTCAGGATAGACAGGCGCAGCTCAGCATCCATGCTGCAGTATCACTGCACACACCATTTCTGCTGGAAGCCCAGCAGAACAGCACTGCCTGGCAGCAGAGCAGAGGATGCTGTTTGCAGCTCGGCTGCAAGCAACACAAGCAGACAGCTTGCTGTCCCTTCCAAAAGTATCTTCTGCTCTGCCTCACAGCGTTACAGGTATCCATCCCTTCTTCACTGTCAAGGTTTAAGTGTCCTCCAGTAACTCTACTAACCTTCGGATACCACAGTTAAAAAAATACCAGGATGGCAGACTACTTTAGAAGTCTTTAAGGTCACTGCACTGCAAAGAAAAACTGAGATCAGGGAGAAAATTCCTAACATCCAAAAACACTGCCAAAAATGGAATGCATTCATGTGGAACCAGCGCATCCCCACCCTGAGTAACCAACTGGCGAGCTCTGCAAATTGTTTTAAAGACATTTTTATACTGGTGAGACTGGCAGCATATATATAATTACAGTGGCCTAGAACTACCCCTGAAAACACTTCATTTAAGCAATTACTACCAGCCATAACAATAAAAGCCATTTCTCACAGTGGAAGCTTAATCACTATCAGAAGGGCTTGATGGTCTCATTATACGCATGTGACCAGTAGCCCTGGCGCTGAAGCTGTTGCTTCCCAGATTTCAAAGGACTGCTGAAACACCCAGGTACAGGAGTTGTTATAAAGCAAATAATCCTCTATAATAGCATCTGCCAGGCTACACAAAATTTTGGAATCATTGCCAATATTCCTATGCATCTGCAAAGAAATAACGAAGACAACATGGGAGTACACGTCACACAAAATACATCAATTCACATTCAACATGCATGAACAGGAAAGGAAACAACCAAAACAGCAAAATGCATTTGGTAAGAAGGGTGCAAGAAGTCTCCATCACTATCTTAAGCTAGAGAGGGGCCAGAAAGGCTGCATGCATCTATACCCAGTCAGGTAATTATTTTTTTTTTTTACATTAAATGTAAAATAAAGAAAAAAAAAAAGTAGTCTTCGGTTCACCACCCAAATAGTTATTTTGGAAAGTAAGAATCTTTGCAGGGGGGAATGCTGTTTCTTATCCCCGCACCTCCACCACCTATGCTCTTCAGCATTCCACTGTGAAGTTCCTAAGAACCAGGATACCTCCTAAGGAAATCATGTCAGCAAAAATCTCCTGACTTCCTTGCAGATATAGGGTGGAAACCTGGAACACTGCAGTACAGCCAATCACTCTTAAGGCAAGTAACACCCTCTGATCAAGAATCACGTCTGTGACTGCTCCCTCTGTTAGAGCATGTCCACAGAAAAATTAGTCAGCATTTACTTGCATAAAGCAGTCTGGACACACCATCTCACCATGTGCAATACATCCAGACAAGCCTATATTCAAATACAATGAATAACTGAGCTAAAGGACAACAAAATCAACCTGGCTTTAAGCCCCATTAGTTCCTCTTTTAAGAAGCATTTTCCAACTGCAAGCATTACACAGCAGTTGAACTGAGAGTTTGTTTTCTATGATTTGGAATGTCGCTGAAAAAAATCAAAGAGATCGCTTTTGTGCTCAAGAGACACCACACAAGCATTGGGTGTTTCCTGAAGCTTGACCAGCAGCAGAACTTAAGAGTCTGCGTTGTTTGCAGCATTTTATAAGTTTAGAAAAGCTTTGTGATCCTCTGGAGTCACAGTCGACTCATTTACTGCTTCATGTGGTCAGCCCCATGACCAGAACAGCAATGAGTTCCAAGACCACTTAAAAACGGTTACAAATGCACAAATTAAGTGTCCAAAAGGTAACAAACATCTGGGGACCACCAGCTGGCGCAGGTCAGTGTGGTCAAAATAATTTTTTAAACCTTCGCTCTCTGATGGCAAGGCCATACAAACTGCAAAGCTTCCAGGCTGGGGTACAACTGAGTCACTACAGCACATAGACCTATCTCCACTCCTCCCTGGGGAGCGAGACCTCAGAGTTGTTTGTTTGTTTGTTTGTTTTTAATATGCCACTGAAAAAAACCAAAGCAAAACATGACACTTGGCTCTCCAAAAACCAAACTGCTTTAGCTTTATCTTGGAGGCAGAGATGACTTGATCTTCTTCATTAACTCTTCTGTACAGACAAAGCTACAACCTCCTCTGTGCTTTTGTACTCACTCTGTTGGAAAACTCCAGCCATTTTGGCAATTTAGACATCTATGTTGAAATCTTCATGATGCTGTGCCAGTAACTGAAAAACTGCAGTTGACAGTCCTAGATTATGCTGACTCCTCAGTCCTTACCATTCAATTATATGACACAGCAGCATGAAGGAGCATGGCACCCAAAACTACAAAGCAACAAATGTGGCAGTTGCAGCCAGGGAGACGTTACACCCCAGCATTCACAGACTGATACAGGCGAGTGCAAGGTTGGACTAAGGAAACATGCTGACAAACAATCTTCTAAACAACTCCTTCCTTTTGTTTCATCCAACACCACAACAACAGCTATAACATTTGCTTTATATAGGTATTATATTGCGGAAAATGCTGAAGAATAATATACCTCCTTTTAAAGCAATGTCCTTGCTGCAAACCAGAACCCAGCAGGCCTGTGGTCCCACAGTTCAGCTCCCAACTCCAAAGTATCCCCAGACTCCCCATGCACCAAGATCTCACAGCAGCACAACTGTGCTCACCTTTGTGGGAACAGAACTGAGAGGCCACCTGCTGCCAGGTCATATGGCAAATTCTTTGATTGATTAGCCAATATGATTCTATTAATTGATAGAATACCTGCTGGGTGTTCCATTCATTTACTGCTAGAAGTAACCAAAAACATTTAGGCCATACAAGCTTTCTTACTGACTTTTTTTTTTTTTTTAATAATGAATGTTTCCAATTAACTATTTATCTTAAAAATGTCAGGAAAGTATTTTTTTTCTGTGGCTGAGCTAATCCATGCGCAGATTTTCACCAAGCCCTGTGCCCTTCTCTCTGTCAATCCATGGATAAAGCTCAATTGCATTGCAAAATGGGAGAAAAAAAATCTTCCCTGGCTTTCCCAGGGACCATAAGAAACATATTTGGTAACCTTTTCATCCAAACTGAAGAAAAAAAGTTGAAGTTGTAACAAGGACCATTTATTTGATTAAAACCATTTCAGAATGAACTATATAAGCAAACTAACAATAGTAAGAGTACTACACAATGGTTAAAAATGCCACTTTATCAACTGATGAGTGTGTGCTTGCTCAACACTCCTAACACTGTTGCATTAATTCTCCACCCATGGAAGGGAAACCATGCAGCACCTGAACTGGCAGCACAGAGAAGCAGACTTAAATCACCCCTCAAGCCGCCAACTTCTACCATCTGGACAATAAAGCACAAAACCACATATGAGCCCTCCTTTTCTGGAAGGAAATACATCTATCCCAGTCATATAACCGTATATTTATGCAAATCAAGTTTTTCTTTTTGCCTATGCAAAGGTAGAAACACGTACACAAATGGAAAAAACGCAGACCTTATTGGCTAAGCAATAAATTTCAAATCTACCACTGCCAAAAGAAACTGTTAAGAACAGAAGCATCACATCTAATTTCAGTTCTCCACACAAAGACAACACAAAAAAGCCCTCAGCAGACAACTGTTATTATGTATGACAACAGAACTGGTGACTCTGCATATGAATTTTCAAGAACACAGCTGAAAAACCTATGCAGTGAACAGAAATTTCATTAAAGACCTACATCCTTTGTATTTAGGAAACTTAAATGTAAGCAAATCCCCAAAAATTCTAGTATTTACAGAACACTACAAGGGCATCAGTAGCAAAATTTGTGGATTTCCAGTTATGTATTTATGATGCACATGTTCCTAATAATTCAAAATAAAGTCCATATATAGGATAAAAGTAATACTAGATCACTATTGATTTAGATAAATGCTCTAAGAAACCTTCCTTATTCACTCTCCCCAAGGAATTTTAGATATTAACCCACAGTCAGATTGTTTTTTCTGCCTCACCACAGCAAAAACTTCCAAGAAGCAGTCACAAAATCGCTTGAATTAGTACCTAGGTCAAATTCACACACCAAGTCATACTAATTAACTACAGCATCAAATTCATGCTAATTTGAAATAAAAAGTGCAAGTTTGTGCACAGACACTGCCTTCAGTCTAGACTACAGTTGAGCCTGTTAAGTCTCAACTCACAATTTCAATCAGCAGCAGCAAGCACAAAAATACATACTTATCTAACCAAATTCATTCTAGTTAAATCGGAACAACAGCAACACAAAATCAGCATTGATTTATAGTCTGTTGGGTTCATTCCAGCCAGATGTGTTTTCAGACTGAATTCACTGCACAGCAGCTGAGTGCTGGAGGAGAGCAGACAGGGCTGCGAGGACAGGCAGAACCTCTCAGCAGGGGCGTTCACAGGCAAGCGTTTATAGCAATGACTACAAAACATAATTCAGACAGCTGCCGAACTTCCGCAGCTCTGCAGCTAAAGCATAAACTGGAAAGCCCTTGCCTGGACTAATAACTAGCTGAAAACAGACAACAGAGGGTAGGCATAAATGGTCAGTTTTCACAAGGAGGGAGAGGGAGGGAGACTGCCAGGAGTGTTTTGCAGTGTTCTGCTATACACCATACTCATAAACAATCCGGAAAAGGGGCAGGGAGTGGAATGAGTCTCCTGAGGATATAAGCTATTCTGACAGTAAAGAGAAGGCCTGACTGAAGACCTGCAGAAAAACCCTATGAGACTGAATGATCGGGAAATAAAAACAAGAAATTCAGTGCAAACAAGGTAGCAGTCTGAAGAAAAATTATCCTAATTTCACATAGTGATGTACTTCAAGCTGGTCATTAACCTTCAGAAAGTCTTGCTGGAGTCATGACAGACTGATAAAAGCATCAGCTCACACCCATTAAACATAAAAAAAAATATCTAATGTTAGGAAATGATTAGTAATTAAACCATCATATAAAGCTATATAACATCTGCAGCTTAAATCCTAGACACAGCGCCTGTTCCTTCATTACAAGAGGACATAACGAAGGGGGAAATATTTCTGAAAAGGAAACAAGGTTTGAAAAGATTAATAATAAGGAATAATCAATTAGGCTAGGGTTCTTCTGCCTGGAAACAGAGATTACTGCCGTGACATATTACAGAAGCCTATAAAAATCATCAGCTGCACAGAGAAGGTAAATAGTGATCAGTTGTTCACTGTTTCCAAACAACACAAAAGCTAAGAGATACGAAATGAAGCTAGCAGCTGTCAAGTTCAAAAGAAAACAAGCAGAAGTGGTCAGCACCTACAAAATTATTTTGTGCTCTGGAAGGTCTCCCTCAGGATGTGTGAGTGCTATATATTCAAATGGACTGGGGACACAGGCAAATTCACAAAAGAAAAATGCATTAACCATTAACAACGTAAATGCAAACAACATCTACCTCTTGGAGTCCTACAGCATCAGGAGACAAGAGGGCTATCAAAGGTTTATACAATTTGCCCTGACCTTACGCTCTTTGGAGGAAAGAACATGGTTCCACCTGATTCTATGGCTGTTCTTACACTGCAAAATCAATTACATCTCTGGTACTCCTCAGCCCTTCTTTGAACTCACTCAGCTTGCTTACCTGGCAAAAAATGATCTTCTGGGGAGGTGGGGACACAGAGGGGCTGGATTAGCGCCCTGCTTACTTAGCAAACTGAACTGGTTCAGGAAAACATCCAATAAATGCTGGAGATGGTACAAGACAGAGCAAGAACACAACCAGCCCTTCTGCATGCCAACCAGTCATTAGATCAGTTTAAGATGTAATATGCAGCTTCATCACCAAAATACATACAAAAAGGAAGCAGCAGATTGCCTATATCCTCTATTTGAACACACAGAGACAAGCCACAATTCTAGCTCTTCTAGGGGGGGGGACAAAAAAAGGGCCAGTTTCACATTTTTAATCCATTTGGTAATTAGGAAGAGATTCTGATTTATACATGACTGAATAGTAAAGGTTACTTTACAATTAAACATCGCATTTATAACCTTTACTGTATTTATACAACCTAAAGTAATGAATACCCCTTCACCAAACTAAAACCTGTTGTAAATACAGAAATGCATCCAAGTCTGGTAAGGACAATAGCCAAATGAAAAATAAAGCTATTCCATCGCAGCACCAATTTGATTATCACATTAAATGGTGCTACATCAGTCACAGAAGCCAAGGGGATATGACCAGATAGAAAAAGGTGAATGATCCATAAGTATGCATTATTAAAAATCCAGCAAGTCCCATTCGCAATTCAGAATTTACAAGAACAGAAGTGAAGACCAAGTGAGATTATTGAAATCTCTCAACAATTCTGATTTGCACAGTAGAAGGCACAGTCACCTAGTCCTTCCTATATCAGGACCAAATTACTACTGCTTTGCTTAATAACTGACCTGATCTGACCAGAATACTAAGAATTCCCAGGGAAAAGCAAAACAGAATTTTATTATTCTTCCCAAACCACATTCATATGAAAATGAGACCACTGAGATGCATCAAAACATGTATCAGTAACATAGTCTTTAACATTACACAGAGAAACAGCAAAACACTCCTCTGTTCTCCTTTAACTGTCATGGATTAAACCAGGCTATAATAATTATGGACACAAATACTCTTAAACTGTATTGCGCAGCTGTCCAATGCTAGGCTTAAGAGCTGCAAGCAGTAGAGACATAGTTACTTATATCCAAAACACAGCTGGCAGATGATGATGCACACAAGGTAGACCCTGATAATGGAGCATTATGGTGTCAGCACTGTCTACGGAAACAGAACTCACTGAGTATTTGGCTTTCCTTTTTCCAGGAAGCAACAGCAGTGGCAATCCATCTGAGCTATTATTTGTGAGAATAAAAGTAAATAATTAAAATTTAAAATCCCTATTCTGTTACATATGAAAACCGAACCTGAAAAAAGTTTTAAAGCTGATTTGCCTCCTCCAATTTTTATTATTTTTGTGCTTAGACTATATTATGATCGTAATTTTTTAAGCTTCTTACCAAAATATCTGTATATTACTACTACGCTATAGTGTTTACCTTAAGCATGCAACAGAGGAATGTTTAAGAAAACTATCCTAGAAGCATCTTTAAGAAAATTTCCTAGTACATCTTTAAGGAACCAAAATACACGTTGTACGTAATAGAGCCCCTGAAATTTAAATGTACCAGTACACTTATGCTTTCCAATAAAAAACACTAAAGACCCTGTCATATGTGATGAATGTGAAATACAAGCTGCAAACAGAATCACCAGAGGGTTTCTGAAGGTGATCTGAGATTAAAAAAATATAAATTATACAGGTTTGTTCAATTATTTTAACCTTAAGACACAAAATGAGTAGCTAGGAATATAATTAGTCTCCAAGAACACTGCTTCCAGCAGCTGTTTAATTTCCATTTTATAAATTTCCAGCTTCTAAATTTGCAAACATGTTAATACAAGCCAAGTATAGCCCACACTAAGCTTCTGCACTCAAGAAGCCTCATGTGCCACACACAAGCCAAGTTTCAAAATTCCAAATAATAAATGAAATTGGAACAGTCATTGCCAGTCCTGAACCCACTCCACAATCCCAGTCCAATGGCCAATAATCCAAATGAATCCTAGTGATTGTCTTGCTTCTTCAGGAGTGTTGCCTCAGTTCAGTGAGACACATTTGGTAAGCTCTGCTCCCCTAGTCCAGTAAATTGTGCTAGAAAAGCTCCACACTGATTTTAAACTCAGCTTTTAAGACTTTACATTTCCTTTTTACTTTTCAACATAAACTGAAACACTGGTGCTAAACACAGTCTAACATGCTCCAGGATCTGAAAGACTGTCGTCCTCTTGTGTCTACAGAAAAAGAAAGGCAGAAGCTGAAGTAATGAGCCGCCAAGTCCTCCTATCTGAACACAGAAGACTCATGAGTGTGCCCGACACGGCAAGCAGAAGCAGATTCTTCTCCACTTGTAACCCTCATCTCATCACCTCAGCATTCAAGGACAAAAGCTCTTCTGGGTTTCCCAGATGCAACCCCCTGATGCTTAATAGACCTTTCCTATTCTCCAGAGCAAACACACATGTGACTGAGTCGCCCCAGTTTTGCTACAAACTTTGACTGTGATTCACACACTGTGACTGTGCTGTCACGGCCTTGATCATGCACACCCGGTTCCAGACTCCTTGTACTTGACAGGAATCAGAAAACAGATCAGACACCAGGCTCTCAACTGGCAAAGCAAACCCCAAGGCACTGCCGCCAAGCCAGCCAGCAGCACTCCCAGCACTGCCCAGGAATCTAGTGACAGTACTACACAGCATCAGTTGTTTTGTAATGTCGCGTTTTCTGCACCAGACTTCATAATGATGATTCTTAAGATAGTAGAAGCATCTGACTTTGCTACTATGTTTTGAATTACTCCCTGTGACTTAAATATTTTAAAAAGAAACAGACATTGACTTAAAATGATGATGCAAGGCAACAACAAAAAAAAATATTTACAAGCTATTCCTTTCCCATTTGCACACTGACAAGACTGTACCGAATCAAAGAAAACCACCCCGTTTTCATTGTCCAAAGCAAATAACGCAACTGAGAATTCCAAGACCTAAATACCAGAAAGGAACGCTACAGATAAGAGAAAGCATTAAAGCCCAGAGCACTCCAGTCCATTATTTAAATGAATAAAAATTTCAGTGAAAAAAACCGGGGCAGTTGCAAAGCGTTTCTCTTTTTCTCTCCAACGAAGCCGGGTATGACGAGGGATTATTTTCTAAATTCGGCTCCGTGAGGGAGCCGTACTTTCCTCCGGCGTCTCGTAACGGCAGCGGAGCCCTCCCTTAGCAGCGGCCTCTCGGCGGGAGACGCCGGCGGCAACGACCGCCCAGGCCCTGCGGGCTGCGGCCGCCTCAGCGACACCCGCCCGGGGATTGCCCCCCGGCCCACGCGGGGAACCCCTGCCGCCTTCCCGCTCACCGCCGGCCACCCAGGACCGCGGAGCGGCAGCAGCAGCCGCGGGGCGCAGGGCTCGGCGAGACAGACGATGCCCGCGGGCGCAGCGAGCCGCTGACCCCGGCCCGCCCGCCGCAACGGCTCCCGCGGAGCCGCCGTGCGGCACCTGCCGCCGAGCGCCTCAACGGCGACGCCCAGCAGCCGCGGAAGACGCGCAGGGGCGGCTCCGGGGGTGTCCGGAGCCGGGGCCAGGCCCGCGGGCGGCGGCAGGGCTCACCTGGGCGACAGGTACCTCAGCAGCTCCGGCTGCCGCGGCATGTGGGGCGCTCTGCGCTTGCGCGCTGCGCTGCGGAGCCCGCACATGCGCGGGGCCCATTCGGGGGCTGGGACTACAAACAAGATGGCGGTCGGGCGGCGAGCGCCATCTTGGGGCAGGTCTCGGCGCATCGCCTTCCGCCCGAAGGGCTGGGCCCAGCCGCGCCGCACGCACCGCCGCTCCCCAGCCGCGCCCGGCTCCGCCCCGCCTCCTCGCTCTCTCAGCAGTCCCGTGAAAGCTCTGAGCGAGAGGAGCTCCTCGGCCAGCTCTGCTAGCGCGGTCGGGCAGCAGCGCCGCGCGGCGACCCGGGGCTCGTCAAGGCCAGAGACAGGCCGACTGCAAGCTGAGGGAGCGTGCCTGCAGCAATCCTCGGAGCCACCCCGAAGCACTTCTTGTGCTGGTCGGAGGTAACATTAAATTGGTAGACCAAGCAAATTTGCTTGTTCCTTTCCCCCAGGAGGTTCTGGCAGCGTGCAGAAGTGAACGTTGGCGGAGCCCTCCCCGAGGTCACAGCACCAGGGTACCCTGTCCCGGGACCTGCTGCCTGAGCCCCAGCCGCGCTCTCCACGAGGGTGGCTGTCCCGAACGGGCAGCGAGCTCCGCGCCACGGCGGGGGGCGTGCGCCATCCTCTGCCCCCTGCCGCCTTCGCCCCCTCCTCAGGCAGCTTCTCCAAATTCAAATACGTGGTTCCCAGGATAGCGTGACATCCCCAGTGCCTCTCACCTTACCTCGGTAGGGCCCTGCCCAAAACATCTAAAACCAAGGTATTGCCCAAACTAAATGCATATTCTGGTTTCTGGTGCCACCCAGTGGTTCTGTATACTGCTTCTAACTCGATCCGTTAAAAGTCCGTTACTAGACAGCAGAGGAGGGGGAGCAGAGCTGCGATGGTATGTAGGTAAACCATTCCCGAATGCATTCCCAGTAGAAGAGACCAGCACTGGGCCATACTGCCACTGCGGTCATCCCAGCCCTGTGCAGCGCCGTTGAGTGCCTAGTGCTCCCCCCTCCTTCTTATCTCTGAGCTCCAGCCCTTCCCCACATCACTCCCCTGAATTGCCTGTGAAATTGTGCCACTTAGCACCAGTTGCTACTTCTATCACCTTTTCCCACTTACCTGTTACATCTGCGCAATTTGTCTGATGTCCAGCTAGCTTTACATCGGTCCAGGGCCTTCTCATTTGCCAGCAGTTGCCCTCTTTGAGGTGGTATTAGAAGAATCCACCTTAATTGGGAAACATCCAACTCATGCAGTTGCAAGTAGCTGCAGTCCGACTTCCTGCCACCAAGACCCAGCAAGGGCAACACAGGGAACACACAGGGAGGCATTTTAGGTAAATAACACCCCTGTAAACAGGCAGACAAGCCCAGCTCTTTGGCCTTGTTAGCCACATAATGCTTCCCAGGTGTTGGTAGCAAGGTGGAGCACATTTGTTTCTCAGGCTCCTGGTGCTAGAGTGAACCCCATTCTTGCCTGAGTCTCAGGTCTTCAGAGACCACCCTGCAGATCTGAGCGACCCACCCCAGTGGTCCACTTCATTGTAGGTCACAGTATTAAATGTCAAGTCTTCGTGAGAGTCAGATTAGGTTCAGCACCACAGAGTTAGGCAATGTTACATGCTCACTCAAGTCTGGAGGCAAGCAGTGCTCCATCTTGCCAACAGATTGGATACAGCCCTCCCAACGTACCTGTTAACTTACAGTGCGCTGTTGCCTGGCTTTGCCAGGGCTATATACTGAAATTCCAGGGGCTGTGGTGACCATTTCTTCCATAAGTTTACTAGTTCAACTTGGACACCTTCCCTTTCTTTTAAGAAACTGTCAACAAGAAAACAGGATCCAAGATGAGTGTGTACCTGCCAGAGAACAGAGAGGGCTGGCTGGTCCCTGAGGGATGGGGCAGCTGGCCAGGGCAGAGGCCTTGCCAGCCAGAGCACCATCCCATCATGCCCAAGCAAGCTGAGCAGACCCAAAAGTGATGGCCAAGTTCAGTCAAGAGTCCAGATCACGAGGCACGTTTGTGGTGATAATGTAGGTCCAAGTCAATCTGCAGGTTGGAGTCAGGTCTGGTGATAAATAACCAGCATCAGCTGCAGCCTAGTGATTGCTGGGCAGGTCCATGGGGACAAGGTGGGTACACAATCAAGCTGGAAAATCAGTCCACAGCTCAGGATCAGCTTGGGCCATGCATAGCTGAGACAAAGCTACAGAATGGTTCTCCTATAACATAGCTCAGGCAGGGACTAGAGCCCCCCTGAGCCTCATTAAATGAGACTCCTGAGCAGGGTGTGTGTGGGTAGAAGCTCATATGAGGCTGGTCAGGACCATTAGGGCCTATTAGTGCATGGAGGGCCCTGGCAGTACCTCCCAAACCCATGTGGAAGTACCTGAAGTCTGATACACACTCCCTGCTCCACACACCCAGAACTGGCGGATTCCCCTCGTGCAGCTCCCTCCTGGGGAGCCCAGGGGCCCTCCAACAAATCCCGGAGCAGTTCAGGCAGTCAGCACTGGCTGTACCCGCTGTACCTCACCTATGAGGACAGTGATTTTCTTTCAGATCCCTCTCAAGATGTGAGAAGCGTGCAGTAAGTGCTCACTGGGAACCAGCCAGCTCCTAAATGTGTTGGCTAAGACAGTCCTGTGATGGACCTCAGTGCACCAGCAACAGAGGCTTGAGTGGCCCTGACCAACCTCCCTGGGGGGACTGCTGCCGCCGGGAGCCCCGCTGCAGCTTGGCCCTGGGCCCTCCCTCCCTGGGCTGTGGTGTAGGGGTGCCTGTCTCCAGCTGTGTCTTTTGTCATGGCATCTGATGGGACCTTGGCTGTTAAGAAGCTTGTCTCTTGGGCAGACTCCTTCAATACATTAATTAATACAATAAATTATAGCCCACCAACCTTATCCTGAGCAATTAATTTTTTTCTTTTTGTTTCATATCAATACTTTTTTATATAAAAGCATTTAAGGAATAGCATGCCTAGTGGTGTCTGCCCCTCTTCTCACACAGGCCCAAGCTTTTCATGATACCTTTGTGTTTGCTTGGGCTGCCAAGAGCAAGAGGGGAAGGAAGAGGGGTAAGTGTGGACCTGTGCAGGCACTATATGCAGAAACAGTCAGTAGCACTCCTTAAATTTGTAGGTATTATGTAAACTAGATTGGCTGTTGAACAGAGGTGGAAAGAGTGGAATTTCCTGCCACAAGACTGTACAATCATTGCAACAGTCTTCCAGCCTAGGATGTTGGTTTTAGGCTCTCTGGTGTGGCTGGTCCCCATGCTGTGCTGGCTGCTGTCAATACAGCTTATTTCATCTGTACATGTGCTGCAGCATAGCAGTCCAGGACCTGCAGAAGGCAGCAGCATTTGCCCTAGCTAGGCTAACACCCCCTCCTTCCATGTGTTTTTAGCTGACCTGTGTCTTTTTTTTTCCCCCACAGTCCTCACAGAAGACAGTCCTGTTTTTCTCAGAGAAGACACTAATAAAAAGAACTGCTAAAAATTACTTACAGAACTGTATGCTGTTGCATTGAGGATCCAATGTAGTAATAACCGTATTGTGGGCATAAGTGAGGGCTGGGAAGCAGAGGGCTCTATGACTGTAAGGCAGCCAGCGTTGGGGCTCCCCAATGCTTTTGCAGTCGTTCAGTTTCATATCAGTGTGATTGCCCTGTGCCCTGGCACAGTGTGGCTTTGGCCTAAGGCACCAACTGGGTGCTGGGGGGGGCTGATGAGGCAGCTCTCAAATGAGTCCTGGGTGGGCCACCTGACTTCACACCAGGAGAACACGGGTCGTTTATTTCAGAACAAGCAGGGTATAACTGCAAACCTTCTCATGTCAGCCTAAACCCTTCACAAATCTTTGGCTGTATGTTCTTTCTTGCCAAAATCTACAGTGTACACAAGCTGATCTTGGAGACCAGTAGCAATGAAACAGCTACTCTGCCCACCCAGGGCTGTAGTTCAAAATACTAAGGCAGTCTTGAAATTGCATTGTATTTTAATTTAATTACTTTTCAAGCTTTCTAGAAAAAATAAATGTTCACTACAAAGTGATAAAACTGTCTTAAGCCAACTTAACCCTCATCCACCGCTTGTGAAATATGCACATTAAGTGCACTAAATACTTGGAGTGTTTGCATTCAGAGGAAAGTTGTATTTGGAAAACAACAGCTAGAATTCAGACTGTCCCTGTCAACCTCTTTTCTGCCTAATCCAAATCAGATTTCCCCAAATACTATTGCTTTTTTTTGCAGTCAAAGACGTTAGAGCATCTTCTCTGCATATTTGCATTCAGCTGTCTCCACAGAGGGTATCTGCCAGAGCCACCAGCTTTGGCAAAACAGACTCCCCCTCAAAGTATCTAATTGAACTAAAAAGCTGCTGTGAGCAGTCTGATTCTGCAAGTAGTTCAAAACTTAACATTTCTCCCTCTGATAGCTTTAGTGACAGCACAAAAAGAAGCATGCAGCATATGCAGCTGCAGTGCAAGGTAAAGGGAGCCTATTCCATTATTTTTCCTACTCATTTGAATCATTGGGGCCTGTCCTGGGTGATGGATGGTGCATTTCCATCAGACACAAGGGAGGGACAGCAGTGAACAGCCTGGGGCTGGCCCTTGGCAGGCACCTCTGTTTTCTGTTAGAGCAGCCAGGGGAACAGTGGGCTACAAACATAACTATGCCATCTATACATACATGTGCCTCATCGGGTTCATCCAGATCTGCTGGGCTGGTGTGATTTCCCATGCCTTTCCAGTTTTATGAGGAGACCAAAGCTGCCTGGATCCAGAGGGCAGAGCTGTCCCAGCAGCAGCTGGATCCAGCTCTCCTGCAGAGGCAGCCCACTGCCGTGCCTGGCTGTGACAGCCTCTCCTGCTGGCTGTGCTCTTCAAGCATCTTCCCAGGCTACAGAAGTCATAACTGCTCATCTCCAGTCACCAATGGGAAATGAAAAAGGGTGCTACACTGCAAGCCAGAGATACACGGAGAACGGCAAATCTGTGAGGCAAGTTGTGCAAGAGCCTGATGTAAGGGCACGTGTTTCCAAAGCAGTGGCCTGTTCGAGCCTGGCAAGATCACTGCATGGTATGCTGGCCGCAGAATGAGCCGTTGGTTCAAGCCGGCTGCTCAAAGAACTCCTGCAAAAGGCTGCTCCTTCTCTGTAAGACACAGCACTGGAATGTGATGCTCCGGGGTTGCTCAGGGTTGCCAAGCTGCTCTGCACAAACCTCGTTTCTTTGTACTAGAGCCAACGATTCCCTTGTGTCTTTCTGGGACCTTCAGGGAAGTGGAGGAATGGAAAGGAGCGCTCTGCTTACTGCACAGGCATGTTGGAAAACACCTCCCACATCACACTACACATCTGTGGCACTGACCATTTACTGAGAAGTCTGAGTGGGGCAGCACTGCTTGCTGTGCAAAAAAGGGCAACACTGAGGCCAGCCGCTCTGTTTTCTCAAGGCACAAAGCCACCTTGCATAAGCTAGATGGTTCATGGTTGAGGGGCACTGACCAGGCGTGAAAGGACCATGTACCTGCTCAGAAGCTCCGCTGAACCTGAAGGACTCTTCTGCTCATATTCAGCACAAAACCCAGCAACTGGGAGTGCTGCTTTCTGTGTGCAAGTAGGGGTAGCTCTGTATCTTCCAGCTTAGAAAACAGACCACATCAAATTCTTTTTTCTTTTATAAATCCATGCCTTTTCTTCAATAAATATTTACTTGTTTAGTATTTACTTTTTAGTATTACAAGTGCTTGACTTCCTAGGAGGTATTAATCGAAACTATAGCAATGAATGCTAAGCATGACTGAAAGTGTATCTGTGTGTTAGAGGTGTGCAGTGGAAGTAATGGCAAATGTGAGAATGTAACCGATGGGCAGCATGTTTTCACATTATTTTTTCTGAAAAAGCTCTAAGTGGGACAACAACACTAGGATGATAATAAAAGATGTAAGAAAATCTTCACAAGACACCTGGGGTATTCTCTCGACACAGAAGAGCAGGCTGAGGAAGTAGCCAAAATACTCAGATTAAAGCTATACATGTATATGTATATGTACATAAATGAATGGTCATGATTATAGGTATGTTATTTATGATATATTAATTATATATTACATGACTACATTATGATATATAGTGAACTGATGTAATATGGATATAGAATTAACTGAAGGCATGGTCCTGGAGACTGAGTAGTTTTGGCTGGAGCTTTGGACCGGAAATATGCTCAACGTGTGGAAAATAATTAGTGAATTAAAACATGAATGATGGAAGACAGCCGGTAAGAAAACACAGTGCAGTGTAATAAGGAACTGATGAAATGTTTACAAAACTGAGCTCTAGCTTATATATGAGCTCCTGAAGCTCGGACATCAGTGTGCTGTTCAGCTGCAGCACAACACTTGCCTGTCTACAGGACACCTGCATGACAAATTCAGTGTCTTATCAAGCTGGGCAGTAGTTCCTCACAGGGTTCCGGGCTGACTCTGAAGCAGGCAGCTGTGGGCAGTGGTTGCTTTCTGGGCATGCAGGGTGGGATGGTGCTCCTAGGCTTTCTGCCCAGCTGGGCACCAGGAGTGGGCAGGGGGAGGGGGAGAGGCAGACCCTGAAGAGAGCAGCTGGACACAGGTGCGATGACAAGCTTCTCTGTGAGGTCCAAGGTCAAGGCAACCTCCATCTCTGTCTCTTCACCAAGTGCATGGAGGTTCATACCAAGAGAAAATTTGAAAGGTTTTCAGAAGCCAGCCAAAGCCTTTGCATTGCTGTTTACTACAGAATAGCTTCAGGCTATTCCCTGGCTGAGGTTTTTCTTTATGAGGAATGAATCAGCCAGACAAATCTGTTTAAAACTGAAGTAAGTAGAAAAAATCTTAAGACAAATTGCTCATAAGAAGAAATTGCTAGCACTAGATCATACTTGCTCCTGTGTTGTAGACTAAACAAGAAATTAGTCACCTGCCTGCTTATGTAACCATAAAACAAAATGCCCTTGATATGAGAGGAATGGGATG
Source organism: Falco biarmicus (assembly GCF_023638135.1). Taxonomy (NCBI): domain Eukaryota; kingdom Metazoa; phylum Chordata; class Aves; order Falconiformes; family Falconidae; genus Falco; species Falco biarmicus. The sequence goes on from NC_079297.1 coordinate 394,707, forward strand.
TGGCAAATGCAATTCCACTTTTTAAAAAGGACTTGGGGAACTACGAGCCATTGAGTCTAGTGTCTCTATCAGGCAAATGTATGGAAGCTATACCAAAGAATGTAATTGATAGAAGTAGGGAAAAAAAATAATGGTAAAATAGTGATGAGTCACAATGATTTTATAGATGGGAAAGTGCTTCATTGGCAAGGCAGGGAGACTGGAGGCTCCCCAGCAAGGGAGGGCAGGAGTCCATCTGGGTCCCAGGAGACAGAGCAGAGTGCCTGTCTGGAGAGCAGAGAGGCCAGGGCTGAGCCCAGTTCCCTCTTCCTGGCTGGGCTCAGCCCCCCTGCAGCTTGCTCACTGCCTGCTGCACAGGGGTGATGGGAGCTAGCACTCAGGGTGCCCCAGCTGTGCTGCTGGGGGGGAAGCATGAGAGCGCTGGGGAGGGGTGCAAGGGGTGATGCCTCCCTGCCTGCAGCTCTCGGTACCGAGTGACTGGGCAGGGAGAAACCAGCGACTCCAGATGAAACCATCTCAGATTTGAAAGTGAGCCTTGAATTTTGAAAGGAGGTTTTCAGAGAGAGTTGAGAACTGCATTTTTACTTCCCCATTCTCAGTTGAGTTTAATTAATATCCCATCCCAGTTACTGCTGCATACAATTTAAACCACAATGGGGCTTCTTGGAGAATGTAACTATTAGACCAGAGTTAATAGCACCAATTAGTGGGTGGATGACATTCTCTAGCTTTCAAAAAAGTCTTAAATTTAAAACAAACCTTTTCTTTTTGTTCTTTGAATGCCAATGGCCTTTCTCTGATGATGTCCTTTCTTTGAGAACTGTTGTTCAAAATATGGATGAAGACTGTTTGCTGAGCGCTGCTGTCTTCTACCTGGACAGCCAGGCTTGTGTTTTGAAAGCCCACTGTAAGATCCTCATTGGCCAAAGGGTAAGAAAACAAGGCTAGTGCAAACTGCTGCTACAAAGTGGTGATTACAAGCAGTTTTAAGCTAAACCGACAGATGTGGGAAAAGGGAAAGCCTACCTGATACCACCCCAGTTTTCTGTTTGTAATCCCCTGGCCCACCCAATTTTGTCCCCAGCACACAGTTTTTCCCTGGAATCCCTTTGGGGTTATTGTCCCCACACATGTGCTCCTGGGAATTGGGCATTTAGTTCTGGCTTTCCAGTTCTGTGGGTGGCATGCTGGTGTTTTGCACAGCATAAACACCAAAGGCTGCCCCAGTAACAGTGGCTTGGAGCCATGTGTGGGAGCCTCCTCGCCAGGCACAGGCTTGGTCTCTCCTTTGCATGGCCAGTGGGTGCTTCTCGGTCAGCCCACAGGCCTGGCCCCAAGCCCTGGACATGTGCAGGTTGTCTGCACCCCGTGGGGTCAGGACTGCCCCACAGACCTGCAAACTGTGGTCCCTGAGCTTGCCTTTTCTTATTTCATTTTTCTGTTTGCAGCTAAACTTTGAGTTCACCTCTTATTACACAATCTTCTCATGGATACACTTTTTTATATATTTATGTTATGCAAATAAACTATATAAAAGTGCATCTGTGTCTTTATAATGTATTTTACATATTTGCACAGCTCTGTAAAGATAGGTTTGTATATATAAATATCTCTATAGCAGGTCATGTAGCTGCCACGATGGAACCCACCACCCTGTAGCCTGCATGGCTGTCATCCTCTGCTACCCACCTCAGGCCTGTGCTTGCTGCCCTGGTGCAGGTGCTCATGTAGCCCCTGGAAGAAAGGCACTCCAGCTCTGTGAGGAATCAGTTACAATATCCTTTACTGGAGGGAATATCAGAGGGAAAAAGAGGATAGCAGAGACAGCCTTATGGCCCTGTCATTGTGATCTTTAAGGTCTTAAAGGGTTTTCCTCAAAGTAAACAACTCCAGAATTTCTGCAGTTAGGCAACATGCTGTTTGATGAAAACACACTGCTTTGCTTCAAGATAAAGACAAGGACAGGCTGGTGGCATCATCGCCACGTGCTGTGTAGGAGCTGCATGCAAGCTTCTCCAGTGCCATCGGCTGGCAAAGCCCATCCTGTGGCCAGGGGCTGCGCACAGCCTGGTGGGCAGCCCGGCATGGGCCTGAAAACGGAGCTCCCCACATGGCATACACAGCCTGGGCAGGCCAGTGCCCTTAAGGTCTGTGGTCGGTTGGGTCACCGGCCCCTCAATGCTCAGCAGTATCCCATCAGATCCATGTGGGCACTGGGGATGGGGATCTTCCAGCATGCTCCAGGAGCACTGATCTCCAAGCACGCTTTGGCTTGGCTTTGGAGAAGGAGCCCTGTATGGACAGGGAAGGAAGGGACAATGATCTTAACTTTCTTTACACACGAATACAGCTAACATGACAATGGTAAGGTGTGTGAACACTGTGCTAAGATACAGAGAAGACAAGCAGCGCAAACTGCACTGATCTGGGGAAGCACAGGCAGCAGGCAGCCCCGAGGCCATTCTCAGTGGTTTTGAAAACCACAAGGAAAAGAGCAGAAAGGTGGCTCACCACAGGCTGCTGCAGATAACCCCCAAGTTCTTTTCCTCTGCTGCTGTCAAGCTTAATGTAGGAGGCCAGAAGGAGCGTTTGCACCCCTGATACAGCAGGCAAGGGGCCGAGAGGCAGATGGGCTCAGCAAGCAAACTGTGGTTTGGGGGACAGTGGATCCATGAGCCAGCTCTGCATGGCTTTAGTTGCATCATGTCTCTGCACGTGTGTTTGTCGGCTCTGAGCCTCTCTGCTTGTGCACTGAACTCCCTTTCCACACAGCCTTCTCAGTCCTTGCTGCACGTACTGCCACAGCAGCCTCATCTCTCTAGAGCATTTTGGTTTGGGTTTTTTTGTTTGTTTGTTTTGTGGGTTTTTTTTAATTTTATTTTGTTTGTTTGTTTTTTTTATTGGGCACCAGAGATTCATGGTTGTGTCCTGTAAGGGCCCCCCTCTCCCCTTGGGGCAGATCAGATTTAGAGCACCGAGCAAATCTTTACTGTAAACGTCTTGCCCCTCGCCATCAGCAGCTTCCCGTGCACAGGGCCATAGAACAGAGGCCTCGCTGCAGGGCAAGGGCATGGTCTGCACTCGCTACGCGGGCAGCGTTGCGGCAGGGGCGCGGAGACCCGGCCCCGTGAAGCAGCCCGTGAGGCCGGGCCGAACCCCGGGGGTGCGGGATGAGCGGCGGGAGAAGTGCTGAGAGAAGAGAGGGGGCAGGCGAAGGCCTACCTGGGACTGGGGGCGGCGGGGAGCCGCGGGGCAACCCGGACGCTGGGGGCGGCGGCCCGCGGGCGGGCCTGGACAGCGCGGGCGGGCGCGCGCGGCCCCTTTAAGAGAAAGGGCAGGACGCCGGCGCCAGACGCGACCGCCGGCGGCATGCGCATGCGTGCAGCCTTATCCCGCGACTTATTCGGCGCTGCTGGCGGCGGGGTCGTGTACCAGGGTGGGGCGTTATGTTCCAGGGTGGGTCCGCGCATGCGCATCGCGCCGAGGGGCCCGGCCAGCTGCTGTGCGCTTTGTGGCGCTGCCGGAAGTGGCGGCGCGGAGTGGGGCCGCGCGGAGCGGGGTCTCCTCTGTGTCGTCTCGGCTGCCGCGGGCACCATGGAGCCAGCGGCCTGAGGGCGGAGCGGCCGGCCCTGCCCCGACATGCCCGCCGGGCCCCTCGGCGCAGGTAAGGCGGCCAGGGCCCTCCCGCCGCGGCGCGGCCCGCGCCCGGCCCGGCCTGTCCCGGGCCACTCCTGCCGCCGGCGGGGCCTGTGGCGGCGTGGCGCCGCCCGTGAGCCTCCGCCGCGCTGACTGACCTCAGCACTGCCCGCCGCGGGGCCGGGCCTGCGGGCGCGACGGGGCCGGAGCGGGCGCGGGGCGCGGTCGCCCGCCGGGGTTTCCGCGGTCGCCTCGGGCAGCTGTCGGGGGCCCGGCCCGTGCCGCGGAGCCGCCGCAGGGTGGGCGGGAGCGGGCCTCGAGGGGCCTGTCGCACCGGTCCGCGGTCCTTCGCGGCCTGTGCCCTCTGTCCGGCCCCGGGGGAAGAATGTGGGCCGCGTTCCGGGTCCCCGAGAGGAGCGTGAGGTGTCGCCCGCGGCCCAGGAGCTCCGTCCCCGGGTGCCAGGGTCCTGCGAGCGGGAGTGTGGTCGTGAGGGAGGAAAAAGTTTTTGTCACTGTTTGCTTGTGGACTTTTTTACAAATAATTCGGTGGTGTGTGGCTGCAGATTTCCTGGGCTTTGCCATGATTCTGCTTTCCCTTGTTTATTTTTAATTACATTTGATCTTCAGGGCCTGTGGGCAGTAGATCACATTTCTTTTGGGAGGTGGTGAACAGCAGCAAAAGCACAGCGAGGCTTGGTCGCCGGGCTAAGGGGGCTTTCATCTTCAGGGGATCCCTTCCTGGCTGTGCAGCTTGTAGAGTTGCACAAGGAACCGGACTGAGGAAGAAGTGCAAGTGTGAAATAAGCCATTGAGTAGAAGTGGGAATAGCTCTAGGTCAAGGAAACACATTGTTTTGCAAACACACTGTTTTGCAGTGGAGTTCCTTACGTGGTTTTTAGCACAAGTGAAGGATGTGAAAACTCCTTAAATTCTCAGATGACCTGCCTGGAAGGTAATTTTCTCAACCATGCTTTTAAAGAAGATGATAGAAGGAAAGTAGTACCAAAATCTGAGTAATGAACTTGAAAGCAGAGTAATAGCCAAAATACTGCAAAAACAACAGCCAATTTTGTTTCTTATTGCTCTGTTAATCTTCAGATACGACAGTTTGCAACTTTTACGCAGCCACCTTCTCTGTGGCAGGTGCCCTGCTTCCTTCTTTGAGAATGGTGATGTGCAGCAGCATTCCCAGAGACCAGAACGGTGATGGGGTCTCAGAAGTCAGTGAATTGGGAGTTCTGGGGACAGTGACACCCAAGCCCTGTGGCTTAAGTGGCACGTTTAAGTGGTTTGAGACCCAGCCTTCCCTGTGTCAGATTCATGCATTAACTTCTGGTACAGTTGGGTGATAAAATCAGACATTCATCTTCCCGGGGCAAGCAGAGCTGTGATTCCCCTCTCATCTACACAGTAGCACTATGGCTGAATGGCCTAGGAAAGGATGACATGAGTTCCTGTTTTTGTTGTGCCTGATCTCTTCCTGCCTTGACTTTACACTTTTTTTTCCTTATTTACTAGTAATCCTGACATGCATCTGTTTGTTATTTAACAAAATACCGACTTAAAATACCAACTTTCTTCTAGTGTTTTACTTGGATGCATCTTTTGTTTGGCTCTTGCTTTTTTTTTTTTATATCTTTGCCTGCTATTTGCTCTGTTGTCCTTTACACATGGTGTGTGCCTAGGACAGAGCCTACCCTTTAGATGGACTCTAAAGGTTACCTGCCTGGAGGAGTCTGAGCTTTAGTTCTGGTGGGCTTAGTATGAGAGGGGTCAAGTTAGTCTTGGCAAAATCAGTCACTTGCTCCAGGGTAAACTTTAAGGGCAGAGGAGCAGCAGCAAGGTGGGACAAGTGGACATGTGGCAGTTGTCCAAGGTCAGGATGTCCATAGGCCTCAGGTGGCTTGAAAAATTGCTCATAAACCTCTTTGGTACGTGATCCAGGGAAGACAAGTTGTGGCAAGGTGGCTTTCTAGCATTAATTATTGCCTCTAGAAAGCAGATGTCAGTACTGTCGGTGTAGTAGGTGTTGTATTAGAGAGAGGGATCACTTGTTTTCTGTGAAATACTTGTGAAGTATATCTAATATCCCAGAACTTTTATGGTATAGACCCTTAATGTTGATGCTTCTCTAGTTTAGGCTCTGTTAGGTCTTCAACCTTCCTTGGGCATCTCTCTACTGATGGTCTTTGCATCTACTCTATTAACAACAGTTGCCTCTGCTTTTTTTCTTTCTGATAAAACCCAAGAAACATCCATTTTTGGGACAATTTGTCTTTGTGCTTGAGATGCTTTTGCATTGTATGTGCATATTTTGTTTTATGTATGCAGCTGCTGAGCACAAAGGGCTACAAGGTCACATTTGCCCCCAATACTTCACTTGCTCAGCACACACTTTCTGAGGAACTGCTTCGTACACCAGTATTAGATCTCTGACCTCTCCCCTGCATACACTCCAAAAAACCCACCTTTTCTTTAGGCTCTCAGCTCCTGCATATTCCTTCAAAGTAACTGCAGAATGTGGGTCTGTTAGGTAATTCCCACTGTTTAACTTATCCAGGAGTCAAAATACTTTGGCTGTAGCTGTTCATATTAAGTCTATGGGGACTGGAAATAGAACTTTAAATATTTCTATTTTTTAGTTTTATGGGCTCCTTCGTAAGTTCTTCCAAGCTCACTAACTTCTACAGTGTTTATGAACAGAGGATCTTTGGTCTTAAATGCTGAAACATCCATTTTCAGGTTTATATGGTGTTAGCTACTATAATTCCTAAGCTGAAATGGATCCTGAGGGAATATATTGAAACTCAAATTATTTACCATGCTAATGAATATTGGAATTTTGCTCAGTTTCATAGTAGATGGTAAATATTTTGACTTAATTTCTCCATTGTTCTGCCAGTGTTAATGCTGACAATTTCTTTCCAGATCTGTCTGTCTGTGAGAATCTGGGGATGTTTTATTTAGCGCAGCCTCCAGGAACATAAACATAGGTTGACACCTTTCCAAACTTGAGAGTGTGTAAAACTGCTTGGTAAACTTAAGAGTTTTATTTATTCTTCTTCCCACCCTTCCTTTTAATTAGGTTGCTTGTCATTCTGAGAGTTCTTAGTGATTTGAACCTCAATAAGACATGTGTTTATGTGAAATATGAATATTAGTCAGCTGTGTGAAACTTAGGATATGTTATTTGGGCCAGTAACAGTGCTTTTTTGAAGCTGAAATGCAGAAACATTGCAAAAATAAGTAAAATCGGGGTATGCTGTTTGTGCAGTGTGACAGTCGCATTTTATTTTTTTAATTTGCTGTTTAAGTTATTTGTGATAAATACAGCCTCCTCTGAGGGAGCAAGTCGAAGCATTAGGTGCTTTTTGTCTAAAGCAAGTTACAGGACTGTCAGTATGTTGAATCTGTTGAGAGTATTGAACAGATACAGTTGTGTGGAGAGAGTTACCAGACTTTTTTAAACTTATGTCCAGTTATGAGAAGCTTCATAGTAGATGGGTTTAGCTATGCCCCAGTTCTAACAGATGGCAGCGCTTTCAAATTCAAATGGCAGTTGAAGGGGAGTCTTAAATGAAAAGTAACTTCTAGTCCTTGCAAACAAAAACTTAGTGCTTGCTAAATGTAGGGGATGAATAAAACAATACCCTAGGAAATCCCACCTCAAAAGGATTTTACATCTGAAGCAATTGTTTGTCAGTATTCATTGTATATTGATAAAACCAATAGATTATTTATTTTATGGTAAGACCAAAGGAAGTGTTGACTATTAATAAGATGGAGATTTGATCATTATGTTTATGTATGAAGATCAGGCAGCAGGCTGAGTGCATGTGGTATCAGAGGCTTTGGTTACCCTGCTGCTGCTAAACCTCTCTTAAACATGGCATATTATATCTATCCTGTATCTTTTACAAGTGCTGCTCTTCTTGGAAGTGTGGAAGGGTCACCCAAAAAAGCTTTGCTTCAGCATAGCAGGGAGCTGCATGAAGGCAGGTGGTTGTATCCTCTCATTGCCTTGCCCTAGTGCAATGAGGGTTTTCCAAAATCCAGAAGAATTTGGGAATCCTCATCCTCTCTGACTCTTGTCTTCTAGACAAGAAAGACCCTGCATAGGAGCTGCCTACGATTTCTTTGTGCTGTGTAACATTTCCATGCTTCTGGAAACCCTGTTCTGGTCTAAGGGCAGCTACAGTAAGTGCATTTGCCGTTATCAGCACTCGGGTAAGTTCCTGCCATGAGCTGTTAGCTGCTGGTTCTTCCACTGGGGTGTTGTGATGGAAAGTACATGCTGCTTTATCAGTTGAAATCAGTTTATTTAAACCAGTGCTGCTGCTGAAATGGTGTTATGTGCTTCTGTGCTGAACTTGAGCAATAAATGGGAGGGATGAGTGCCTTCACCCTTCCCTTGTGGTGAGCAGCAAAGCTGGAGGGGCAGGGGAAAGGGGTGCACTGCTCTTGTGGTAGAAGCAGTGCTGTGGGCCTGAGAGAGGAAAGGGTACTCTTGCAAAGGGGATGATATTTCACTTCTGTCCCTCCTTCTTCCCCTCCAAACACAAGCTGGAGACTAAGGGAGGTGGGGCAGCAAGGGAAAGTTCAAGAGGCCTTATGGGTATAGGATATGAAAGGAAAAGATAGCAGTAGGGAAACCTATATAATGAAACCAAGCAGTGACTGAAGCCGTCACTAAGGATTGTGGGTCATGTTCATTTTGTTTTTCTTGTTTGTTTTTTTGTTGTTGTTGTTGTGACTTCTCTGTGTCCTAAGAGCTAGTGTCTTGGAATTGTTGTTTTTCTCTAAGCCTAAGGGTTTTGACCACAGTGGCACATACCCCCTGCCCCTGGAGGAGAGAAACTGCCTAAACTTCCTGCAGGCTGTGGCTGCTCTGATTAATTTACTATCAGATGAGCACATGTAATTGCCACCTCAAACCAGGAAGGACACAGTATGGAAAACTAAGATCTTGCTGCCTTGTTTTCGCTCCTCCCTCAAAGGGAATCGTTGGGCTTTTTATGTAGGTTTTTGGGTGTAAATAAACATTCAGGGAGCTTGCTAAATAGGCGGACTTGTTTAATGGTGGTTTGTCTCTGAGGTGCTTTCCAGGCCTGGCTTCTTGTATGGTTTTGGGCCGAGGAATGTCTAAGGGAGGCATTAAAAACATTTCCTGTGTAACTAACAGTCTTCCAAAATGTGCCAGCTAAGTGTAGTTGGCAAACGGTCCTTGGGGTGCCATTTGTGACAGCTTGAGCTGATCTAAGCTGTGGCTGTTGTACACTTCTTGCTTTTCTTCTGTGCCAGCCGTCATTTCCTTGGTTTCTTGTCCACATGGTCAGCTGGCTCAGATAACTGATAAAACTGCTGGTGTTGTTGGGAGAGAAGGGAAGAGGGAGCGTAGTCCCAATTCTGATGGCTTAGGCTGCCTTGGTACCACCTGTTTAAGCAGCAGTTGTAATGTTGTGAGTAGGTACAAAAGCCTGCTATTGCCAGAAGAGATGCTCCTGCCACCCCCCTGGCCATGTGTCCTCACTGCTCCTTTGTGTTGGCACACGTGTTCATTGTACCTGAGTTAGATCAAATCTTGATCCAGCTAAAAACTGTCTCGGGTGACAAACCTTTGTGCTGGCTTAGCTTTCCGAAGGTTTTGTGTAGATGAAAACCGGCAGTGCCTGGTAGATCTCCTTGACCTGCCCAGTGCTGCCTGTTGAGACTGGACAGCTATCCTATGACTAGTTGCTGGTTTTGTCACACACCATGCCTCCCTGCTGCCTGGGGCTGCTTGCTCTGGCCAAGCTTCCAAACCTGTTTCTGTCCAGCAGGTAGCTCTGTGTGTGGTGATGGTGCAGCTTGATCAGGGAAGAGAGGCATACCCTGACATGCTGCTGGGCAAACTGCAACACTGGAACTTCCATCTGGGTACGAGGAAAGGCTTCTTTACTCAGGGTGACCAGTTGCTGGGACAGGCTGCCCAGAGAGGCGGTGGTGTTTCCTTCTCTGGAGACATTCAAAACCTGCCTGGACATGATCCTGTGCAACCTGCTCTAGGAGAACCTGCTTTAGCAGGGGTTTGGACTAGGTGATCTCCAAAGATCCCTTCCCTCCCTGAGCATTCTGTGATTCTGTCAAATGCTGGCTGAGAGTGACTGTGGAAGCATAGCTTAACCTTTGCTGCTTTTAATCCTCCTGTCTTGGTTGTTGTTTCACCACAATGCCAAAAAAACCCTACCCCAAAACCTGCCACTGCAAACACCTGGTTAGTTTGCTGTCAGCTTGGCTCCCTGAGCTGGCTTAGTCTGCAGTAAGGAAAAATGTACAATTGCAGTTGAGTGGAGGTTGTTGGTGAAAGGAGAACTCTGTTTCTCCTGTCTAATTCTGGGAGGGGGGTTACCTGTGAAATTTTCTACTGGCTTTTCTACCCTGAATCTCTGGGACAAATTTAGGTTAAGGAGTGACTGTGTGTGTATTGACTTTACAAGGATTTGGAATGCATTGGGGCATACTGTAATGCCTTAGGTTTGGTACCAGTATGTGCTGCTATAATGAAACTATAAAGTAATACTGGGTTTAAGTTAGTGATCCACCACAGCTCAGTCAGTCCTGAAATTACTTCAGATAAAGTGCACTCTTCATTATCAATCAATCAAATTTTTCAGCTACCAGTTCTGAGTAGTGCATGCTGTAGGAGAAATACTTCCCAAGTGTAAGAAGAGGCAGATTCTTTTTTCTTCAAAGATGACTAAGGTTTTCCTGAAAATTTCCTTGTATGTATTTTTAATACTATTGAGCTGAAAAAGGTATGAATTAGAGCCATTGCTTATATGAAGAAAGTACTTGTAGAACTGTTCTTTCTTTAGCCAAAGATGTCATGTAAGTAAGAGCACCTTTCCTGCAAGGATGGTGCAAACAGAAGTTGTGAGAGTTGAAGTTGCTTCTCAAGTTTCAGTGTCTCACATGGGCAGCTAGTCCCTAACCAAAACTTACTGTAATCTTTTTAAAAAACAAAAAACCCCGAAACAAAAGCCCCCACAAGCTCACATTTTATGTATATATATATAGGTTGAAAACCAGCTGTTGAAATCTCTTCCAGGTCTTCAAATGTATGACACAAACATGTACATCTTGAATTTACAAGGTTCCATATCATGGCAAATAGCCTCAGTTTTGGTAACTCATATTATAGACATTTCTATTAATTATGTGTCTTTTTTTTATTTCCTTGCCCCACAGGTGTTATTTGCATTGTAGCATAGAGGCACTATGTACTCAGAGTGGAGATCCTTGCACCTTGTCATTCAAAATGATCAGGGTAATACCAGTGTACTTCACAGCTATCCTGAAAATGTGGGAAGAGAAGTGGCAAATGCAGTGGTGCGTCCTCTTGGACAAGCTTTAATTACATCATCTGTTGGAAATGAGAGTTTACTGAAAACGGACAAAGAAGTAAGTGCATTTCCTTAGAGATCATAGTTTCCTTCATGCTAGAGTGGCAACTCAATGATATTTTTTTTTCTTTTTTATAGCCTCTTCTATTTTCCTGTCTTTAAGAGTCCCAAGTTTTATGAAGTGTGCTATATTTTTAGGTTAGTAATCTACATAAGGCTTCTAAAAACAGCTAGTTCATAGCAACAGTGTACTTCATGACCTAGTAGTAAGTATTTATCTAAGCTACTGTACCAGGAAGTTCAGACTAAAGCAAAACAGCCCTCAAACAAAACACCAACACCACCCCCCCACCCCCCCCCCAAGAAATTCAGCAGTGAAAACACTAATACCTTCATTTTTGAACCAACAGTATGTGACTTAAGAAAAAAAAGTTTTTGTATGGTACAAGTATTTACTAGAATTGGAAAGTCTTCCATTATGTCAGCTCTTGTGTGTTCTGAAGAGTTCTCTCTACAGGTTAGACTAAAGAAATTCAGGCTTTAAGAGTGATTTGCCATTTGTTCATGATGTCACATACAAATTCATGATTGGGCGTTTTCTTGCAGTGTATGTTAGGTAGAATTGCCTGCACCACGTAATTACTGTTTTGTTGAGTTAGAACTGATGTGCTCTGAGCACTGTTTACTTGCTAACATTTATTTTTAATAACTTTTTGTTTGGTTAGGTAAAATGGACTATGGAGGTGGTTTGTTACGGACTGACCCTTCCTCTGGATGGCGATACTGTGAAATACTGTGTCGACGTATATACAGATTGGATTATGGCTCTTGTATTACCTAAGGACTCCATTCCTTTACCAGTTATTAAGGAACCAAACCTTTACGTTCAAAGCATTCTCAAACATCTCCAAAATCTCTTTGTACCGAGGTGAGTGTTAGGGCTGGGACACTCCTGAGGGACAAGAACTCGAAGCTGTGGTTGGCAGGTAACCTGTCAAAGAGGCCTGATGAGCCACAGAGGCTCCTGATTAAAATAAGACTGCTTTTGTTGCAAAGTTAGGAGGAAGGTGTCTCTCCAAACCTGTTTTGTAATTTTCTGTAGCAAAATGAATTGTTGCTGCTGTGTTTAGGTAATTAGAACTAAGATTGTTCATAGACGTGAATATTTACTGTTCTAACAACTTCCAAGAACCATTTCTATTGGATGACTGGAGGGTAGAGGGAAAGGTTAAATGGCATCACTGTTTGCTTTGTATTGTGGAAAACTGAGATAACTTAAGAGCACATCATGGCAATCTCATGCTTTGTTTACTCAAGACTTCACCACATTTCCGATGTGGTGGAGGACCTTGCAGCGTGTGGCTGCTTTGTAACTGCATCTTGCTGCTTGTTAAATGGGCATAACTATGCTCGCTGTCTTTCACTGGTATTTTCAAAAGAATCCTGCAGAGGACTCCTTGCTATCTGACAACCTGGTATTACACTAGACAACCTTGGATGATGATGTTGATACACATACTTCTATGTCTTGGATGAAGTTGTGTTGTCAGAGTGCTCAAACATCATACTTTGTTTTGACAAGTTTACCTGCTTCTGTTGAACACATGTATTGGATAAGTAAGAGGATATTATTTAATAGTTCCCTATGAAAGAGTACTTAAATATTAGCCATCTAGAATTACTTCAGATCAATGTTTAGTGTATGTCTGTAAGTACCAGATCATCTGCTTTTGTCAGTATTAACAATGTATCACGGCAAGTGACCTGACCTTCAAAGTGCTTTGCTGCACTTGGATTGCTTAACTTTACCTGCAGGCTTTGTTATTAGAGGGCTTTGAATAATAACTCACACAAATTCAGACAAGGAGTTCATTGCTATTTATTGATTGCTTCAAAGTCTACCACTTAACCTTAGTTGTTGCTCTTCTTGTAGTGAAAAAGGCATTTTAATTTGCATTAAAAGATGGTCAGGGCAATAGCACAAATCTGAGGAAAGCATGCTTCTGGATTAGACTTCTACAGAAGGTTGTCTCTAAGCTCCAATATGTGCAGAATAGTCTACTGTCTGGGAACCTTTATACCCTTGGCACAGCAGAGAATTCTTCACTAGCATATGATCCCTTGACTGCTTTCACACCAGGGACTCTGGTAGCAGGCAGTTTAGTAGTCCTGTTTCTTGTATGCTGTTGGCACAAGCTGCCATTCCACCCTTCTCTCCCAGCCTTGTTGATGGAGCTTGATGCAAGGTGGTAGATTGCACTTGATGAATGAAATAATTAACATCCAGAGACAGAGAGGGCTGGAAAAATAATGATTTTAAACACTTCCCCCCTCACCACTATGTCGTGTGCGTCATCCGTTGTTGTGTCCCTCCCCCCTCCCCCCGTATATCTGTTGCTTTCCTTTCAAAAACCTCTAAGATGTATCTGAAATGCTGGTTTTTTTTCATGGCTGCTGCTGTCAACACTTGATGTTAAAAGTCCCTACTCTTTTCAAGAAAAATAACTTCAAGTTTTGTCCTCTGTGGAACTGTGATCAGAATTCATTCCAGCAACTGGAAGACATTCTGTGATGGAAATGAAATGCAGAACTGAGTTGTGCACATCTTGCTTGAGTGAAAGCAAAGCTCATATTCTTCTGTGCCTGGGGAATGGAAGGGGAGAATAATTTCTGATTTTACCCAGTTGATGCAGGTTACTGGTGCTGATGGGCTCCTGTATAATACTTGCCCAGGAGCTCTTGTAGCAACCTGCATTGAACTATCTCCTGGAGAAATCTGTTCTTGTGTCAAAAACACTAAGTCTATGCCCTGTGGTGGGGTGCGATTGAAATAGCTTCCTTCTTCATCCTGATTTCCTGGAAACAATGTAGCTGTTGGTTTGGCTGTCTTAAAAGTGGTGGTCCAGAGTTGTGGTGAGAGTTTCAGACCCTGATGAGGACGTGTGTTTGGAGTGTGAAATGCAGTAGCCTTAAGTGGGCAGTTCAACCTAAGTAGCATCTCAGGAACATGTATACACCCAGTACAAAGCAGGTGTTTATAAATCATTGTTTGAGTGCTCAGCTGAATCGAGTGAGAACATGTATAGTCCTTGAAATAGTGTGCTGAAAAATGAGAACATTGAAGGGTGGATGAGTCAAGTTGATTTTCCTCTGTTTGCTGGACCAACTAGAGAGAGGGTGCTTGCATCCTTCCCTCCAGCACTGACCTTCTGTCCACCCTGATGAAACAAGCTGTTCTTTTCTTGACATATTTGAGCAGTCCCCAGGCAACCTACAGGCTTTCCATCTCTAGCAACCCTATGATATTCAGGAGGTCTTGCAGGTTACTTAAGCAGTAGTGGTAGTTACTGTTGTCATATAAAATTTGTGCCACAAACTGTTGAAAACACAGAAAGGAAGTAGGAGAGCTCTCTTCCACTGCTTCCTGTCCGAGGAGACTGAGGTGTAGATACCAGCATCTTCTGTACAACTAAAATGTCTGGAATTGCTTGAGAGACCATAGAACATGTGGCTGTCCAAGTATAATGGACTTGTTTTTGTGGTAACAACACTTCTTGTATGAAATCATGAGAACAATTCTTGTTGCAGAGAAGTGTAACTGTTGTGGTTTAACCCCAGCTGTTTGCTCACTTCCCCCTCCCCCTGCTGGGATGGGGAGGAGAATTGGAAAAAGGTAAACAAACCCCTTGGGTTAAGACACTTCAATAGAAGTAAAATATAATACTAATAATAATTGTAATGAAAAGGGAGGTAACAAAAAGAGAAGAATAAAACTGAAGAAAAACCAAGTGATGCACAATACAGTTGTTCACCACCACTTGACTGATGCCCAGCCACTCCCTGAGCAATGATCAACAGCCCCTGGTCGATTCCCCCCCAGTTTATATACAGAACAGGATCTTCTGTGGTGTGGAATATCTCTTTGGCTAGTTTGGGTCAACTGTTCTGGCTCTGCTCCCTCCTGGCTTGTGCACCTGCTTGCTGGCCAGAGCATGGGAAACTGAAAAGTACTTGACTTTGAGTAAGCACTACTTAGCAATAACTAAAACATCACTGTATTATCAACATTATTCTCATACTAGATCCAAAACACAGCATTGTACCAGCTACTAGGAGGAAAATTAACTCTGTCCCAGCTGAAACCAGGATAGGAACCAAAAGGCCAAGTTCTGTAGAAATCCAGGTGTGAATCTGCAAAATGCTGCAACTAAAGTTTGCCATTCAATTGACTTTGTGGACAAGAGGAACTGTTAGATAGATGAGGACTTCAGAGCTGCCTTTATCAGATTAGCTCAGAATTACCCCATTAGTCCCCTTGCATATGGAACTCCTACATGTAAGCCTGCTTCTTATAGATTCCTTAAATTATTAGGGGAAACAAGTCTTGAAACAGGCTTTGAAACTTCAAGCCTGATCAAGATTAAGGATATCTTTTTATGAGAGTATTTACTCTGTTGTTGCTCAGGGGAAAAATAGTGCTATAAACAAGCCAGGGCTTACTTGTTCCAAGCTTTGTTGTTCTACAGAGACTGTCTGTTAGGATCTAGCACTAGCATCAAGCGACTGTCCTGAGCTGTGACTAGCAGTCTGCAATTTTGCATTAGATATTATCTTGTCTCTTTGTAATCTTGTTTCCGGCACTGTAATGCAGCATGTATTCTGTTAAGGTAAGAGATAGTATTTTTAGTGTGTGTCTGTCAATAAGGGATCTTGATGCAAACTACTATTCTCTAAGAAAAGCGGCTCTCTCTCTAGTGGATCAGCGTGTTCTTGAGGTGCCTACCATGCAGTGTGACTTGTGGGTTATACCACATTGAAAGTGTTTGGTAGGAATCTGATGATACTATTTACTACTCCAGTGGAAGGTAGTATTTTTAGGATTTCTTTTTTTGTTATCCCTTCAGAAAGTGGTAGGAAGGCTGAGGAAACAGTGTACAAGTTAAAATATGGCTTGCATATATTGCACACTCTAATTTGTAATCTCTTCTTTCACCTTTTAAACGTCTAGGCTTCCTCACTTTGTTTACCATTGTCTTCAGATACTGTCCGGAACATTTGCTGTTACTCTTTTGTACCCATTCTGCCTTGTCCCAAATTGACTGATGGGAAGAGAGCATGTTGCTTTGTGCTGTTTCCGCAACACTTCATGTTGAGTGACTCAGCAGTGATCATGTGGAACTAGTTGTTACTATAGGGAGGACCTTGATAATACCAACTTATTCCCTTTCTTCCTTACTTTTCCCATCATCCTTTAGTCTGATTTTCCTATTTCACGACCCTCTTCTAGATTTCTCTTTTTCTAAATCTAAAGAATTGGGGGTAAGAGTTGGATCTACATTTGCAAGGCAAAGAACTAGGAAGAATTTAAATTCATTTACTAACAATATTTTCTCTTAATTTTGCCCCTTTCTTTCTGAATTTTATATGTAACAACTACTGATGTCTCAACTACATTCTTATTGTTTGGTCTAAGGTGAACTCCTTTGAGGTAATGGGTTGTACTTGCTTCAGTTAGTGTTCACTCTGGCGGTGACTTGTGTGTCACGTAGTGAAGAGTGTTACAGTACATCTTGTGCTCATTAAGGCAGAGTTAAGATGCTTAGAGGCAGTGTTAGGGTGCATAGAAGCATATTATCTCATATGCTTGGTTCTTGTTCAATAATATTGATGTTTCCTCTTGTAATTGCTCAAAGTTCAGATTCTTGTATGTATAACTTTATCATTCTTGTTTAGAGACTCAAGTATTATTTTCTTCTCTTGCAGGCCAGACCCAGGATCTAGTCAGATGAGACTGTGCTTGCAGGTTTTGAAAGCTGTCCAGAAACTGGCTCATGAATCAACAATTATGGCAAGAGAAACCTGGGAGGTTTTGTTATTATTTCTTCTTCAGATCAATGACACTCTTCTAGCAGCTCCAACTGTGCAAGGTTCATGTGCAACTTCCATTTGGTACAATTATGGGAAAAACCTTTAGCTCTGCTTGATGTTGAACTGCCAGGGGGATGGGAAAAACCTGTTAAAAGCTCTTAGTAGCCACCAAAGCACAGTAGCTCACTCCAAATTAGTCTATAATATTCTGAAATAAAGCATTGTCAGAAAAGACTGAATGATTTAGAGCTGAGTTTTCTTAAACATAGTTTTGCAGAACAGCGATCTGTACAGGACCAGTTCATGGTGAATGGTTTCAGACGATGTTATTCCCTGCTTGTTTCACTGAAGCTCCTATTGTCTTGCTGTTTGGCCTGCCTACTGGAAAATAGCATCATCAGTTTATACCTATTTTTTTTAAAAAAGACATCAATATAGATAAAGGCAATAGAAGACAGCCTCAGATCAGCGAATTCCCAGTGTCCCTTGGTGACGCATGTATGTGGCTTGTCTTTATATATTATGTTTCATCTTGTGAAAAGAGTAGCTGGCCATAGGAAGCCATCAGGAATCACTCTTAAATAAAAAATGATAAAAAAAACCATAATGGACTTAAGAATCTTTACACACTTAAACTGAGAGCTCCTTGGGGAGGTATTTGAAGTTATTTAGACTGAATACTCACTAAAGGCATGCTTTATTTCTGTTATAAGGTGGTATTGCTGAGAATCTGGCTGAAAAATTAATTGGTGTGCTGTTTGAGGTGTGGTTACTGGCTTGTACACGGTGCTTTCCAACACCACCTTACTGGAAAACTGCCAAAGAGATGGTGGCCAACTGGCGACATCACCCTGCAGTAGTTGAGCAGTGGAGCAAGGTCATCTGTGCCCTTACTTCCAGGTAGGAGAAATCCCATGGAAACAAACGCACATATAGGGATGATCACTGTTATACGTGGCTTTTCTCTACAGTTTATTTTTGGGAGGCGCAGCAATCCAAAAGTGACTGAGCAAAGCAAAGTGAGAGCTCTTGCTAGTATCCTTGGCTTTTACTGTTTGTGTGTGTGTCTTCATTCTGCCAGTGAAGATCTGAATTGGATCATCTCTGTTATTGTGTAAATCTTAGCATCAATCTGATATTTAATACTTCATGGTGTGTGTGTATATTAGTCTCCATCACTGTGACTTTCATCATGTCTAGTGAATAATGAGTCATAAATATTAGTGTAGCGGTATAGTCTGTATGTTTAATAGTGGTCACCACCAAAAATATTAGGTGCTTGTTACTACTGCACGTTGCTTATTTGAGGTAGCTCTTCGCCTCTGCCTCTCCTGCCCTGCAGAGCTGTGTGTGCTGTAGCTGCCTGGCTCTTGTGCCCTGGCAGTGGGGAGGCAGTGGGCCAGAGGCAGGCTGCAGGCTCTACTCTGAGCAGTGGCAATCTCCTCCAGAGAGTGTTGGAGGAGATCTGTACCAAGCACTGCTAGACATGGGAACAATGAAGGGTTCTGTGGGCTGCAGGAGAGGTTAGGCTGTAGTAGAAGGCCCTGAACGGTGAGGGGAGTCTCAGTACCCTCAACACTGTGGTCTTTGTGGTATACAGTCTTTGCAGGACACATCTTAGCCTTCTGGAGGAAAGAACTAAATTAATTGTTGAGAAGTAGGGATCTGGGTCTCTTCCTTCCAGCGACACCAATAGCCATTTCTATGGAAGTTCAAAGATTTATTAAAATTGCTGCACTGTGGAAAAATTCAACAGTATGCTTTTCTGCTAGGGTTTATATTAAATCCAAAAACTTTTGTTTTTAAATTACCTGTCAAAATTCCAAATGTGGATGGATTTTTCCAAGTTATGCAGCTACTTGTTAAACCTGCGGGAAATAAAGCTGCAATACAAGTTCTGCGGATTTCCCATCCTATTTCTTTAGCTATTTTTAGTTCATTAGATATAACGTTGCATAACAGAAAATATTTTCTGATTTACTGATCTGAAAAGAACAGTTCTGTCACGTGCATTGGTGTTCTGCTCCATGCATGATGCCCACACTTTCTTCCACTGTTGACTAACAGTCTTAGTTCTGTGGATGCATAGTAATCTGCAGGTTTTCTGTAATGTTTTAGTCTGCTGTTCAGTAATGTTGGTTTATGCCTAATGCATAGAAAGCTGAACTCCTCTGAGGCTAACTTAAGTTCAGTGGTATTTTAAATTGCACTTTTAATGCTTCAGTGGAGCTCCAGCTTCAAACAGTTAAAAGTGTTGTTTTTGTAAACTGTTTTCTGTATTGGGTTATTAGCAGTAAGCTGAGAGTGAACATCTCAAAACTATGGAAAATTATATTTGGAAATCTGTACACATGTGCAGTGTTAATCTTACGGATATGACTTCATAGCAGGATGAAACTAGGGTCTTACTTGTGTTGCTATACCAGTAGATATTATTTTTACCCATTTAGGGTGCTTTAAGTCTATTTTAACTGCCTTGGATGTGTGGATTACAATTTATTTCTGTTTTCAGTCATTATTGAAAATGTCCCAAAGTTCAGATAGCATTCAGCCATGTTCCTTGAAAAACTGATTTCTTGCAGCTCGTAAGGGGACAATTGAAGTAGTGCGGTCTGCTGCAGAACAGAGATGGGGGGCATGACTTTGCATGGGGTTTGCCCAGACTCTTCTGGGTTTATCAGAGCTAGGTAATACCTCAGCAAAAGTCTTCTATGGGGTGATCCCTCTGGGGCACTTAATGTAAATGGGTGCTGGGCCATACTGGAAAGCAGTTACTGCCTGGTACAGGTGTGTGTATTTCTGGTTTGGACCTGAAGAAGGCCTCATGTCCTAAAGTTCATTTACTTTTCTGTCCAAGCTAGTTACTGTGGTAGACTGTGATTCTAAACACACTTTGAGTGTTTTTTGCGTTAGTTAGCTGCAAGTTACTGTGGTGCCCAGTGCTGGGGGAAGTGGAAGACTGTAATTCAGCCTATTTACAGCTGGCCTCTAAATCCAAAGTTACACTTTTGCTCTCCTCCGCTTTCTCTTTGTTGTAATGCCCTTATCTCTACAAATCTATATGGCTTTATAAGTGGGCAATGACTAATGGGACGTTTCTTGTCCATTACAAGCAACTTAAGCTTTGAAATAAGGACATGAAGCAAAAGATGGTGCTAAAAGTGAGTTTACCTTAGGAAAAAACCTGATTTCTAGGAATTCTAGGGTATTGAGGAAGTGCAATTTGGATCTCTTCCATCCTTTTAGGGAACACCAAGGTTATATTGATCAGGGAAATTGATCTCTTAAGTTTGCAAAGCTGGGGATGACCAGGGGTCAAATCAGACAGCAGTGGCTCAGTGCAGCTTATTGGTGACTGGTCAGGTAGTTATAGCACTTCCAGAGAAAGATCTCAGTTTATCTAAGCTATTATCCTCATGACATTGCATTGCTGCGAAGCCCTCTCCGGGCTCGCTCTTCAGTGTTCTGCAACTCCCAGCTTCTGCAAAACATAGTGTATCTTTGTGGAAGAGCTGGCTACTCTGTGGATTGTAAACCCCATGCTACTTGTAGGATGGCATCGAGTGTTGCTCAGTGTGCTGGTGTAAATTTTAAGTCACCAGTAACTTGGAATTTAGACCTGTAACCTAATGTGACTTGCTGGTGTCATTGAATGCTTTAACAAGCCTTGAGGATAAAGGCTTAAATTCCATTATCATTCCCCCTCCTTATGTAGCATCTTGTCAGTTATGCACGTGCTGCTGTTAATTGGTAACACCCCTGGGTAGACAGATGGGAGAGCTGCTATAGGGTGTTATGACTTAACAATTTTTTGATTTGGTTGGACATTTGGGCAAGCTCCAAGGCATGTACCCTTCAAACCTTTAAGACTGCTAAATGACTGTAAAATGGGGATCTCTAGGAAAAGTTGGGATGTTGCATTGTTGCTTGTGGGCTCATCTGTGGACTGCTCATTCCTTTGTGGCTCGAATGCACTGTTAAATTTTTGAGGAGTATTAACTGAATGACAGATCTGTCTTGACTTGCTTTCTAGATTGCTGCGTTTTACATACGGACCTTCGTTTCCTCCGTTTAAAATTCCTGATGAAGATGCTGGTCTGATTCCTCCTGAAATGGATAATGAGTGTGTTGCACAAACTTGGTTTCGCTTTTTACATATGCTGAGGTATTGTAATTACAGCCATCCATTGTTTGTATTCTTGCATCATTTCTATAAATCTGCATGACAAATGAAAAATTTCTCTGGAGATAGCTGAATGAAGTGCAAGAAACTTGTACCAGTGCCCTGCAGCAGTTCAGGGCAAGGCTGTGAGTTCAACTTTAAACTCTTTGACTCTTTGAGAATGTAAACCGGTTCATTTAATTAAAAAGTTTTTAGCTATTTGGCATTTTGGAGGATCTGAAAAACAGGACTTCAATACAATTTTGTTTCTCAGAGGTAGCAAACAGGAAAAGCAGAACAATAGCTTCAAGAGATGTGTACTGCTTCCATTTATTGTCCAGAGTGTTATATTTAACCTACAGAAAATTATGTTAAAAATGAATGTATCTTTGTTTTTATGAAGAAAGCTATACAGTTAATTTTAAACATCCATGTTATTTTTCCTAAAATACACGACTGAACTAAGTGGCATGCTTGTTTTCAAAGATTCTTGAGAATGGCATTGCATTAATCTTCTGAATGGCCAGAATATTAAACTTTTCATCTAAAATGTTATTTACTAATTAAAGCTAGATAAAAGTTAGACTGTTCAAAGTCTACTTCTAAATAACTACAAAAACTCTGTTTTTCTGCATTTGTGATGGTAACATCACAAGTACTCTTACTCTTCAAATCTGGAATTGCTGTTACAGGATTTGAATCGCTTGGGAAAAATTGGTCAAACTTTTATAACCCATCCCTTTCTTGTCACTGTTTACTGGCAATATTTAATTAATTGCTTACCTTTTAAAAATAATTTTGGCCGTGTAAAAACCTCTTAAACTGAGTTCAAAAGACATCAAAAGTAATTAGAATAATCCCACAGTTGCAGTAATATTATCAAGTGTGTGCTCTGGTTCCTTGGATCTTAAAATTAAGTATATCTAGGTAACTTTTGAAGTGAAGGCAATTAAGTACTGCCAACACAGAAAGTGAAAACTGACTTCCTGTGATAGTAACAGCTAAAAATGCATTGGTACTGGATGTGTTATTTAAATGTCTTAGACTGTTATATGAAGTATTTTTAGAATCCTAACAGCCATTCTTAAACTGACTGAAATATATTTTGTTCTTTTTGTTTGCAGTAATCCTGTGGATTTGAGTAACCCAGCCATTATTAGCTCTACCCCCAAATTTCAGGAGCAGTTTCTGAATGTGAGTGGGATGACTCAAGAACTGAATCAGTACCCCTGCCTTAAACATCTGCCTCAAATATTCTTTCGTGCCATGCGTGGGATCAGCTGTTTAGTGGATGCATTCCTAGGTAATGTTTTTGTCTTACCTGTGGATAGCTAGGAATAGTAACTTAATTTATTCCCTTTAAATCTGTCTTCTCCATAGATACAGCCATAACAATTTATCATTTGCAGGTGTATCCTGGAATGAATAAGGAAGGGACCTCAGGTCACTTTCAAATAACCATCTGCATACACAATAGTGATACTTGAATGCGCAAAGTTGATGACCTTAGTTTCAAATGCAAAACAAAATGATAAATCTGAAGTCCAAAATAAAACCGGCTGTCCCTTCCCCAAACAAGGCAGCTTTCTTTTTTTCATGTAATCAACAATGCAAGTGTTACACTTTTAGTGTGTTGTGAGGGCTGGCCACTGTATTTATAAACTTTGTGGGAACACCTCTGTGTGATGCCTGTTTTCAGAAGGTGCTGAATTTTGACTGTTATTTTCAGATCTTTATATTACAAGTGCCAGTTTCACATGGTTTACAATTAGTGAGTCATTAGTACTGCTGAGAAGAAAAGCTCTGTTTCTCTGTGTAATGGTAACTGAGTAGCTCAGATTTAGCTGAAAGGTAAAGTAGATGTAAGCACTGACTGGTGAATTTTAAGTAACACCATATAGCACCTGAAATCTAAAGTGTTATTGTTGGTATGCTTCAGACTTATTAAAAATTACTCAGAGAAAACATGCTATTGTAAACTCTGTAGAGCTGCCTGTCTCCTACTGCTTTTTTGCTTAAATGTATGCAAACAAATGTTGTCATCTGTCAGAAGTGCGAGCTGATGTGAGACTGCAAAAGACTTGAGCAGATATGTAAACTGTTCAGAAAAAAAATTGGCTGTGGAATTACTGACAGCTTTTACATCCTGTTTGTCTTTTTAAAAACCTGAATGGTTTAGTCCTTTTAAGCAAAGCATCTTCAGTGTCTCTTGTCTCACTGAATTACAAGATTCTGATCCTTTTTACCAGAAATACATTCTTTGTTTCTTAAAAATATTGCAAGGAGAAGGTTCATCAGTACCCTATTCCCCATTGCAAACAACTTTTTGTCACTGTAGATTTCACTTTTGTAGAAGTAGCTTTGTTAAAAAAGTTACAGTGATGTAAAAGAGCAAACAAAAATTTTTCTTAAGCTGTAGTATTGAACTTTGAAGCCTCTTGTGTCCGCTGTTCTTCCACATGTCTTGCCACCAATTTTAAGGAATTTTAATGATCACATTTTACTTGTAACAGATGTAACACAAAATATTCAGTAGTCTGTCAAATTATATCATGATTTGTTAAAGGAGGATTCTATATAGGCAGTATGTGGCCTAATCTTACGAAAACAACCTCCTTGTGTTACTCCGTCAAACTCTGTCTTCTTACTTATGATAATAGGATTTGGCATTCTGCACTGAAACAATTTAAACAAAAAAGAAAAGTTCCAACTGAGCATTGGTAGAAGGTGTTCCTCTGAAGTGTCTTTTATTGGCTGTGAAAACTGAATTGAATTTAAAAAAAAAAACCTGTTAAATTGAGTATGTATTGAGGAAAACCATGCTATATCCAGAGGTTTTGTGAAAGTGTGATTGATAATTAATTTACAGTGAAGAAAACAGTTTGTAATGTAAGACTTGTGAAGGGGCCATCTTGCAGTGGAGGCAGAGGAAGAAGCCTCTGTTAGCTTTGCACAGTGCATGCACCTTTGCTGAGATGGCTGTTGCAGTGAATTCCTCTTGGACCTTAAAAATAGTCTGGGCTTCTTATCTGAGACTTTTAACTCACTAATGGTGTGGTAGTCCTTTTTGTGTTCTGCATCTGGGTGCCTGAAACTCCATTCCCAACGGTGATCACATACACAACTCCTTGCCTGGATGCAGTGGCAGGGGTATGTGACTATATTGGGCATTGGAGTCTTCCACACTGACTGGCTGTGGAGTGCTTCTGTGGTCCCCTGGCAGGCCAAACTCTCCTGGTAAGCATGCCAGGAGCTTTGCTGTCTACATGAACTTCACATAGGATGTTGAATCAGAGACTTCAAACCTCTGAAGATCTCATGTAGCAAGATGAAACACCTACGGTGATGGTAGTTCACAGGCAAAGACTGCAGACTATGATGCACTTGGGCACAGGAGAGCTTTTGGTGAAATTAAATTCAGGCTGTAGCTGTGGATGTGAGTGGGCTCAGGCAGACTTCAGAGCTGCAATGTGGACCCCTTCAGCTAAGACTAACAGGAGATCTCATTGCCTTCTAAGCCAAGTGCCAAAGCACATGGCGTTCATCTTGCACTGCCTGACATATTCCTACATGTGTGTGTTTGGCAAAATGCTGCATCCTTTTTTTCCAAAAAACTGTACCAAATCAGTAAGTTTCATAGTTGACACTCTGCTGTCTGTGTGGAGTGTAACACTAATGGTTGTTACGCGTGAGGTGTAACACTAATAGTTGTTCCATAATGTGTTATGAAAAGTACTTGTATGCTTTAACATGGTCGAAAGAATCTGTGTCCAAATCTTCAAGCACACTGCAATTCCACCCTTAATTTTTCAAATTGGATGTGAGAGTGGTGACGTTCATTAAAATGGGAAGAGGTGGTGTTTGTCACTTCAAATTTTGCAGAGGGCTAGTTGCTTCTGATTCTGATTGGGAAGAGTAGGTTTATGCACCACAAGTATTTCCCTGGAGCTGGGTAAAGGCTTATCTAATGTCCTGTTGCTGCCAGAAAAATTATAGCTTGTTCTACTGTCTTACCCTATCTCTTGTCCTGACTTAGTATTTGACTGTTTAGCAAGCAGATTCAGCTTGCCAGACTAGCAGAAAACTGCATGGTGGATGGGTTTCATCTTAATTTAGTGAGCTAAATTGGCTTTAAAGGGTCAGACATCTTAGGGATGTCTCAGAATGGGGTGTAGGAGATGTGGGTGGAAAAGAAAGGCAAAGGTGAGAGGCATCTGAATTTTGGCAGGAATGAGCTGTTAACTTGGTTTTGGCAAATGAACCTTGCCCCTTTCCCTCTGCCTGCTTCTCGACTTGGTCCTTCCGTGCGCTGTTTCCCATATTCTTAAGGTGTGGGATTCTTTGGTGTTTTTTAATCGTTTGCTTATCTAATGTAAATGGGGTTTTCTTTTGCTTGTGCATTTATTTCTGTTAATAGTAAAAGGGGAAAGATGTTTTTCTTACTGCTGTTGTTTTGGGGGGGCAGGGGGGAAAGACAGTGTTATTTACGGAAGGCCCAGATGTTTACTAACTGGGCTGCTGAGTGTAAGTGTATGGAATTCTTGCTGAAAGCTTGCTTTATTTCTTGATCTGCAGGCATTTCACGACCCCGGTCAGATAGTGCACCACCCACACCAGTAAATAGGCTGAGTATGCCCCAGAACGCTGCTGTTAACACCACTCCACCCCATAACCGAAGGCATCGGGCAGTGACTGTGAATAAAGCAACAATGAAAACCAGCACTGTAAGATTTCATATCCTGTGTTTAAGTAGCTGACCCTTTTGGTAGCTTCCTCGATTAGAAGAAGTAATTTCCTTGTATCTGGGAGCTGATATATTCTTCTGTTCAAATAGATAACTACTGCACATGCTTCAAAAGCGCAGCACCAACCCTCCTCTACTTCGCCACTCTCTAGCCCAAACCAGACAAGTTCCGAGCCACGGCCACTACCAGCTCCTCGCAGGCCAAAGGTTAACAGCATCTTGAACCTCTTTGGATCGTGGTTATTTGATGCAGCATTTGTTCACTGTAAACTTCATAATGGAATAAACAGAGACAGCAGCATGACTGGTAAATATTACTGAAAAATATATGTACACTATTTCCTTGTTCTATAACATTTCCTACCTGCAAGATTAACATATGCATAATCAAAAAACAACCAACCAAAAAAAAAAATAATCTGAAGTGCTGTATTGTGGTTAACCCCTCCCAGCTGAGACAGCACCTGTTATTAGCCAAGCAGGTGTCTGGGGGCTTTAAAATTTAAAAAATTCACTTTTTATTATTAAACTCTCCCTTGCTGTAACAAGTATGGCAGTTCCAATTATGCTAGTGGGGAAAATTTTATTAAGTGAAGGAAATAATGTGATAAAGGTCCACTTCATAATTTGAAATGTGCTTGAGTATCTCTGAGTAATAGCAGCTTTTTATAATGCCTCTTCAGTGTTTGAAAAATTGTCAAACATCACTTCAGATGCTGCACAAAGTGGTACTTCTGCTTCTTTTTGGAGTGTGTTATGAAAACAGATGTCCTTAAAATAGTGAAGTTGCTGCCTTTCAGTGACAGTTGCTACATGTTTCCATATATGGCCCAATACTTTGGTTGTCTTCAGTCTTTAGCTGCTAGATTTAGTCTCCTATGCTTTGCTCAAATTTAGATGTTAGATGTTTTGATACGTGATGGCAGAATTAATGTGCTCTGCTCAGAGAGGATGCTTTTAAGCACTCTTCTTCCCTTTGGAGATAATATTCAGGAAATAATAAACTTTCCTTTGTGTTTTTCCTGTTCTTCATGTAATATTTTGAATGTCTGCTAAATTCTTTCAAGAGATCTATCTATTAAGAGCTCGCTGGCCTAAGTAAGAAAAATAGGAGGAAGAGATTTGTTGTAGCAAGTTGGGTTTATAGTGGGACTTGACAGCAGAAGTTAAAACTGATGATCTTCCTTGTTTGTTTTGTTACAAATCCCTGTTGGACGCAATGGGTTTAGGATTTGGGATCTGTGAAAGATATTTTTAGGTACGCAGCACATGGTTTTTGAAAGAGTTCAGTCATGGATTTTTGTGGCAGGAGATTCAAGTCCCTCTGTAAAAGGCCCATGTGGCATTAGTAGGAAAATAACTGAGCTTAGGAAGGAGTAAGGCGTAATTTGAGGGTGTGTTCAGTTCCATATGCAGCTAATGTATTTCTGTATCTAATGCTTTTCAGATTGATTGGATCGTGTTAATTTTAACATAACTTGTATCTTGAGCAGTTTTGATGAGGTGCTTGACCTGAAAAGGATGTCAGCTGAGGTGCTGTACAGTGTCAGCTGTAAACAGAGGTGTTATGATCCTAGCAGAAGTACACAGTCATCCAAAATCAAAATGATTTGATTTCTTTGAAAGGGGTTCCAGGGCCTTCTGTTTATATGTGCAGTGTCTTAGGTCTCCTAACAGCAGTCAGAAAATTGTCATATTGGTAGCCTTACAAAGGGACTTAACTAGCTCCCTGAAAACTAAAACAACTATTTGGAAATCACTAGATTCTGTTCCTCCTCCATGCCCTTCAGAGCTGTCCATAGTAAGAGCAGTTTTTGCATGTCACGCATTCTGCCGTTCATTAGTAGCAGTAGATCCAAGGGAAACGTTGATGGAGACCCAGAAAACTGGCTGTGTTATGTCCTGATTTTCTAGCAATTTGTAAGATGGAATTAACTTACAGAATTCAGTGCAGTGTTTTCTGCCCTTCCAGGATGCTGTGAGTGTTGTTACTGCTGTGTAAAGTACTGGTCACAGCAACTCTGTGGCAGGCTATCAGAAGGAGAGCAAACTGAAGGTGGACCCATAGTGCTGAAACAGTAGAGACGTGCCAAAGTCCAATTGCCTGATTAATCCTTTTGTATAAATCCTTTTGCCTAGCCTTTCCCTTAGGTGGGAAAATGTAGCAAGACTTGTAAAGGGCTAGGCTCCTGCAGTTTCTATTGACTTGAAGCATCAGTACCTTTTACATCAGGTTTAAGTCCAAACTGAAAAGCTTCTGTTCTGGGAGTCTGATCTGTGAAGCGTGATGCCTCCAGGTGAAGTCTTTTCCTCCTTGAACAGTGTAAGGCAGGAGGTACTGTGCTGGACTTATGAGGTGGGCCAGGAGGATTGTGTACTGTGGTTCCCCTCCATCACACAAAGTGGGGCCCATCAGTGATAATCAGACCTGCATGTTGTGCCCATCTGCCTGTGTCTCCCTATGCTACCCGATATAGATATGGCTTGAAGAAAGATGGCAGCAGAGAGAGGGGACAATGAGCTGCCACAATCCCTGCCATTAGGAGAGAGGACAAAAAGAAATCTGCTTCTTTTTGGCTGCAGGTTGGCTATATCTGTGTCTCATGGTCCATCTGCTGTCCTCTGTAGTCTAGTAGAGTAACGCTTTTGCCACTAGCTTGAATGTGCTTACTATGTTTGACACTGCTGTTGGTAATCTTTGCATTAGTCTCAGGAAATGTAATTATTTTTAGGGATGCTTTAAATATTTTATGATTGGGAAGTTTATGCACTTAAAATCAGCTTTGCCATGTAGTGTTGTCTCCCACTGGCCCACACGCTCTGTTTTTCTTTTAGGTCTGGGACTGCAGCTGTATAAGATCTCAACAGCTTTAAAACTTCCTAATGTTCAATTTGTTTCAATGCCATGCAGTTAAGAACTTATTCGGTCATAGCTGTCTGTTAGGATTTCTCTATTTTGTTGCTGGCTGAAGGACTGAGGACCACTTTGAAAAAGGAAGAGGTGAAATACCTTGACACAGATTGCTCCTTGGTCCTGCAGAGAGATCCCCTTCCCCGGGACACCTTTCTGGAACACTGCATTTTCTAGTGTGTGTTTCTCATTCCTCTTCTGTCATGTGATGCGTTCTCAATGAGCACCCATATGACATGATTTCTAAAGAGGTATTCATGAGCTAAATGTGAGTGCCAACCAATATGTTGGATGAGCTGCATTCCCAAGTTCTAGTTCAGAAAGTAGTTCAGTTCTTTAAAATGAACCCTGCTGATTCACATGACTAGCATATTGTCCTTCTGCCATGTTGCAACACAGGTCTTTTTGATGAGCTTTAGGATGTAAAGAGCAGTTGATTCAGGCTGATGTGAATGAGTACCTGTCTACCCTTGCTTTTCTCCTTGTCCTGGAGCCTTACACATCTTACTACTTGAACTATTTAACCTCCAAAAAGGAAGTAAAGAAAAATGACTGGTGGAACAAATATGCAATTTCTTGTAGGTTCTGAGATGAAAAATATCTGGATGGATGGAGGTGTAACCAAACTTGCTCTGCTTGACCCTGCTTTGCCCAGGGGCTGACAGTATTATCACCAGAGGTCCCCTCTAGCCTCAGCTCTTTTCTGATTCTGTCGGTGTAACTGCTGCCCCACTATTGTTCAATCTTCTGTCACCTTCATTGGTAAACGTTTTGTACCAACCCTTGCATGGTTCAGGGTAATTGTTGGTGTTTCACATTTGTGGTTGCTGTGGTTTTGTCTGTCTCTGTTTGGGAAGAGAGAGAATTGTTCTCTCCCACAGGATTTGCTGGAGGTCATCTGTTGTACTGACTTGAGTATTGATAGAGTTTATTACCTGGAAGGCAGTCTTCCTGTTTGCTCTTTGAGTCCTGTCCTTCAAGACAGTCTTGTGGTGGTGTTTGGATTCTGAAGCAAAACAGCGATCGTGTCATCGTTGGTGTAATACTTCTGTGCCTCAAGTGTCCTATATCACGTTTTAGTTTCTGCACTGAGACCTTGTTGGGGGAGCTTTATGGCTTTCTAGCAGGCAGATAACAAACATTACTCTGTATTATGGTGAGAGAGGAAAAAATGTGTTTGAAGATGCATAGTTGGTTTGAAAGGAGTTGGATCCTGCTGATGTCTTTAGAATTAGATGGCTGCATGGTACTTATTTAGCTGTTAGTGTAGCATAAATTGCTCCCTATGATTGGTACTGCAGAAAACTCCTTCATATGAAATTATCTATGAAGCCTTTGTGAAGTTAACCCTGAATATGACAGCTCTGGGGTTTGTGTACATGTGCCAACTGTAATTTCATTGTCAGGATGTGCTTCAGTTAGACAAGCTTGGCCATACACTGCATGCTGATGTTAGTTGCTGTCCTCAACAACTTGTGAGAATTGGAAGAAACTCATTAATACCTCATGCCAGAATTTCAGCAACTGAGTCTTCCAGTCTGAGGGGCTCACTGTTAATCCTTGTACCAAAAGAAGACAGTCATAAGCCTGCCAGCTGTGTGTTTTATAGCAGCTGAAGGAGTCTCACCTAGGTGGGTTGCTGGTATCGCCCAGGTGCTGTTGGCAGTGGGGCAGTCTTGGGGTATAGTTTTAACCTCATCTCTTCTGGCTCTGTCACTAATATTAATGTCCCAAAGAGTATTTCTGCAGGTCTAGGAGCAAACTATGAGAAGGCTTGGTTAGGGCCATGCTGAGTGTTGCTGAGGGGCTTGGTCACAGGTCTTGATCTGACCCTGCACATTCAAACAAGCAGCTGTTAAGAGGTGGTGGCACTCTCTCCTGGTACCTGGCTGCAGGAGCCTTTCCTCTCTTCTTTTTCTGGAGATTGTTTTTGAGACGATGATATTTCTGGTAGTGTTCTGCCTTCTGCTTCAGAAGATTACTGATTGAACTGGTGATCAGGGGAGGTATGCTTGGGTATCCTGGTTGTTAGTAACTTGCCTTAGGGAAGATGGAGCTGTAACACCGTCAGGAATTCATGGTTTGGAAGCAAGATATTGCTGTGAGGAGACTCTGCAGGTAAGTAATGTTCCTACTACAAGACGTACCCCAAGTCAAGGAAGCCTTAGGATAGCCTAGGGTATACTCCATATACAGTGCAACATAGGGAAATGTACTTGAGCTGGGAAGGGTTAATACATCCTTTTAAAGAACTGATGTACACTGATATGAACAGCTCCAAATCTTGGTAGTATTTTGTAACTTTTTGTTCATTGTTTTGCATGGTACTTTCAAAGCCATAATTTTGGACCTGAATGCCAATTTCCTATGTGTTTAACGAGCTTGCTGTATCATAAAGCTTTTAATCTATTTTTTAAAAAAGCTAAAAGCTTCTTAACTTATATTACAATTTCACCATCTTAAAAGTATTTTATAACTACTGCTGTCCTTTGATTTGTTTCCATTTTATTTCTATTATCTTGCAGCATCTTTTATCCAAATTCTTCTTTCTTATAAATCTTGTAAGTAGGAACCAGTAGCTTTTCCTTAATTGCGGTCATGCTTTTCTTTTTCCATAATCCCATATTTTATTTGTAAATTCATTCTCATTGTCTCTTGTAGCTTTTGCACTTTTACTTGAAAAAGACAAGTAATCTTTTTGTGTGTGTTTTTGAATGGGGAAGATTGTTGGCAAAAGCAAATTAATCTGCCTGAATCAGTCCCATCTTTTCTGTACTTTAGTCTGTGATCATGTCATGAGTTTCAGGACTTTGCACTAACCATGGTTTGTTTTTGTTTTTTTTTTTACTTAAAGCTTATTTTACAGACCTAGTGTTTGATTTGTATGCATTGTGCATGTAGTGTTTTTTTCCAACTACAATATATTGCTGGATAGCTTATTTAGGACAAAAAATGGCTCATGGGAAGATGCATAAAGATTTGTGCTTATTTGTTACTTATGTCATGAAAATTTGCAAGGTAATAATAGGTTAAATGATGAATTTAAAGGCAAAAACCGAAGAGTAGGCACTTATCATAAGGACGTTTCCTTTAAAAAATAAAACAAACAAACCCGCATCTGTAAATTAACAAGTGTTCCAACTGTCAAAGTGTTAATGGGCCTCTGTTTGCAAGACTGATTGTGAACCTCATTTTCCCCAGTGTCCCAGGCTTGAGATAGAGGAGGTTCTCTGGTACTGATAGAACTACATTGGTGTGATTCATTTAGAAGCACACTTTATCTGTTGTGCTTTGTAGCTTATAAAAGTTTTGAAAATCAGTATAGTCTTAGCTAAAAAATAAAAAGGAAAGTGCTCTTTATGCTGTTAGTAATCCAAGGGTGAACTTGTCAAAGGAAAAAGAAAAACGAAGGAGCGGGGGAAAAAAAATCACATTGAGAGCAATATTTTATTTTTTTTTTTTTTGGATTGCCCTCCTGGAAGAAAGGATGAAGCCAGCAAAGCAAGTAGCCTCCTGCATTGTATGCATGTGATACTGATAGTGTGAAAGGGGGACCAGAAATCTCTGTAGAAAGACGTGAAGTTAACTGGCTTGGGCTGGTAGAACCCTCCTGCGGGGAGCAGGCAGCACAAAGCTTGACAGAGCCACATCCCGTATAGGTAACAGTGGGCTCAGAGACTTCTGTGGAGCGTATTGTGGGACAGGGAGTAGGAGAGGGCCAGCCTCTCTGGTAGCTGTGGTCTGGAGGCTGTCTAACCTCAGGTTGATTTGGCAATTGCAGTGGTCATGTGAGGAGAGGGGGACGAAGTCAGGAGAGCAGGTTTCAGCAAACTTCTTTTTCTGATATGCATCCTTAGAATTTTTTTAATAAGTACGTTTATACAACAAAATTGGATCAAAACAGGTTGGTGTTCAGCACAGCATGAGAGATTAGCTGAAAATTAAGCACTTGCTTGGAGGTCACAGTAATGACACTGTCTAAATGTTTATTGGTATTTAAGGTGGTAAGGCAAGTTGGTACTTCATTTTTCTGGAGATGAGAACTAGGTGAGAGAAGATCCTTGTCCTCCAGAGAGGGTAGGAAGCTAATACTGGATGTAAGTGTACTCTTCCCAGCAGAAAGTTGAGACAGGCTGTAGAATGTGAAGGTCAGTTGTTGTCATCTGTATAAAGAAAAAGTTACACCCAAAAATACTTTCTAAACAAGAGACACTGGCTCAAATATAGTCAACTAACAGCTTCATGATAACTACTAAATTTGACGTGATCTTTGTGTCCAGGATCCCATGAGCCTATTATATATGTTAACACACACAGTGAAATGCTATTTTTTCTCTTCCCAGCTATAGCAACTCAAGCTAGTGTGGAATTTCGCCGGAAAGGATCACAAATGTCCACAGACACAATGGCTTCCAACCCCATGTTTGATGCGAGTGAATTCCCAGACAACTATGAAGCGGGAAGGGCAGAGGCGTGTGGGACACTGTGTAGGATATTTTGTAGCAAGAAGACTGGGGAGGAAATATTACCAGCTTACCTATCCCGGTACTAACCTATCTTCCGGTTGCTTTATTGCTATAACTTTATGGTGCAAATTAATTCAGGGCAAATGGCATTCAGTTACTGTCTGAATCCGGTGTTGCCAATTCAAAAGAACCTGGTTAGCCTTCAGATGCTGTAGGTGGGGATTCCTGGCTAAACAGAATAGTGACTTCCTTTAGTCTTCTCATGGTGTTGGTTTTTGTTGAGTTTTCTTCCAGTCTCAGTTGAAGGGAAGTCCCTCACACAACATAAGTGTTCTCCAACAAGGAACTGCAAAAGAAACTAAGTGCTTTAGGATGATGGCCAGCTAGGTTCCTGCCTCCCAGCTTTTTCATTTGAGCTGGTTATGTTGCTGACCAGCATGTCCTGTCTATCCTGTCCCCCCTGAAAGATTTTGCAGTATTTTTCTTCTGTTGAGGAATTAAAATCAAGGTCTTACTCCCAGCCTTACATGGGAAGGGAGTAGTGGGAGAGTATGTGATCCAAGCGGTGTTACTAACTGTCTGGGCTGTATTTGCACAGCTTCCAGTCCATGTGTTGCAACAAGTCAGTGGTTTCAATAAAACTGTGCTGCACTGGCTTTCTACATGAAATACATGTGATTTGTGAGGGGGTTTTTGTTAAGCTGGTTAGGTGCATTTGCCTGTGCTTAAGTAACTTGGGGGGGGTGCTCATATAAAGATTTCCTTGCACTGGTTTTGAAACTTAGTCTGTGGCTGCAGATTCTTGTTCATGTGGAATGCTGATGCTTTTTATGTGGAAATAATTTCATCTTATCTTTCTTTGTCAGATTTTACATGCTTTTAATTCAGGGTTTGCAGATAGCAGATTTCGTTTGCCACCCTGTTCTTGCCAGTGTTATTCTAAACTCTCCTCCTTTGTTCTGCTGTGACCTGAAAGGGATTGATGTCGTGGTTCCTTATTTCATTTCAGCTCTTGAAACTATTTTACCTGACAGGTAAATTGCTATTTCCATATAAACATAATCATAAATGTGGGGAGGTGTTTGTCATCAGTGGTTTCTGTCATTCCTGAGTAGTTTTCACTGAAGGAATTCTGTAATGTGGGCCCCATGGTGTGTATGTATTTGACAGTAATAATTGTGGCACTTCATAAGCTCTAACTTTCAGGTTTTAGTGCAATTTTCTTTAAAGTAAAAATAGTGCTTATTTTAAATTAAATGTGTGTTGTGTTATCTACATATTCATTGACAGAAAGCAATTTCTGTAAGAAAAGGTAAACGAGTGGTTTAGCTCAAATATATTGAAAGCTTACTGATTTTTAAGTACAATTTCATAAGATATTAATTAGTGGCTGTTGTTGCAGTGAATTCATTAAGAGAGTGATCTTACATATCATTAAATAGAAAAATTGATAATTTAGACTGGTGAAATTGGAGTAGGTTCTTAAACAAGATGTAACCTTACTTATCAAAGCCTTACAGATTTCTGGATGTTTTGCTAAGTAATGCGCCTGATGCTACTCTGTGCATACCTTCTACAACATATCTTTTATGCTGTGGTACTCCATTTCATTTTGAAGTTATGCATAGCACTTATCTTCTGGGCTTAAATCTGAGGCACTGCTGCTTTTGGGTAGAAGAATTTGCTGGTAGCTACTGAAAAAAGTTGATCTGTTCACTAAGCAGCTTGTGTTTTATGCAATATGCACATGAGCATATTCTGCGGATCTCTTGATAATCCTGGGTGGGTTTGAGTTGTAATAAGCCAGTAGAGGCTTATGATCAAAACTTCTGTCTTTGAAGATGCAATATATGAATAATACTTTCATCAGCCCGTTGCTTTTATATGGGGATACAAAATCCTTAGCAAGTGATGGTTCTGGCATGAATTCGTTGTGTTATTGCTGCTGTTTAAAAGAAAGAAAAAAAAAGAAGAATTCTGAGTCTAGAAAGAAACAGCTGTGTTGTGTGCTGCAAATTATTTAAGAACACTGGGTGGTTGTATATTTAATTGTAACTTAATTTGGCTTCAAATTCCTGTGAAAAGTTGATTAACTGCATGATGCTTTAATTTGCAGAGAACTCTCAAAGTTTAAAATCTATGTAAACCCCACAGAGCTAAGAAGAGCTTCGATTAATATCTTGCTGTCTCTGTTGCCTTTGCCTCATCATTTTGGAACCATAAAGTCTGAGGTAGTAATCTTACCATTTTGCTTTACAATTCCGTTTTTGTTTTCCTGGTTGTTTTGGAATGGGATTTGAATGACTTGTGGGTTGTATTTGGTGTTTTGTTTAGCACTGAAACTCTTACAGTAAGTCTGTGTTAGTAAGACTATATTACAAATTGTCAGTAGCAATGTGTGCTGTGGATATTGATTTTTGAAACCAGTACCATGCTGGCATGATCTCTAATTGATAACAAAATAAATGTATTTTTCCTTCAGGTTGTCCTGGAAGGGAAATTCAGCAATGATGACAGCTCAACGTATGATAAGCCAGTAACCTTCCTTTCCTTGAAGTTGAGGCTTGTGAATATACTTATAGGAGCTTTGCAAACGGAAACAGATCCCAACAACACTCAAATGATACTAGGTTATTTCAACTTTTTTATTTACTAACTGTGTTATAGAGGTGTCTGTCTTAATCTGTCCTGGAATAATATGGGTTATTAGTTATGTGTTGCTTTGCAAGGAAAAAGATGAAGTTTCTGACAGGTTGTCATCTGTATAATCTCCCTCATAATACGAAAACATCTTGAAAAGCTTCATATTTTTGTTCAAGTAATCTTTACAGATGTGGAATAGTACTTGAAAAATAGAGGTGGGAGTAAAGCACATTCTAGCAGGAAGTCAGTCATAACTAGGAATGGAAATAGGAGAAGATACTGATTTAATGTTGGGAAGGATTCTTGACTTAATGGTTTACAGGGAACATTTTAATTTTTTGCATGATTAAGCCTAGAAACAAATGGAAATACTGGGTGACAGGTTGTCCAGCACTGACAAAATACAGATGCATTTATTTAGCACTGTGTAAATCCTCATATGAAAGCTTTGGAATAGTCTGGAGATGCATTGTAGTTTGGCAACAAACTATTCTTTTGAGGCAAGGAGTGTATTAACATTATTCTGAATACTCAAGAGTTAGTCAAAGCTAAAAACTTGAATAGTGCACAGTCTGTCAAGTTAATAATTTTCAGACAAGTAAAAATATACTTGCCTTTTATATACTACCCTCCCCCTTATTTGTTTTTCTTTAGATGTGCCTTTTTCCATGTTATGATGTTCTTGTCCTTCCGTAATTACAATACCACTTTCCTTTTGTATGTTTGAAAAAGAAACAGACTTGCACTGCGGTGGGTGGTGTCTGCCTTGTTTTTGGTGACAGGGAGCCTACCTGATTAAGAGAGGGTGGCAAGAAAATAGCATGAGCAATGAAGCGAAGGGAAACAAATTCAGTCTGCAAAGACTGCTGGAAAGTTTCCTTGCAGTGATTGAAGCACTAACCCTACTACTAACTAATACTAGCAGAAGATTAGAGGAAAATAATTTGAAATAATGGTATGCAACCAATATTGGTGAAGGGATGAGGATATTTATAGTTTAAAAGTGATCCTCTAAGCAAGACCCACAGACCGTTGGTGCATGGGCATTGCATCACCTCCAGAACTGTGGGCTTGGCACCCTGTTAAATGCTAACCATGCATTCCTGTACCTCTCTGCTGTGAGTTGGTGTTTGCATCCAGCTGGGTAGATGCTCTGCTTTGAGTGGGTATTTTACTGTTACTGTTTCCATGATAGTCCATACCAGTTCATCTGCCCTGTATTCCTGTTGTTAAGCCCGTTTCTGTATATGAAGTTATTTCCTGCTGGCTTTCATTGGAGAGGACTCAGGAATTTCGAGTTCAGCAAGAGATTCTCACATGTGCCACCAGCTTCTCAACAAAATCAGTTTGTTTTGAGCTGCTTACTAAAAGTTTGACAGTGAGCAAATGTCTTTGTAAAAATAAAACTCCTTGTGTTAGTGGTTTGGAGGTTTGTTTCACTGCTCACTAATCAGTATGAGAACAAGTGTCATCCCTTGTGCTGATGTTTTAAGGGTTGCTGAATGGACCAAGCATTATTCACTTTATCTTCCAGCAGTTTGCTGTATATACTAGTAGTTCGTTAAGATTTGAAAACATGTTCTTGTTTGCCAGTCACCAGCTGTCTTTTGGCTCCTAATGGCCAAACTGGGGAAGGGAGCCTCTATATGCCAGGCAAGAATTTAGCCAAGGCCTGGGGCTGTATAACCCTTGGGGGGGGCTGTGGAGTATACAGCTCATTTTAGCACTCTGTTACCGAACAAATACTGTTACTTTGTTCACAGAATCCTTAAATGTAACCTGAGTTTTTAAATGAGCACAATATGATGAGAGGCAAGGAATGATTCCAGCCCTTCTATAAAAGCAAAATCCTTCTGAACTGAGGAATTTGAAAAACCCATGTTCAAAGCATTTTTAAAATAGCTGAAAGCACACTCTATCTCAGCTCGCATCTGCTTCAAATGGCTAAAATGGCTAAGCCTGAAGCAAATCCTGTGCTTTATGAAACTCTAAGAGTTTTTATAAAACAGGATGGCAATCCTGTATGTTAGACCTTCAGTGCTTCTTTGTAAATTTTAGCACTGAATATTCTACTGCAGCCTTTAGTTACCTTCTTATATCTGATTCTTCAGGTGCAATGTTAAATATTGTTCAAGATTCAGCACTGTTAGAAGCCATTGGCTGTCAAATGGAAACGGTGAGTATTTTTTGTTTGTGAAGTTACCACTTCAGAAAGAATGCATTACTCACCTTATCTGCTATTGTAAGATGCTCAGTTAGTATCCTGAGTTTTTTTTTTGGTCCGCCCCCCCCCCCATTCTATCTGAGGGCATCCTCTGCTATAGGGAACTCTACTCAGAAAAATCTTCTCATTGCTCGTAATTGACTTTCAATTTGCAGAATGGTGGTGAAAATAACCTCTTCAAAAGCCACAGTCGTACTAACAGTGGCATTAGCACTGCAAGTGGAGGCAGTACGGAGCCCACAACACCAGATAGTGAGAGACCGGCACAAGCCCTTCTGAGGGATTATGGTAAGGACAGCTCTTTTGAAAAAACTCTGTCATTATATGCCAGGTGATGTTTTGGGGTTTTTTTTCTGTTCCTTGTTCTGGCTAATACACTAATTTGCTTGGGTGTTTTGATCCCACGGTGGATAGCCCCTTTGTTTATTGCCAGTTTGTGCTCATATGTGCCCTTCTGGTGGTGGTGGTTCAATCCTACTAAAGGACTCTGTTAACATTTTAAAAATAAGGATGTAAAAGCTTATGAAAAAGATGTTTGCAAACCACTTTAACATATATTTTCGAGACACTTAGTTTTCATGAATAATGGGATAAATGTACACCAAGTGTAAATTGCTTCCTTCATTTTGGTAGCAATCCAAATGCTTACCTGACTTTTGCAGCACCTTTTCTTAAACTATTTAAAGAGCATTTGAGGGACTTCTGGTTTTGTACAGCAAATAAGCAGAATGCTTGTGATGTGTCATTTGTTATAACGAGAATTTAGTAATTAACTTCAGTCTTGTGCTGTGTATTTTTGAATCTTTGTAATAAGATCTGTGTTCTTCTAAATTGGTGAGTGGTAAGTTGGCCAAATGTTGAGATCCTGGAATTTCATTTGCTGCTTTGGTCTTCATCTGTTCAACTGATGTTGACCAAGTAAATGTGAGATCACCTTTATTGTATCGTAGCTTAGGCTGACAACTCTGTTCTCACCAATCAAAACTGTGGGGTTTTTTCCTCTAGTCCTATAACTAAGAGAAGCAAGATCAGCAGGAAAGACTTTAGTATATTCTAAGGATTCATAGAAACATGTTGGTGCTTTCCCTGCAGGGTTTGTTTGTTTGAAATTATTAAAATGCTAGTTTTCAGCACACCATTTGAATTGTCTAATTTGTATGGTTTTTCATTGACAAGTGCTTGTAAAAATATCCATTTGTAAGGTTAAAAAAAAAAATCTTTTGACTAATTGACTTCCTGAGTCTTTAAACCATGACATAACTTGAAAGATATTTTTGTAATATAGTGATTTTATTGCATTTTTAAATTTCCTGTGCACACAAGGTAAGGTTTCTTATGAAACTTCTGAAAAGAATTTCTGTGTTTCTACTGGATGCTTCAAACAAAGAGAAAATTGAAAATGAGATGGTCTATTTTTACTGTTTAACTGTAGCAGACACTTGAATCTGCTGCTAGTGTAATGTACTTACATCGTATTTAACACTGAAGAGCTAAATTTTGGGAAGGATATATCTTAGCTGTCACAGTTCTCATGTCTTTTTGTACCTAGTCAATAGCAGGTTTTGCTTCTGAAATTAATTTGCCTACTTTAGTTTTAACAAGTATGTATAGTATTTGTGTTCCTAGTATTCTGAAATGAGAACTGATACTAAAAACATTTTCTATTTTTAATTTTGAGCTAGAGGTTCAGGAAAATTAAAGGTCTAGGAATAATTGCATCTTTTTTTTCTCCAGGACTGATTCTTTAATTATCTATATTTATCTGACTAGTACAACTTTTGATAAACACTAGGTACAGACAGAATGGGTAACTTCTGGCATAGATACCTGCAGTTACATATTCTCTATTAATTTGTTGCTGGTGCCTAAATATACAATTACTAATGTTTAATATACATTACCAACCCCTACATTTTTCTGAGGCTACAAGGCATCACAGCAATTTAGGCACAATAGCAGACAACAGCAAAACCTGAGGCTAGCTGTTCTGCTACTGAAATGCAAGCAGAGTGCTGAGATTATCCAACGTGTCTTTCTAAAAAGCTAAACATTGAGATAAGCTAGTCTGGATGTATTTGTATAATGTCTGATGGTGTATATAATGGAGTTAGCCTGTGCAAAAGAGAGTAACATATTTTCTAGATTCTGGGTTGTGTATAGTTTTCTGTGTGTTGTGGCTGCTTTGGCTTGTGCCTGTGCTTTGCTTATTGTCACTAATGCTTAGTTATTTTCCCTCCCTGTGGTATGTGGTATTGGGGTTATATCCTAGCTCTTAATACAGATACAGCTGCTGGACTTCTGATACGCAGTATTCACCTGGTAACTCAAAGACTCAACTCACAGTGGAGGCAGGACATGAGTATCTCTCTGGCTGCACTGGAGCTTCTGTCTGGACTGGCAAAGGTGAGAGGTGAAGTTTTGTGTGCTCTGGTCTGTTCTCAAAGGGTGATTATAGTCCTGTTTAGGTGAAAATCATGCCACCCAACAGATTCTGAGTTTATCAGCAAACGTTTTGTTTGTACATGAGAGAAAACAGTACTCCTTTTGCACTTCATCTTCTAATGTAAATGCTCTGTGGCTCAAATGATGTGTGCCCATTAAATGCCTGTTGGCTGAAAGTGAAGCTCAGGGTGGCTTCTTCAGATACATATGGCTTTACTGTACGGTTCTGGCTGGTTTTGTTGAGCCAGCTGAATGGCTCCTAACCTTTCTCATGGATTCCTATGAGTGTCTGGTTTTGGTTTTTGTTTTGGTTTGTTTTGCTTGGGTTTTTTGCACTACAGGGTTTGCACTTGCCATATTAGGTTGCATAGTTAAGGAAAAACTTGCCCCTAAGCTTCCAATGGCAGTGTAGAGGCTTGGGCCATTAGTTTCCAGCCCTGCTGCGAACCATTTGGCATAGCTTTGGTTGGCTGGGTGGCTGGTCTGTCTGTTCACTGTGTAACCGGACTTAGAAACAAGATTTTTTGTTGCTGTTAGTTGGCAGATTGCAAATATGCCAGAGTATTAAACAACTTAATTGCCCTTTTTTATAAGTGTTGTACCTGCTTTTCCCCTTCTGTCTTGCCTTGGAAGTAGTTTTCTGAGCTTAGAAGATGATAGTGTATTTCTAATATGAGGGTGTCACCTTTGTCAGAGCTTTATCTGTACATAGTTCCTTGACTCAGCAGCAAATAACTGAACTAAAGCTACAGGGGCTGGTGTGTGTGTGCGCATTTTTGTTGAGAAGTAAAATATCTTTTTCTGCTTGAGGGCTCTTGTCCCTAAGCTGGACTTCATGGTATTTGTTTAGCCGAAGTCCTGTGTATTTCTGGCAACCACGATGACCTGGTGTGACAGTTCAGCATTTCCTGTCATATTCCCCTGAGAACTCAACAGATCTCTTTGAAATACGCATGTCTCAGGCTTTTTTAAGGTGTGGAGTCACCACTGAGCCATGTTGGACTCGCTGCTTATTTTACTGCTGCAGCAGCATGAGCTGAAGGATGCATTTGAAAGTGTTCTGCAATGAATTGATGTATGGTTATTGGGTCTTAAAGAGCATCATACAGAACTAGAGATCCTGCAGCTTGTGTGGTTAAGACTGTTTTGTTGGTGGGTGGGTTGTGGGTTTTTTTTTGTTTTTCTTGGCTTGCAGGGATTTTCTTTTATATAATTTATCTTTTCAAATGCCTACCCAGGTTAATATTAAATATTGTAGTCTTTGCAGAAGTAATTCTTCCTCTGGGACATCTTGGATATCTTTCCCCTTTGTAACAAAGTGGGTAGAAAAAGATAATCTCTTACTGCAGAACTGCAGAGTGGAGAACTGGTTCTGCTTGTGCCTTTGGAGGTGACAGTTCCCAAAGCCCTTCTCAGGCTGGGGGCTCTTCTGTCTTGTGTCTGTTCAGCACCAGGTTATGAGTGGGACTTAGTAAAATCAAAAATCCTGTTTCCTGCAAGAGTGCTGGCTCACCAACCTGTTTTTCATAAGCCTGTCTTGAGGGGATCTTATGCTTGTGAAGGAAAGGCTGCCTTCATCCTGGGGCTGTGAATTTTCACCCCCACTTTGTAGAATACAACTGCCTGGCTCTGGTGTTGTCACCAGCAAGGCCATCTGCTTTCCTGCTTGGGTAAGGGTGTACCTGAACCAATAAAGCTTTATATGGCATGGTAAAATGCTACAGAGTAGAAAAATCCAGACTGTTCCTGTGCCATATCACAAGCTTGGAAGTAAAGAGAAAATCAGTTATTTAGTTTTGTAACGGAAATCCTCATGCCTCAGTGTACCAGGCTCTTCACTAACCCTCTAGTCTGGAGCCTTCCTCTCTGAAGCCCTGAGGTGGGAGAGAAGCTGAGGAGGTGTTATTGCAGTGAATTTGAGGGAGGGATTATGGGGTTCTTTGCCAATCAGCTTGTCTGAGGATGGGTTTTCTGTTGACAAAACATGTTAACAAAGTATGTCTAGTGGAAAGTTATGTGAGCAGAATAAAGCCTCATGGAAGGGACACTTGGCAGTAAGTGAATTCTCAGAGGTACAGAATAGGTTCCTATAGCTGAAGGAGAGGTATTTGCAGAAAAGAAGTTTTAAATACTAATTTATTCAGTTTGCAGTTAGTTTCTTATCAAGCTGTCTTGGAAACCAAGCCATGCAATGCAGTGGCACCTCCACACAGCTTTTCTTTCCTTTAAGTTTCAATATTCATCACTGTTAAATACTTTCACCTGCAGCTTTTAAACTGTAATCATAAAAGAGCTCAAATCTTTGTTCCTGTTTCTTAAAACTGCAATTAAAAATGCTTTTTAAAATTGTCTCCTACAAAGATTTTTGTGGAGGAATTCTCATCCTCTCCTGCTTGCTTTACACAGGTGAAAGTGGTGGTTGATTCCTCTGATCGGAAGAGAGCTATCGGTTCAGTGTGCAGCTACATAGTGTACCAGTGCAGCCGCCCAGCCCCACTCCACTCCCGTGACCTTCACTCCATGATAGTGGCAGCTTTCCAGTGCCTCTGTGTTTGGCTCACTGAGCACCCTGACATGCTGGATGAGAAGGTAAGTGACTCTGGTGTACACGTTTTGAGCACTCTGAATTGTAATGCCTTTCATGCCTGACCTGCCTGTTCTTGATACTTTAAAATAAGGTGGTTGTCTTAGTTTTCAAAAATACAGTAGGAATTTCAAAATTTGTTTCTCTGCAAAATAGTTTTGAATTTTGATTGTTGCTCTTTATTCACCAAGAATGTTTTTGGCTTTTAAATTACATTTCATATTCCTAAGAATGTCTTGATATTCTTTCTTTCTGAAACTAGGAAGAAGAGAGAAAAAAAGAAAATCTGAAAAAACAGAAACTGGAAAGTTGGGAATTAATAGTATATATAGCATAGCTACCTGCTGCAGATAAACTTCACTAAAATCCATGTTTCTTCTCATTTCTCAACTCTTACCTGAGTAAACCATCTTTTAGACTTAATGGAATTCCTTTGATGTTAATATTTTGATAGTCATAGTTTGTTTCACTAAGAAACCAGTTTTCTAGAAACTGAGCAAGGCATAGCTCAATCCAAAATGAAATTTGCTCGGGAAGCTTGGAAGGAGCAGGAAATGAGATGCCTATTTCCAACAGACTTCTGTCCTACTGTTTAAAAAACAAATTAAAAAAGAGTGCATATTTTCATTGTTGATCTACTTGCAGAGACAGCTGGGTCATCTTTCTGTATTTTTTACAGAATAGCTAGTAATTTGTATTATATAATATTTTAATATAGTTTTATATCTAACATTTTATATATTGTTCTGTGTTGTTTCTATATTCTACAGCATATAAAAATGTGTATTTTTAAAAATGAAAGTGGAAAGCCCACCAGCAGGACTTTAAATTCAGATGCTTTCTACCTATGCTTTGGGATACTGGCATGGCAGTGGGTGACTAGGATGGGATGGCTTCCTTGGATGTGGCACAGCATGGGTTTATTCAGTTGCATAATGCTTTATTTCCTTTCATTAAGTGGGTTTTTTAAAATTTTTTAATTATCACTAGATATCGATATAGTGTTACCTACTGTGTGTAGTATGTACTGGACTCTTAATAGCTCATTCCTATGTCATGATAATCAGATGGGAACCTTTCATTGCAATGAATATAAGGCAGGCATACATATATATTATGTATATATACACAGGCCAAGGTGTAGAACTCTGACTGGCCTCTGGTGGTAAAAACCACTTCCTTGTGTTCAGCTTTTAGCTAGTTATTTCTTCATTACAATGCTTCCCTTGTTATTCTGTAGCTCAAGCCATGAGATTCGAACCTTTCTGCTAGCAATCCAGGTATTTTCAGCAAATGATTTTGTAATGAGCAACACTTGTGGGTCATACCTGCGGTTTTATAGAGCATTGGCCTATCTTGTAGTAGATTCATTGGAGTTTTACTGTGTACTTTTAGAATATTGTTATTTTTCTCTTGATGAATTAGATACCCTGATACATTTTACTTATAAAAGCTGTTGGCACTTGAAACATTTGGAAAAAATTCCTTGCAATTTTCCAGATGAGTACATTCTTAATGCGCTTAAACTTAATTAAAAGTTCTGCAGAGAGTCTCAAAATGCATTTACTATCTCTTTAAATATGCTTACATTTTTCAATTGCATTCTTAGTAGTCATCTTGGCAATTTTGTACATATGTGGTGGAATATATTGTGTGTACATATTCATTCAGAGCACTTTCCACCATCAGAATACAAACATAAGTAGACATCTATAGATTAATACCATTCCTG
The DNA here is from genome assembly GCF_023638135.1 of Falco biarmicus. NCBI lineage: Eukaryota > Metazoa > Chordata > Aves > Falconiformes > Falconidae > Falco > Falco biarmicus. The sequence continues at coordinate 439,501 of NC_079297.1, forward strand.
TAGCAAATGTGATCTTATTCCAACGCTGTCTGTTAGAATAATCTTCTGCCTTTATTTCTGAGCTCGGATTACCAGCAAGTACTTTATTTTAACCAATTGTATGTCACTGTTTCACTGAGGTGTTAGAGACATTGATTGGAGTGCTTCTGCTTTAAGGTAGTTCCTCTTGTGTTTTAGGATTGTTTAAAAGAGGTACTGGAGATTGTGGAGCTGGGCATTTCGGGAAGTAAATCCAAAAACAGTGAGCAAGAGGTCAAGTACAAAGGAGATAAGGAGCCAAACCCTGCATCCATGAGAGTGAAGGATGCTGCTGAAGCTACACTAACGTGGTATGTGATTTGTCAGAGCGTGTTTACTGTTTAGGGTTGCCTTGTGTGAGAGTGTTTTAATTAGGAGTTCCCAGCTGGTGAGATCTCTGTGATGTAGCAAGAGCATTTGAAGTCAGCCAGAAGCTCCCTCTGGTTTGCCCTTTGAGCAGGATTGTTGAGTGCTCTGCCTTAGTTGTCGTCCCCTTCCCATGACAGGTGTTCAACAGGAAAAAAATCTCTGTCATTGCTGTCTTCCCATCGTGCCTCTTCTCTTCCTTGGAGAGCAAAACCCAGGCTCTCCTGCAGCTCCTGGTGTTCTGTTGTCAGCCAATCCTCTCTGCAGATGGCAGTTCCCTCCAGCTCCCACTTGACCTAGTGATCCTGTTTTTCCATTCCCCCTTCTCCTTATCCTCAGCCTGACAAGACGTGCTGTCCCTGCACTGGTTGAGAAACTGATAGACACTGTCCCATATGTAACACAGCAGGGAATGGCATGTGCAGCAGATATAAGCTGGTGCAGGACGGGATGTCAGTCTGCCCACAGCATTGGGTTTGCTTAATACATTTGAGAAGTTCTGCTGGAAATGCAGTAACAGTTAATATGTAGGTAGGGGTGGGGAAGCACAGGGAGGAAAACAGATTTGCTCCAGAGAAGTTGAAAAGGAGTGTTTTAATGGACAAACAGCATGATGGTAGACAGGCCAGATAGAGTAGGATAAATATGTTTTGCAAAATGTAATAGCTGCTTTCTTTTTTGCTCTGCTTTGCAATAAAATTGTTATAAAACTTTACTGTTAGTAAAAGCAACTGTGTGATTTCCAAGATAAAAATAATTACTCATTGAAACTTGCGGACAAACGTTTATTGTTGCCTGGAAGTGCCTTTTTTCATTTAGAGAGATGAAATGTTGCAGCACTGTCCAAGCTAGCTGGCTGCAACAAGGTCTTTTACCATCACATACCATCATACTTTTCACACCAGTCCCTCTGCTGCCTTCTCCTAGTCTCTCCTCATCTAGGGCACACGCTCATGCTCACTCTCTCTCTCTTCTCTCTGCTTCTTCCACCTCCCTCTTCCTTGGCTGCCCAGCCTCTTCACAGAACCAGCCACAGCTGCACCTTATCTATATCAGCCAACCCACTGTCCCTGAAGCCAGCCCACAGCTGTACATTATCAATGTTAATTAACCTGCCTTCATTCCTCTACAATGAAACTATCAGTTCTCAGAGTAAAGTTGAAATGCGTGTGAGGAGGACTTCAGTAAACTTACTTTTGGTCTGAGGGGTGGTGGTAAGAGTAAAGCCCTGAGTTAGATCCTATGATCTTCAGTCTGGTACTTGACAACTCTCATTATTGGTTCCTGCCATAGAAATTTTCAATTTCTAACAGTACTGGGTAGATCCTGTACAACTTCAGATGATTTAAAACTGTACTTTTAGGACCCTACTGGGGCCGTGGCTCCAAGGAGATGGGCATTACTGGACCACACTTGGGGGCTTTCTCCCAGGGAAGGTTGAAGGGGTTTAAGTTAATGTAATCTGTACTTGAAAAAGCAAAGACAAGACAGTTATAAGTAGTGCATCTACCATACCTGCCTTGCTTGTTGATATGGGTGGGCTAAAGTATGGGTGATAATCTCCAATCATGCATAATTTTCTCATAAGAATGAACATAAAGAAAAGCTGTGGAAGGGTACAGATCTTTGTGCTTTGAAGCATGTCTTAATTAACCTAGGTTATAAAGAAACTAATTCTGTAGGCAGAGTACCCTTCTTTGTAGGTTTTCATGTATGTTTTTCTGAAGTTACTGGTTCTGTTTTAAAACAAGCTGATGGGGGAGGGCAGGTTTGCCCTGATAGGAGGACAACTCTTATGTCAAGATACAAATGAAGAATATGAGTGAAGGTCTGTGCTGGGGTGTAAGTTTGTTGTCTTTCTCTATTGTAACTCTTAACTTTTTTCTCACTTGCAGTATTATGCAGTTACTTGGAGCATTTCCTTCTCCCAGTGGCCCTGCTTCTCCTTGCAGCTTGGTGAATGAAACCACATTAATTAAATATTCTCGTCTACCTACCATAAACAAGCATAGCTTCCGTTACTTTGTTTTGGATAATAGTGTCATCCTGGCAATGTTGGAGCAGCCTCTAGGGAATGAGCAAAGTAAGTTCATACTTCATTTCCTTCTTTATCTCGTTAAAACTCTGTATGGAGCTGCAAAACAAAGGTGCTTCATCAAGTGTGTCTCATGTTTCAGGGGCTTACCTGTTCTGTGAGTGTGCGATTGAGCAGAGTGTTGTTCTGGGATGAAGTGGTAGGAATTAAAATGTCACTGTTAGTCAAACATGTACAAGCCCATCAGAATTGTTCAGGCAGTTGTCTTTGTCTTTCACCCAGTTAGATCAGATACTTGCAGTTGACTGCCATCTAAATTATTGCTGAGGGACAAAAGCAATAGCATTAAATTTTGAAGACATTCTTGTTCATAAAAGAATGAAAATACAGAGAGTATAGGAGGCTTGATGGGGATAAGTGCTCAACAAAGGTTTGACGTGACACCTTCATGCTTGCACAGTTGCTTTTGATTGCTTTAGGTCTTCTGTTACTTAATGTTTCTTTGGGTGCTTTCAGCTCAAATGGTTCTTAGTTGCTTAGGAGCTGTTGTAACTTTCCCATGCACAAGTATGTCAGATCACTTTTGAGGGAGATCACTGAAGTGGATGATTGTGTGGAGCTAGTTTGGTTTGTCTGCATGTGTGCTTCCCATTAAATACCGGGAAAGGAATATGTATCTTGTTAGTTACCCGATAGTGTCAATCTAAATTTTAAAAGAAAAGCTGTAGAAATATGATGATCCCTCTTCCAAGGTGGCTAATATCACTGGCCTTTTAAGTCTCAAAGGAGGATTGAAATCCCTGCAATGTTAAAACCATCTTTGTGCAAGCTGAAAGGCACCTCAGGAATCTACAGCCTAACCACCTGCTCTAAACAAAGTCAATACTGAATTCAGAGCGGGACAGTGCTACTTGACATTGTCCAAATAGATCTTGAAAACCTATGAGGACAAATTCTCTGTGTCCTTATTCCTTATGGTGAAAAACTTTCCACTTTGTGAAGTCAGAATCTTCAGTCTTAGTTTGACCATTATCTCTTGTCCTTCCACTGTTCTTATTGCTGCTATTTGTGTGGGACCTTTACAAATGGTCATGGAAATATCATGGAAACTGTGTCTCCATGTGGTCATTTGTCTTACCTAAACAGGCAGTGGCAAGACAATCTTCTTTCATTTCCTGGAGATAATTTGGAGAGAAACAGTGATCTGCATGAATCTGGATGAAAGCTGCTTTTAATAATGAAACTGAGCTGGAAACTAGCGAACAGACCACAAAGTAGTCTAGTACTTCCCTGCTGCAGAGAGGAGGATTGCTTGCTCCTTACCAGGAATTGTCTTCAGGGTCAGGGAGGAGTTAACCTGGAAAACAAAACCTCAGTCATCATGCCTGTGTTTCTTTCTGGTTAAATTTATTACATAGTGACCTGTTTGCAATTAGTGATGATGTATTATTCTCCTAACTCATGTGCTTTGCAGATGACTCTTTCCCCTCTGTCACGGTTTTGATCCGTGGGACATCTGGAAGATTTGCATGGGCCCAGCAACTCTGTCTTTTACCAAGAGGAGCTAAAGCAAATCAAAAGGTCTCTATCAAAGCCTGTAAAGAAATCTTTAACTTAGAGATGTTCAGCAGAAATTCCACTAATGTGAGACAGCCCCACAGAGCTGGTGATTATACATTAAGGCTGAGCCACGGGGCCTTTAGCTGTAGGTAATGTGACATATCTCTGGTGACTCTTTATGACTTGTGATTAATATTCAATACAGGCTGTGAAAGTGCTGTTGCCTTCTAGACTTGTTTAAGGGGAGGGATGTTATCTTTTTTTTTTCTACCCACTCCTCACCCCCGGCTGCCAAAAGCATCTTCTGAGGTGATGGGGCAATGGGCAGTGTATTTAGTGTGTAGGCATGAGTGTTGGTGCTGATTTTAGGTTGTCAGGCAAAGCCTTTGCAGCAGAGGGAGTTAAGTCTGGAGGTACAGAATGAGATGCAGCAGAGAGAACAGCTATTCAAGCTACAAAGATTTCTGTAAAACCTGCCATGAAAGAAAAAAGTCTAAATGAACTCTGGCATGGCTCTGGAGAGGAATAGTGGAGGAGAAATACTCCAGTCTCACATTACAGTAAAATCTCATGTTGCAGTTGTCTAGTGGAGGATGTCCTTGTGTTACCAAAATTTCTGTCTGTGAACAACTCCAAATCTTCAAACTCTTTGCATGCCCCTCAGTAAAGGAAATAATAATGTAGCTGAAATAAGTGCCTGTCAGTCTCAGCTGCCAAGTTCACATTTAGTTGAATCTGATCTCTGCAAATCAGCCGTTGGGAAGACCCTCTTGTGTGATGCCTCTGGAGCTGCACTGTCACTGAAGCTGAGCCTTTTCACTCAATAGTGTCAGTCAAGTGTGCTACCTCCCACACCAAAGGAGAAGTTGTGTCCTGACCACTGACCTCCTTCCTAGTTTTAAAGGGAACTTTTCCAAATTGAAGGCATTCCAAGTTTAATGTTAACAGTTTTGTCCATGTGAAGTGTAATTGGTAGTAAATAAGTCTATAAAGCAGCACTCAAGATTTAATTAAAGGTCTTGCTTGCTTGGACCTTATGCACCTGCAAACCTGCACTGGGATCTTTAGTTGCTGTTGTTGGTAACTTCAAGTCCTGAATTCCATACTAACAGATTAGCACATAATGTAGTAGCAATGTCAAAATTGCATTAGGATACACTATTCAAGGCCTTTCGCTGTTCTGGCAGTGCATCTCAGTTCTGACCCACAGCATTGCTGCTGTTCTTTTCCAGGACTCCTCAGCTTGATTCATGGTGATCATCATAGTCAGCAGGCTTAAAATGGAAGCTTCTCAAACAATTGGTAGCTTTTGCTCAGTACAGCTACAATGGGTTGAAAATAGGATGTTGCCATGTAAGCTTGCCATTTTTATTGGGATTTGCAACTGCTTAGAGGTTAGATGGTAAGCAGGATTCATAGGTTCCAGGAGTGCAGCCACCAAAATTGGCAGAACTGTGTGGCTCATAAAATTTACAACCACGTTTTTAATAGAAGTGTATTAGTTTAAAGTCATTTTGAGTGTTTTTTTTTAAGGATGCCTCTCACTAATAGATCAGTGTACTTCTGGTGGTGAGGGGGGAGGGACCATTTTCTATCTATTACAATAAAGTGTTGTCTAATGGTACTATGCCTTGAATGTAAAACACTGTCCTTTTTTTGTCAGACTTTTGTACCAGAACCCCGACCACCTCCTAAAAATGATGTTGGATTGAAATATAATGTGAAGCACCGCCCTTTTCCTGAAGAAGTAGACAAGATCCCATTTGTGAAAGCTGACTTGAGCATTCCTGACTTACATGAAATTGTGAATGAGGAAGTAAGTAACTCCTAGTCTCTGATTTAAATTTTTTCTTGGGTTTTTGTCTGTTCAAGAATCGTACACTAATGTATTACTGTAAGCTTGACTAACTTCATGTTAATGGAATAATAACCTCTGCGAACTAATGAAATTTGTGCACTGCTCCAGGAAGACAGCCATTCCTTGGATGTGTTTTTTGGGAGGCACTGTTCAACATGTTTTGTTACAGGTCTTAATGTCCTGGTACTGCTAGGAAGCAATGACTTATATTTTGTTGCTGCTTCTAGAAAAACAAAAAGAGCTTTTTTTTGAGACCTCCTGCGGAGGGAGGGGGGTGCATGTTTCTAATATTTTCAAGTTTTCACAGTGCCAAATGTGTTCTAGTTTCTGTTCAGTTAAAAGGGAGAAGCTGTAGTTGATACCTCAATTTGTAACAGCTCTCCTATCCAAAGAGGGTGTTTACATTTTCACTTTGTAACATTGTAAGGTCTTGTTGATAGTGCTTTAGTAAAGGTCTTGGTGGTGGAGTGCAGCTGCTGCTGTACCTGTGACTTACAGTTTTCCAGATGATGGAGCCATTTTCTTGGTGGATATTAGTGATCTTAGTGGAATCAGCATTTCACACAATGTTTTTCAGCTTGAAGAGCGACATGAGAAGCTCAGGAATGGCATGGCCCAGCAGATTATTTTTGAGACTTCCATAGATCAGAAAAGTGAAGAGGAGTGGCGGAAGAAGAGCTTTCCCGATCCGATCACGGAGTGTAAGCCCCCACCACCGGCACAGGAGTTCCAGACAGCACGCCTGTTCCTCTCTCACTTCGGGTTTCTCTCACTAGAGGCACTGAAGGTGACTTGCTACTTCTTAGTGTTGTGCAAATGCCCTCAGTACCCATATGGTCTGGCTTGGTAAAGGAAGAAAACTTTTAAGTTTTGTTAGTGGAAGATCTTCTGTATAATTCCACCTACTGTTAACTACTGTCAAGATGTAATCTAATCAGATAGAGTAATGGATTCCAGTGTTCTAGGATTGAGAGCCGGATTGTGAAAGGCCATGCCTCAAGTTGAACATGCTCTGAATAAGTGGCTGTGTCTTTATTTTTGCAGTGGGTACATAAGCTATCACATTCATGTGTTCATACTTGAAATCATTCCCTCAGCTTGAATTGGGTTTTGGAGTGGTGCTTTAAGAGTTTCTGAAATAAGATTGCCTTATTAGCTGTGCTCCAGAGGTGACTCTGCTAAAGGGGTTTGATCACACATAAATGCTGGGAGTACCTATAGATTGTAAAGCTTTCTTTTTAAAATTAAAATAATAATAGTTTATAGAGATGATCCATATTCTGAATTTGAAATTCTGCGTCTTGCCTGTGGATGCTCACTTGTTGCATTTCCTTCCAGAAAGCTGTCAACAAAAGTAGACGGTGGAGCTTTTGTGAAACTGTCTCAAAGTGCTTAGTATTTTATATATTACTGGTATATAAGTTAATAAATATCAGTCACATGTAGTTTCATATTTTTGTGATATTTTCACAAATTTCACATGGGATATTTTGGAAGCATCTGCTGCTTTTGTTGTGGTAGCTAGCACTCTTTCAGCAAAATGTTATGTCTTGCTGGCAAAATAACAGTTTTATTTAATGAGGAGAATAGAATGGAACAAATTGTCTAACTGTTATGCTTGCTGTTACTCATTTACAGTAACAGCATTATATCAGAAATTTGTGTGTGATTTTCCTCTTAGGAGAAAAGAGAAATTGTCTTTTTACATTTTAATGGACTATTATTGAAGCCATAAAGACCTTTGCAATTAGGAAAGTGTTTTTTTAAGCTGTTGAACTCTGTGTATTGGATAGGAACCTGCTAACAGTCGTCTACCTCCTCACCTGATTGCACTTGACTCTGCTCTTCCTGGTTTTTTTGATGACCTTGGCTACTTGGACTTACTACCATGTCGTCCTTTTGATACTGTTTTCATTTTCTACATGAAGGCAGGCCAGAAAACAAGCCAGGAGGTAAGTGAAAGTGTAGAGTGCCAACTAGCCTATATTGTCTTGTTTCTAGTACTCCTCAAGTGAATGAAGCATCACAGCTAGTGACTAGAGCAGAGTATCAGAACCAGGGCTTCTGGGCTTTGTGTTTGTTTACAGTGTGAACTATAACAAGTCACTGTGTACTCTTTTCATCTGTAGGTTGAAGTATATTACCCGCGTTTAGGGCTATTGTAACATTTTTTTTGTATATAACTATTTTTATACATGTTATCTGTTCTGTCCTTCTTGTCCTTATTTGTGGAGTTCAAAGATTTGTATTAGAAATTCATTTCAGATTTGTTGGCTCCACTTTCAGGGAAGGTTGCAGTTTGTTCCAGCAGTGTGCAATGTCCAGGTAGTTTGGTTTGATTTTAAAGTTAAACACATGTTAAAGGAATGGAAAACTTTTGCAAGTAAGAAAGTATTATTGCTTTGTAAGTCTTTACTATTTACATTCAAATGCAATTAGGTTAATCAGGTTAATTTGTGCAAATCTAAATCATGACTTCTTTAGACTGTGACCTAGAAACTCACTAAGGCAGCTTATGGGCTCATTAGATAAAGTTGTTTCTACAGTACCTCTTCCTCATTCCATGCGTAATTGTCGTAGTAGAGAGTAGAAGTGTAGCTTCCATAATAAATTATTGTGCCATCTCTTCACATTACTGTGAATGTACTGTTGACAGTACACTGTAGCGCCTTCTGCTTCTGTGTGGAACACACTAATTTTTGAAACCAGGTTCGTGCTGCTTTTGAATTTTCGAGTTGAAGTTCAGAGTAGCCAGTACACAGTCTTTCCATCTCCAAAGGCAGCTATGAAATAACATATACAAGGTTTGCCTTCCAGCTGAAATGTGCTCTTGCTGAACTAGTGAAATGCTTTTTTTCCCCCATCTGATGCTTATATGCTCTTACAAATTTAGACAGATGAGATTACTTAGTCCTGCAGAACTTTCTCACCTTTGGGAACCCAATTAGCATGAGTTTTGCCATGAAGATTTAGGAAAATCTTATATTTGGGAGATTCTGGACATCTTTAGATGCAGTACAAAGATGGCAGTTCTGCTTGAAGATACCCAGACATCTTGCTGTGATTCCTAAATCTTTCAGGTTGTGCGAAGTTGCAGTGGCAGACAAGTTTACTGGTCTCTACTGGACCTGAGCTGAGTGAGACACTGATACTGCTGCCATCTTTGAAAAGACCTGTAACTTATTTCTGTCCCATTTTGTTTTCAATATTGACAATTAAGAGAGTAGGACAGCAAAGCCAAGTTGTGACACAGTTTCTGCTTTGAGCAGGGCTGGCTGCCTGGTCCTACTCAGCCGTCCCTGTGTGTGTGATTTCACACCACCTCAGCTCAGAACCTCATTCTGTTCTGAGAGGTGACCCACTGTCCTTTCACAAGGAGTAGTGTCAGCTGTGTTTTATCTGATGCTGTACAGCCCAGAATAGTGGTATCTAGCCTGCTGGTATTGCATTAGGCCCAAATTTTTTTCTGTGGTGGTAGGCTTTTACAGTTGAGAAGGGTCTCATGGCATTTATTTATATGGGGTAATGAAACTGCCCACACACTTTGTACTTCACTTCATTAAATGTCCTTTGAAAATACCGTTTTGCCCTTTACTATAAATTCTTTTTTTTAATGGGCTCAGATATAAAACCATATACTTGTATAAAGCATGAGCTTGCCTATTTTCTGAAATTGTCTTCTAAACTGCACTTAATCTGTATTCATTCTGAAGCACAGCTATAACTTCAGTGTGCTCAGTAATGAGATTAACATTAATATTTCAATGCAGTGGATCTAATCACTGCTGAATATTATACAAGGCATTAGGATGGGATGCCAGGACCATCTGGAAGCCTTCCTTCTAGTGCCTGTCCCTGTCCCTGCAGTTTCTGCTCTGCTGGAGCCCGTGTCTCAGCATTACTGCCCCTGCAGAAACCAAAATCAAAGATGCTCCTACCACAGAACAAATTCTCACGTGGCCCAGAAAGGATGGATACATTGCACAGTGTTGTCTGTTCCACAGATCCCAATGGTTCTGGTAGACCAAATCACAAATCATCTGTGTTACCCTGCATACTGTTTGGTGAAGGTCTCCACTTTCACTTGGTCACAATGGGATGAAAATTGCCTTTGGATGTGGAAACATCCCAGATCTTTATAATAAGTAGGATTAAAGTTTCAAGTGAACAGTACAGTGTGACATTTGATTAAAGTGCATGCTTAATTCTGCTGAAAATTGTTCTGCAAAATCTGTTTCATAATTCAATGCACCACAAGACCTGCAGTCTAAATTGCTGCATGTCATGTACAAGTGAGTAGTGATAAAACACCTTTTTCCTAAAATGTAGTAGTGAAAACTGTACAGAAAATTCTCATGTTACATTTGGTGCTAATCTAGTTCCTGTGTTGAACAGTTCTGTGGTTTACGCCTGATGAGTATATAATCTCAAAATTGTCATTTCTAGCAGTTTGATTAACTGTTTTACAGGCTTTGGCAATGATGGCAGAAAGACAAATTGATTGATTAAGACATTCCCAAGCAATGGGAGGATGCTGGGCAGCAGGGAGTAGTGTCCTTGTAGAAAGTCTGGGGTTCCAGGCTTGTTGAATAGCTCTATTTAGGCTAAACCACATTGGTGACACAAAATTTTAGTTAAAAAAAGTGGGGAGGGGGAGAGTTGCTTCCCAGAGTCTCCTGTACCTACCATGGTGCTACTGGCTGTTTCAGATCCTGAAGAACATGGAGTCTTCCAGAGTTGTCCAGCCACACTTCCTAGAGTTCTTGCTGTCTCTTGGCTGGTCCGTTGATGTGGGGAAGCACCCTGGGTGGACCGGCCATGTCTCAACAAGCTGGTTGATCAATAGCTGCAGTGACGAAGAGGGATCTGAACAAGGTAAGACATAGTTAATGGTGTAATATTAAATTAAAATGTTCAGGCTCCTTTAGGAGACAATCAATTTAAAATTTCTTGCTCCTGGATACCTATCTGAGCACTTGTATATTTTTGTCAGATAAATACTGATGTTTACTAGATAGGAATGTGTAAATATTAGATTAAGCTTCAAGGCAAAGTGAGCAAAACTATTGTTTGTACATTGTTGGGAGGAAGTAGCTTCAGCAAGAAATACCTCTGTGCTATGTTTTTAGCAGACTTGATGAGTCTTTAATGTATTATCGAAAACCAGTATTCAGGTGAAATTCAGTATGGATTGCTGCATATTGGCCAATAGACTTGAAACACTGCAATTTTTAGTGTTCTATAAGTAGATTAAAATGAGGTGGTGACTAATAAGTTACCCTTGTAATAATGCTTAGTCAGAAGTAATGAAGAACAAGCTGTTGTTTGTAGGTCACAGTGGTTGGAGCTCACACACAGCTCCTCTGTCCTGCTTAATTTACTGTGCTTTTTTCCACTAGAGCAACTCCTCTGGACTTGTCGTGTACCACCCTTTCCCCATTCTGTCAACCAAAATGATCCTCAGGGTGGTGAACTGGAGGTTGGGTTAGTTTCTACCTTGAACAACTTGATCAAATTACGTGGGTTTCTGATAATGTCTGGGTTGGTTTCTATATGGTTCATGGTCACTACTCCAAGGGTCAGGCCTTTTCTGATGATTTTCAGAGCCTCAGCTTTCTGCTGTGGGCCACACAAAGGCATTGAATAGGCTGGTCCAGCTTGTTCAGCGTCTTTGATCTGGCATTTACATCAGGTACAACACCATTACACCATTACTGCTGCGCTTGCTTAAGCAGTGCTCTTGATCTGCTTTCCATTCCTGTGCCTTAGAAATGCTCTTCACTTATAACTACAGCCAGCCTAAAGGCTTCTCCATTTTGTAGAATAAAACTATAAATGATGGAAAGCTTGAAATGCTGGGGAGATGTTAAGAGAACAGAAGTATGGCTTTCTGTGAACAAGCTGAGAGAGCTTACAAAATGCCCAGGTCTTGGTCTGATTTTCCTTTGAGAACAGGGTCAGACTGTGCTTTACTGAAGCCAGAGCCCTCTCCCTTCCCTTTGCAGCTGGCTTTGTGTGGCTGAACAGAAGGCGGTGCCCTGAATTAGTGAGGTAGCCATGTTTTGATTAAGGTTTTTTAACTTGGATTTTTTCAGCCATTTGGATTAGATCAGACCACAAAATAGTGAACTAATTCAACAAATTGGGGTGAAAAAGGAACAGAAAAAACATTCAGAGAATGAGACTGAGAGCTACTTCTGATCTGGTTCTGCTGTTGGAAAAATCCATGAGTGGAGTCATACCTTTAGCAAACAATGGCTAAAAAAACTGAAACGGTAGATTTAAAGTAGACTTGTGAGGATTGCTTGATTTATTTTCTCCTCCAATTTTTGCTGTGACTAAAGCTCTTTAAGTTGTTAAATGTATTTTCTCTCTGTGGATGGCTCTGATGCTTAAACACCCATTCCGGAGTCTAGCATCCTGGCTTGTATCCACAACAGTGTGGCCATCAGGACCCAGGCAGTGACCGTCCCCCCTGTACTTGGCACTAGGGAGGCTACACATTGAATCCTGTGTGCAGTCTTGGGCACCTCACTCCAAGAAAGATTTTGAGGTGCTGGAGCCTGTCTGAAGAAGAGCAATGAAGCTGGTGAAGAGTCTAGGGAACAAGTCTGGCAAGGAGCCCTTGAGGGAGCTGGGGATGCTCAGCCTGGAGAGGAGGGGGCTCAGGGGAGACCTTCTTGCTCCCTGCAGCTGCCTGAAAGGAGGGTGTAGCAAGGTGGGGGTCCATCTCTTCTAGATAACAAGCAATAGGATGAGAGAAAACTGCATCAATGTACCAGGGGAAATGTAGATGGAATGTTAGGAAAAATTTCACCGAAAGGTTTGTTAAGCATTAGAACAAGCTGCCCAGGGAAGCAATTGAGTCACCCTCCCTGGAGGTATTTAATAGACATATAGACACAGTGCTTAGGGACACGGTTTAGTGGTGGGCCTTGGTTTACGGTTGGACTCAATGATCTTAAGGGTCTTTTCCAACCTAATGTGATTCTAGTATAACTTCCAGTGAGAAGTGTTTAAAATAGATTCACAGGCATATGCTTTGGGTTTGTTTCCCTGCACACCCCCAATAGCAAAGAAGTCCTTAAACACTTGGGTTCAGGTTGTGGTGCTGCTCCTCGAGAGCTATGGACTGGAGATGTAGTGACACTTCCCTGATGGCAAAGCATGGCTCAGAGGCTCCCGTGTGCCTCTGGCCACCTCTCTGTCAATGTGCTGAATTTCACTGCCCTGTTAGTTTCACTGAGGCAGCTGTCCTGGGAACTCATCTGTAAACTGGACCAGAGACATAATTCAGCTGAAAGTCCTTGCTCATGCTTCTGGAGCTGACGTGTGGAAGGAAAAGGTGGGGGAAGTTCTCTCTGTACTGTGAAGGCCTGATGTGCTGGCCAAGCTGTAATGGGGGCTGAGAACAACGAGCTTTCTTGTATTTGGTTTGGTTTAAAAGAGCATTTTTCTGTCTCTCCTTGGCAGAAGAGAAGACACAGAGGACAGTGTAGAAACTGGCTTGAATTCTAGAATAGTATCAGACTGAAGTTATAAATGTTGAAATCCTTTGGAAATGTAATGACTGAAGGAATTATGTCTGTTTAGAGGGAACAGTTAGAAAGAACTACTAGATGAATTCTTGTGGTAGACATGCTTACTACACTACTCAATCTGAGGGAAATGGAGTATGCAGTACAATGGAAATATGTTCAAAATAGATCCTGTTCCAACTCCAAATGCCTTTTCCTTCGAGGTAACAAAAAATTTATCTGGGAATTGTTGTTAGCCATGAGATTTGACTGTGAAATCTTCTCATTTTAAAATGAGATTTGTGTGATTTCTTCTCACTGATTGCACCTTGCATTTGAAGGCCTTTTCCTGAGGCAGCGTATGAAGAAGTAGAGCTCCCTTTTGACTAAACTTTACTTTTATGTCCATTCCAGATGATCTAATTATTTCAGAAGATGTTGGGGCAAGTATCTTCAATGGACAGAAGAAGGTGCTGTATTATGCAGATGCCCTGACAGAAATAGCTTTTGTTGTCCCATCACCAGTGGAGTCCCTAAGTAAGATCACTTTGTATATGCTGTTTACAAAACCCAAAACAACATTTTTTGTTAGCTTTTTCAGAAGCAGAAGCTAAATAAGCAAACTAGTAGTGTGTCTAGCAAGATCCCCGTCAGAAGGCTCCTGATGTTTAAATTACAGCATCCTAATCCTTAGACTCCTTCCTAAGGTGGTAGCTGCTCCATGCGCCTTTTTCTCAGCCGAAGTCTTAATATATGTTCAGATTTGCACAGCAGTGGTGGTGTTGGGTCCAACCTGATGATTAACCACATGCTGGGTGCATTAACTGGTGATGCTTCCTGCCCCTGGCTCCTGTCTTGATGGCATGCTCCTGCAGCACATGGCAGAGCATGTGCACATCTGCTGTGTAGGTGTGCAACACTTTTCAAGACATCTTTTACACACTAAAACCAGTGTGCAAAAGTTCCCTAGAATAACAGGACTGTGAGGAAATGATAGCTATAGGAAAGAGGAGACTGTATTCTGTAGGAAATGGATGGGACACTTCCAGATCCTTAAGGAGTGTTTTAATTGCAGTCTGTTTCTGAAATAACTGGCAGTTGTCCACTCTTGAATCCTCTTCCTGCTTTTGAGTGCTGTATTGACTTGACTGTAAATCCTTATGTTTAATTTCAAGAACCTTACAGTGTTTTTTAGTTTCAAAACCTTACATGTGATGACAGCTTAAGTTTTTTGGCAGAAGAAAAGACAAACCCCACCTTTCTTCTGTTTTACAGCTGATTCACTGGAAAGCAGTGTATCTGACCAAGAAAGTGACTCCAACATGGACCTGCTGCCAGGAATATTGAAGCAGCAGTCCCTGACACTTGAGCTCTTCCCCAATCATACAGACAATCTTAATGTCTCCCAGCGGGTAAGGCAAAACTTGCATTGAATAATGGCTTCCCACCCCCAAAGAAGCACACTGGCTATGCTACAGTGTTTTTTTGATAGTATATAATCTGGTTTCCTAGCATTTGGAGATACTTGTTCTTAGCTATTAATCTTTTTAACATCTGCTTTGGTCCTGCCAGAATTTGCATCTGCAGTAGGAGATTGCAAGATTACATTAATTAAATACAAAACTTAAACATGCGAGGTAGTTATACTCTGCATACTGAAATCTTGAAATGCATGCAGCAAAAAGTATACACAGTATATACAAAGCAATACAGACCTGAATCCATGCTTGGAAATGTAGGGTGGATAGACATGAACACTTTTCATACCTACCCAGTTTAAAATAGTATGTGTCAATTGTGTCTGAAGTATCAGATGTGAAGTTGTTTTGTATGGTAGCAAAGCAGAAAATCATTAAGTGCTGTAACTTTAGTGAAGGATTTACAACTGCTTATTTCTTGATAGAATTCACTTCCAAATGTGTATTTAGTTTACTGATTTAGGATCTTTGGGAACATTAAGAAAAACTAATCAGGCTTTTTAAGACTGGATATATTAATTTATGTTTACTGTAAATATTGTGGAGATCCAGATTACTGTTTCTCAGTGGGTAGTTCCACCACAGCTGCCCCATCCCAATAGCTGGCAGAGCTTGTACCTGTCTGAGATCTGAAAGACTAAGGAGCAACCTGGAAGTGTTTGTTGGATGCGTTACTGGACTTGTGATGTTTGCAAACGCTGCTCTTCCTTTGTGTTCAAAACAGCTCAGTCCTACTTCCAGATCCAAGAGGATGCCTCAGGGCCGGACTATTCCACCGATGGGACCTGAAACCAAAGTGTATGTGGTCTGGGTAGAACGTTATGATGATATAGGTGCGTAGATTATTTTTTTTTTTATTGTTCGCTGAAGGAACAGCAGGGCAGGAACCAGAGAACAAACTGTTCCATTCCTTTCTAGAATGCTGAATCCTTATTGATGTCTGTAACTGACACTATTAAGATTCTAAAACAGTTCTTAATATTTGAGTGGTGGTCCTTGGGGTGTACGTGAATCAGTGGCATATAGGACTGGAGATTTTTAGCTCTGGCAGTACATGTGAAATGCCATCATGCACCACCTTCTTAAGGTTAACACACAAGGCAAGTGTGCATCCCTGTTTTTGAGTTCCCTTCAGCTGCTGTCTCCTCAGAGTGGATCTGTTGTTCTTCCTTTACAAAATAAACACAAACAAACCAACCTACGACACCTGCTGCTTCTGTGCTGAAGGCATCATTATCCTTCTTGGTTTGATGGTACCTTTTGAAACTGTTGTGTTCTGTCTTGCAGAAGGGCTTGTTTATTCTGTGCTCGGGGTGTCTTGTTTCATGCTACGCAGTCCAGTTTCCTTTCTGCACCTTTGTTTCGGCAGCATCCTGCTCCTCGTGCAATTTAATGTTTCTTAGTTTAGCATTTCCTCTCTGCAGCATCATTTCCTTTTTCAGACATTGGCCCAGAGGGTGTTTCCCTTACCTCCAGGAGTCACTTAGCCAGTTCAGTTCCCAAACTGGTGTCCCTGACCCACTTCTTTCTTGGGATGGCAGCTAAAGCCAGCTCACTGCAGAGGCAGCAGTTGCTGTACACGAGCACGTTTCTGCTTGGCTGCTTCTTTCAGCAGCCGTGCAGATCTTCCAAACCTCTGGGCCTGAAGCTGTAGAAATGAGTTTGTGAGCCTCAGTAAGCATGGCAGCTGGGTTTGTCAGGGGCGCTCCTGAAAGTGGCTCCTAGCCCAGAGGCTTTGACTTACATTCCTTATGTTCTTGGGTTTTGCCTTATGCTTCTGGTACACCTTCAAATCTGGACAGTGGAAAAACTATCACTGCAGTCTAGGCTGTCACCCCTGTGCCAATTGCCTGCCCCCTTGCTCCATCTCAGTGTACTTCCATGGCCACCCATGCTCTCCCTCTGCTAGCTCCAGCTTTTGTGTAGTACTCTTAGCATCCCAGCTCTGATGGCAAAAGGTGGTTTGGGGCCTTACACTCTTTCTTCTAGAAGAGGCACTGTCCTGTTGTCTGAGCAGTAGTTTTGTGAATGACTCTCAACCTCTCTCAGTTCCTGCCCGTGAACCAAGGTAATGGAAAAAGCCACATCCCCTTCCAGAGATCCAAGTTCTTACTTCCTCCTCCTGCACCTTCATGATCCAGTCGCTTGTTACCAAGCGCGTGGCAGTAGAGTTGTGGGTTATGGTGAAGATCTACAGAGCTTGGATTTGATGAACATGCTGTATTTGTTGGAGCAGGGCTCCAGGGAGCTGTAGATGTGAGTGGTAGTATTGTTTGAAATACCCAGCACTGTTCTTGAGGCTGATTACTTGTGGAAGGTGAAGATGCTGTTGAATAATGATTTGAAAGCTTTTAATGATTATGTACTTCACCACCTTCTGGCTTTTGCTGTTCCTTTGGAGACTTTTTTTCCTTTGAGATTGAGAGAGTTGAGGGTCTGGGACCTGTTACGTAGTCTGTTGGGCACAGGATGGCTGAGGTGTGTCTGTACACTCCAGGAATGCTTAAGCTTATAAACAAAGACTGCATCACTAGCAGTGCGAGAACATTCCTTGTATTGGTGCTTGAGGACTGCAGGTTTTGACTGATGATAAATAATATTTCTTTGTGCAAAAACAAAACAACAAAAAAAAACCCTCAAAATTGGGGTAGATAAACCTTATTCAGTGCACCCTGTTCTTGCAGAAAACTTCCCCCTCCCTGATCTGGTGTCTGAGACCAGCACTGGTGTGGAAACTATGGCCAATAGTAGCACTTCCCTGAGGTAAGACTGCTCTTACTTTCATGATTTTTCTTGATTCTTGTGAACAACATTTCAGGCTGCACTTCAGAGGAAGTCATGACTGAGATATTTGCCTTCTTCAGCTTTCACAGGCAACGCTGAAAACACTAGGCAGTCATGTTAAAAAAAGATAGATGAGTTTCCTCAGTGAATTATTTTGTTGAAAAAATGAAAGAGCTTTTCATATCACTGCAGTTTAAATGTAAAATAAGGAACAGAAAATGTGTAGGTTTTATCTTTAAAAGTCTGTGAGTCTGTGATTAGCCTCCCTCCTGATTTACTCCCCTGTGAAGCAGTGAAGGCTCACAACATGTATGCAGCATTAAAGCCCTGTCTGCAGAACTCTCACATTCTGTGGGGACAATCATAGAAACAGTACAGTTGATACAATCCTCCTAAAATCCAGAGGATGCACACAGAAGTCCTGCTGGTTTAGCCACAAGACCTTTTGTAACATTCTTTTAACACTTGAAGTGGTTACTTTTTAATTTATAGATTAATTAAAACAGTGCTATAAAACTGATTTAACAGTTGCAGTTTTTCCCTTAAGATCTGCCATTCCTGAGAAGGAAGTTCCTGTGATCTTCATCCATCCTTTAAACACTGGCTTATTCAGGATAAAACTACAAGGAGCAACTGGGAAATTCAACATGGTTATCCCATTAGTGGATGGAATGATAGTCAGTAGGAGAGCTCTTGGTAAGCTGAAGACTTCTAAGAACACTCATGTCTTGATCTTTTTGTTTTCCATAATAATAATATATCTGCAAAATAAATGGTCTGCAATCTTTCATTGGAAAAACTGTTAGGCATGGCAGAACACAATAAAAACATGCTTTTTTTCAAGAACAGCGGTAGCAGGAACAGCAGAGGGAGCAGGTGGTCAGCACTTGGCTGACAGCAGAGCAGGGCTCCACTGCAGTTGTAGTAGGAAAGAAGCGAAGGGTTGGAACTAGTAATGGTGGAAGGAAAAGGTAAATGCGTATTATTTAGGTAAGAGAGATCAGAAACGTGACCGTAATGTTTAGCGTTGAGAGCCAAGGTGCTAGTGCTAGTTGACTGCCAGGGGGTACTGCTGAATTTCTAGACTGTTTTAGAAGGCAGATAGTGATTAAAAGCCACAATAATTGAGGATTTTCTAATGAGTTCAACAAAAATACTTAACCTACTATGCAGGCATGTGTTAACAGGGGTCCGTGTGCGCTGTCGTGTTCCTGGATTGATTAATGGATTTGTCTTGGTATCTGTGCTACTGTAGCTTCAATAACTGGAAATCTCACTCCAGTGAGAGCAATTCACAAGACGGAGCAAAATGAATGAACAAACATTTAGGATACTTTTACATAACTGTAAAACTAATGTTGTAGGGGTCAGTTGTGGGTGACTTTCAGGTTCTGAATTTTGCATGCTTAATTCAGTGATGGGGAAATTAAAGCCAGACTGGGCCTTTAAATAATATTTCTAAATTCAACTGGTGACAATGGCTTGTACTGGAGAAGAATCAGGTGTGTGTTCTGGTTTTTTTTAGCTACATCAGGACTATTAATATAATGAAATTTGTTTCTTCAAATTTAGCAGATGTTTGTGTGCAGTCAGGAATGAAGTCCTCTAAATGAGGAAGACACTGTTTCTGCCTCTAAGAAAGTGCTTGTGAAACAGCAAAGGGGTTAATGGACACTTACTTCATTAGAGGCATCTGAATTTCATTTCAGAGTAAAATAAGATAAAGCTCACTTCCAGCTTTGACCAAACGTTACTGCTTTGGTTCCCAACCTTCCTCCTCCCTGCCATATACAGCAGTGTGAGTTACAGGGAGGTAATAACAATGGCAAAGCAGCGAGGGGAAGAGAAACCTGTTTCCAGCCACAACCCATAAAGTCTTTCCACATCGCCTGTTCCAAGGGGAAAGCTCCACAGGTCCTACTGGAAAAAAGTACTGATGGGTACTTTATTCGTCCTCAAGGCTCCCCTGGCACTACCCATCTGCATGTCCTTGTGTGGCTTGGCCTGGGGCTGTAGCACTGCAATTAGCTGCCCTGGATTCCTTCCCCTCTTGGTCCTGATAGTGCTGTTGTGGGCTGTTGCTTGGCTCTGTAAAGCAGAGAAATCTTCCTCCTCCTCCAGCCACTTTAGGGTACCACTGGCTTAGTCCGGGTTTTTTTTATTTGTTTTTCACAGTAAAATGTCCTTACAGGCCTGAGGACCATGGTTAATCTCTTATCAGCTACTCACTGAGAAAAGTTCTTGACTGGTGGTGCTGAGCATCTGCCCTGGGTTTCTAGATGGGACAGAACCCAAAATGGTTTTTAGCTGTGAAGCCAGCAAAGGCATGCAAACTTGATTTATTTAAATTTGATTCAAATGTTGTTTCTTTTTCAGGTTTTTTAGTGAGGCAGACAGTAATAAATATTTGTCGGAGAAAGAGGCTGGAAAGTGATTCATACAACCCCCCACATGTCCGCCGAAAACAGAAAATAGCAGACATTGTCAATAAATACCGGAACAGGCAGCTGGAGCCAGAATTTTATACCTCACTTTTCCAGGAGGTTGGGCTCAAGAACTGCAACCCCTAGGTCACTATCCTTCCAGGACAATTAGATCAGAGCTTGGTGGCTACAGTAATGAAAACAGTTAATAACAACAAGTTTCCTCAGCCCTCCGGAATTCAGGAAATCATATTCTAGCACAAGTCAGCAGATACCGTGTGGGAGGAATGAGAAATGAAGCCAAAACATTGCAGTTGGGATATTGACTTAAGTCACCTACCCTCAAAAGATTACTTAATTCCAGTCTTCCTGGATGCTAGCAACATAATCTCTTCACTCAGTCATCTATTGCAGACTAATTAGGAACTCTAAGTGTCTTGTTGTGTGAGAGGAAAACAATCAAAAAGCCATCTCTGCATATAAGGATGGAAAACCAAATACAAACAAACCTGCCTTCAGACATCTTGCTACACCCACATGTTAAAGGAGAAGGGAGCAGGATCTCTTCTCTAAGGAGAGAGTCTTTTTCAGAGTAGTAACTGTCCCTGCAAGACCTTAAAAGACATTTTCAGCCCCCTTCAGAGCTCAACAGAAGATCCTTCACTGCTTGTAACCAATTTGTGTACCAAAAGCAAGAGGAGGAAAATTGCTTGGAAACACTAGGTCATGAAATTCATAGCCAAGATGCTGTATTTCACAGTTCCCTCTGTGGCTGGGAGTGAGTCCATCTACTTATGAGATTTGTCACACTAACAAACAATACCTGAAATTACCTGACTCTCCAGCATAAGTTGTTACTAGACAAGAGCTCTTGGTTATATAAAAACAAGGTTATGACTTTCAGGTCTGTTGCAAAATGTCACATTTAAGTTTAGTAGCTCGATTTTATTTTTTTTTTAATGTAACTACTTAATTTATTTTGAAGTGTCTGCATCACCTACTCACTGTTTCCATAAAAAGCATCCATAAACATCACTTGCTTTCCTTCCATTGGATTGAAATCTGAGATTCTGGGGCTGCCTCCTGCCTGGTATTTATAGCATAAGCAGTTTTCGCAGCTTCTACAACACTTTTCAGAAGCTCCTGTTAAACAGACTAAAACAACTCTAAATGAAAATTCAAGAATTCTTCTTTTTCCCCCATTGACTTGCAATTCCATGAAAACCCCGCTGGAATTATAATGTAAAATTGTTTTGTATCTACTGTGCTTTCTCATGCTGAGCAGCGGTGGTTCCCTTTCACCTAGGTCAGAAGTTTTCATTTTCAGACTGTGGATTTCATGTCTTCAGGACTTGAAGGTTGTGCTGGGAAAAGATGTTTACAACTACAGATTTAATATTGTGAATATAAAAGCTGCAGTGGGCGCTGGCAGCCTTGGGAGCGTTTTCAGGCTCCCCGTGCAATCTTAACTTGTGTTGCAGTAATGAATCATCGCTGGCATTCCTGGGTAGATGCAGTTTGTGACTGCTGGCAGCAGCACGTGTCCTTTTCCTTCCAGTAAGCAGGTAGTGTATGAGTGTGAGCAGGAGTTTGGGGAGCTCCTCACATTATTCCCAAGTGTTTTTATTAGCTTTCTAATATTGCATTGCAGTAATACCTGTCATTTAGTTTTGACGTTTCAGGGTTACTTTTTGCAACAGTTCTGACCTGAAACAGTCTTAATTGTTTCATTACAACTTTTACCTGCCAAGGACCTACCCTGCTCATCTTTTCATGTGGTTTTTCACAAGAGTTACGGGAAGCACAGGCCCCTAAAAATACATGTGAAAGAACTTTCAGGATGTCAACTAAAGGGGGTTTAGGTGACAGGAGCTTGTTGCAGGGGACAGGCACTCTACTAGCCTCTCAACTCAGGAACTCTGGATTTTGATCCAGATGAATCACAAGTGGAAAAAACAAAACCACATAAAGAAAACTACTGCAGAAGGAAGCATCATGGCTGGCCCTCGCTTGCATGATGCCCAGGCTGCAAATAGAAGGAGCAGCTGCAAGGCAGCATTTGGTGTATATGGGCAGTGCTGTGAAGGGGAACTTTTACAGCTTCATTCCTTTGCCAAACTCTTGCCAGTATCAATTTAATGCAATGCGCGGGCACTAAATTTACCCACATTTTGTATGTACCTATTGGATCTAATTAATGGCCAAACACACTTTAGTCCACTGATTTAAAAGGCATGATGAATGCATGTGTAACAAATAAACATACTGAGCAATCAGATGTCTGCACATCTTCAATAACGTAACAACAAAACCCACATACCATAGCTAAGTGTATGTTACATGCAAAGTCATTGGTTTATATAGTAACGAGCTTCAAAAGAAACTTCTTTCAGGCATTTGGGTACAGTCAGTAATGTAAGGACGTGCACATTTGGGGAAACCCTGGATGTTTTCTGCTAAGTCCAAGGTAGCCAAATGGACTGCCTGAAAATTTACTTTTACAAAAGGCCTGTGCTTGGCTGAAGAATAGTCTTAGGTCTGTTTTCATGTTTATCTAAAACATGGGTATGGCACCCACTTGAGTAGTAACAACGGTGAAAGCAATGCCAGTTTTCAGGAGTCTTTAAAGAGGGTAACTTGTGTGTGCGCTGCTGCTGCTGATCCCACCACCAGGGGAGTAGGCATTTAATACGTGCTTAACTTGGTTTGTAAAACTGGCTGGTTGATCTGTTACACGCTAGTGGTATGACCTGGACATAAGTGTTGGGTTTTGCTATCTGGAAAGGTGAACCTTCAAAAGGTTGCAGTTTAGTATAAAAATGTTGCGATTACAGAAATGCATTGCCATCCCATTGGTTTGGATGCTGGTCGCGGCAGCAAGCACCCTAGGCAGACCTGTGCCAGTGGAAGGTGTCTGCAAGGAGCATCCCTCCTTCCTCTGTGTGCGGAGAGGTCTCAGACTTCATAACAAAATGTAAAACACCAATGTGGGAATAAAATCCTTGTCCTGTCAAAGTCGGTGGCCAAACTGATAGCTTTAGCTAGTCCAGGGTACAGCCTTGAGCTGCTTTTCCCCAAAAAAAGGTTAAAGAAAATGAGATGTATTTCAGTTGTGATTGCAAGAACACGTAAGTCAAGAATCCAGACTTTTTGTTTTTTCATCACAAACTGCTGTATTGAGTTTTCAACTTGATGACTTGCGTGGCTTGGGTTTGAGTTCATCAGAGGTGATGAGTATTGGCCACTTGCTTTGTGCGTAGCGTGACATTAGTGTAGACTCTGCAGGTAACGTGGCACTGCAAAAGCAGAGTTGCAAACGTTGCATAATAACTAAACTGAGACTTTCTCTTTTCATAAGACCTTTCTGTTTGGGTTCATAATTCTGCTTTAAATGATGGCATACTTTTAATGGCACAGGAAGAGCAGGGACCATTGTCACCTTATTAAACAGTGTTGAAATTACAGAAATTTTAGTACCTGAATAAAGACTCTTCTAAAGAAAAGCATTTTTCTCTAAAGGTACTTCTAAAATAGGCATTATAGCCTTACAGCAAATGAGAGATGGGAAGGATAGTAAGACATCTAGATGGATAGCAGTGTGTGCATGAGGCCATAGGGAAGAGCAGCTGCTCAACCGGCTATAAGTGCTGGATTCTCCATAGGTAACTGCATTTCTTACCCGTAAGGTTCTGCATGGCCAGAAAGACAAGAGAACTAAATTTCAATCTAACAGACAAATTTGATGTGATTTAATGATTGTGTAATTGAGTGATGTCTTGGAAAGCAAACAGACCTTTTCCATGTGGATTTTAGCAGGAGCAATTAGAAATGAGAATGCCAGATATCATGTGCTTCAAATCATATACAATTTGTATGAATTTCTGTATGTTGCCAAGACATGATCTTATTGTTCTTACTGTATTTTCTGTAAATATTCCTGGCGCTAAGTTGTAAAGTAAAAGCGAAATGTAAATATGAAGATGTGAACTATGTTCCCTTGTCTCTAGTACTTTATCTCTTATTTGTTTAGGGAAGGCACACAAAGGCTTGTTTGTATTTATGCCAATTCTTTGTCCAGGAGAAACACATCAAATATTGAATGTAACACAATTAGTCCAATAAATTTTAAAGATTCTTATCTAGTAACTTGGCAGTTGTCAATTTCTAAAATTTCAAGCAAAGACTTTGGAAAATAATCAGCCACTAGAGATGTTTCCCAGGGAAATAGACGGTGGGGGGAATGAAAACATGGAAACGCAGCTTTTAAAGGGAGACCTAATGTTCCTGCAATGCAAATGTCCACTTGCTCAAGTGCGCTGCTTCCAATCTTGGGCACGGGCTCTCTTGGCTGCGTGGCCAGCTCTGCTGGCACCCTGCGCGTGGCGCTGGGGACATCGCTGGTACGAAGCCATGCAGCTGAAATGCAGCGCAGGGATGGGGCACCCGGCATGGCCGCCCCGAGGGATGGCATGGGGTGTCTGGAGGGAACTCCCGGCAGGAATAGGGGCTGGTGGAGGTCTGAGAGCATCCTCCCAGCCCAGGGCCCTTTGGAGGAAGGGTGCTGGGGAAGGATCTGCCGCTGCTGAGCTGTTTGAAGGAGCTGGAACGCTCACCTGAGGCCCTGAGGCTGACGGTGCCTTTTCATCAGCAGAGCCTGTGTGAACAGGAGGTGGTGTGTGCGCAGGGAGGCTATGTGAGTGTGTGGTGGTGACCAGACCTCGGCTTCGAGCTAGCCCAGGAGCTCGGAGGCATCTCACATGGCTCCTCCGGTGCACGGCTTCCTCGGGGCATGAGAGCCAGGCTGGGAGCAGGACCAAGCAGCTCTTTGGGTGACCATTTTTTTATTAAAGCTCCTCTGATGCACCGAAGGTGTTTGATGCCGAGGCAATAAACAGAGTCGTGAAACTGCCATAGTGTGCCCAGGCATCATTTCTCAGGCACCACGCAAGCAATTGCTGTACAAACAAGAGCAACAAATACAGGGTGGAGGCAGGAGTGGCTGCGGTGCAGAGCAGCCCAAAGAGTCAGTCTCACGCTCCGCCACAGCCAAAAATAAGAATTAATTTCTGATTCACTGTTAATTGAGGGGAGCTGCTCCATGGTGGGGGGCACACAGCAGTCAGCAGCACCCCACAGCCATCCTGGACCCCATGTCCTGCCCAGCCCAGGTGAGCGGAGGGGCAGATGACTTGCCCCTGGCACCCTCAGTCATCCTCTTCATCAACTCAATTCCGAGAAAAATGCCAAGCAGAAGCAGGAGAAACACTGCACACTGATGCCAAATACACCCATTTTTCTCACCACAGCATGGCTAATTCTGACCACAAATGAAGGCAAGTTGCATTACAAATAATTTTCCAGGGTGAAATGTAATTTAGTTACTGCTTTAAGCTGAGAAAATACTATTTGGCTGCTGGCAGTGAGCATGCATCTGTCAGGGGCAGGGGTAAGAGGCTGAAGGTGGAGCTGAGCTAGGCTGTGACTGCTGGCATCCTCCAGCACACCGGCTTCGGTGAGGGGGTGCCAACAGGGCGTCCCCCAGGCAGTGCAGGTGCCGTGGGCATCCCTGGGCTGTGGGTGCCCCAGGGTGTTCCCTGAGGTGTTCCCAGGCCACGCAGGTGCTGATGGGGTGTCCCTGGGCTGTGCTGGTGCTGCCAGAGCATCCCTGGACCATGTCAGTGCCACTGGAGTGTCCCTGGGCCACATCAGTGCTGCCAGGATGTCCCTGGGCTATGCCAGTGAACCGGAGTGTCCACGGGCCAGACTGGCAGGGCATCCCAGGGCTGTGGGTTGGGTCATCGCCATGACAACAGGCCCCATCACAGCATCGTGGAGGAGGGCAGTGTCTTGCCACAGCAACCAGGAGCATCCCAGGGATCTCTCTCTGGCGACAGCATGGCTTTGAATGCTGCTTTGGGGGAAAACCCTCATTCCCAGCACTGTTCTAGAAGCTGGGCAGCACCTGGGGCTCAGCTGTGGCCGCGTGGAGCTGGGCAGAGGCTCACCTGGGCGCATGTGAGGTTTAAACCTGCTTTCTGCTTTCCATAAGAGTAGTGATATTTTCCCCTTTATTATATGCGCTGTGTCAAAAACACCTGCCCCGCAGACAGGGGCAAGCTCAGCCTGCAGCCCAGACAGGGGGGCAATGGGGGCGACATACCATGGCTCTGGGGCTCACACCAGGCTTTTTTACGAAGGTTTCACCGGGGAAGGCAGAGATGGGCCAGTTCATCCCAGCAGCTGAGGAAAAGGCTTGCTGGGCTGCCCCTGGAGCCGGTGCCAGCTGGACCAGAAGGGCTGCAGTGCATCGCCACCACCTTCACCAGCTCCAGGGCAAACAGGCGGCTTTTGTGGGGTGAAACCGCTCCCCGGGCACAGGGCAGAGCCCCAGCAGCAGCAGGGGTGTCCCAGAGGGGCTGGGGATATGGGGCTGGCACAGTGGTGTGACGGGCACTGGCACAAGGGCCCTCTGCTCCCCTCCCCATCGTGTCCTGGCCCAGCCCCACACCGCGCTTTGACTCCCCCCACAGAGGCCCCCTGTGCTGCCGTGCCCACCTCCAGCAGCCCCACAGGCGCGGTTCTCCACCAGCGCCAGCCTTTCCCCCGGCAGTGCCACGAGTGCCCACGGCCCCACGCACGGGCCGTGGCGAGTCCTGGGGGGCTCCACTGCCAGTAAGGCAGAGGGGCCCAGGGCAGCCCCCACGGCCGACCCACCAGGAGGGTGGTCTGCTGAGGCACCCTGGCTGGGCACTCTCCTGCCCACGGGCTGGGGGCGGCTGGGGGGGAGCTGGGGCAGCCCCCCCCCAAGTGCTCCAGCCCCCGCAGCCCGACAGAGGCTTCCCTGAGCCCGTGCCGGGGCCCGTGTCCTTTCAGGCAGGGCCAAGTGCCTCATGCTCCCCCAACAGCCCATGGTGGAAGCACATTTGATGACATTATTAAATGAATCAGTGCATTTTCTGCCTCTTAAAGTACTTAATATACGTGTCTGTGTGATTCATTATTAGTATTATCTAATAAAAGATTATCTGACTCACTTTCATGTTTCTTCCAATTACAAATTGAAATTGTTCCCACCATGACCTTGCAGCTGCTAGATTTTCTAAAATTAGCCATAATGATGCATTTTACTAAGATAATTAATTAGCTAAACTGAGAAAATTGAGTAGTAGAACTGCTTCACATGCTGCTAATTATCTTTTATTATGTCATCTTTACATGCAAATAAAGAAATATTGTGATTATTTTAAATACTGTTTTCATTAGCTAATATACTTGTTAGCATAGCGATGGCTCGATTCTTCCTCAGCAGCAAGAGCCCTTGGGGACTCTGCTGCTTATTGACTGCAGGACTCTTCCTTTCAGATTAAGAAAATACAGTTACGGTCCAAATTAGGTTTATTTTGTCCATTTATTTTAACTGCAGCGACGGCCAGCAGGCAGGAGGGTGTTGGAGGCAGCGGGAGGGCCAGGAGCACAAGGGCTGCTGCTGAAGGTCAGGGGGCTCCCAGGTGGGGGGAGGGGGGCGCAGGAGGGCTGCCCTCCCAGACTCCTCTCCCCAGGGGCCCTCGAGCTCCTGGCACCATCCTGGAGCCTGGGAGCAGTTGGGTGGGTGCGAGGTGGGTGCTGTGCAGACACCCTTCCGACCTGACACTGGCCACAGGCACGGCAGGGCAGCAGTGTCAGTGCGGCGGGGAGCCTCGTGTCCCCCTGCTTCCATAAGAGCTTTCCTGCTCCGAGAGCCAGCTGGTCACTGGGCGGCAGGAGCTGGCGGGGGATGCTGAGACCCACCGGCTGCTCCCCAGCACCCCTGTGCAGCACCTGCTGTGTCTTCTGCCCCCGGTTTTGTTCTGTCCCATCTCCTCTGTCACCAGCGTCCAGGTGGGCTCCCCTCCCCATGGACCCAGGGCTGGGTCCCCTGGCTGACAGGTGGGAAAATGCCACCTTGCCCCTTCGGCAGAGCCACCACTCTGAGGGTTTCCCCTTCAGGGAGACAGACAGAGGTCATGGGTGGAAAGAAAACGGCCGTGCCAGCGGCCCAGCCTGGCCCCTTGGGTGATGAACCCTGGCGGGGCAGAGCAGAGGTGCTGCGGGCCCAGCCAGCACTGGCTCCTTGCAGCAGCTCAGGTGGCAACAAAAATGCCTTGGCAGTGGCCACCTGCCAGCTGCCATCCACTGTGACTGGGGACAGTGCTGATGTCTAGCGATGCGTTCAATCCGCGTTATCTCACTGTGGCCAACATGAAATGATTTTCTTCTGCTTGGTGAAGTTGGGTTAGTCAGGTGTCTGTAACTTTGTACTGATGCCTGTGCCCTTGAGGGAGAACTACAAGCCTGATAAAGGGGACATCCTACCCCAGGAGGTGCCAACAGCCAGATAACTGCAGCAAAGACAAGAAATCAACAGAAAGTAACTAAGGCAAAGGGAACGGCGGCAGGGGGACATCACGACCACCAACACAATTCAGGACTAAAAGACTCATATCCCACCCCCAGACATGAGTAGTAAATTAAAAATACACTGTAACTTTAAATCAAAGCAAGAACTATACAGACAACAGAAAACTATGGTGCATAGCTAATCACCAAAGTAGGGTTTGGAAAATACATATGTATAACTAGCCTGTGTAAATATTATTCTTGTTCCTCTGAGTTTTGGGCTTGCTTTGTGGAGCACCACCTCGCCCCTGCCTTCATGCAAAGCAGTAATAAAGAAATACCTCGGCTCTGTGAGTTGATTGGCACTTACACCCCAGGTGAACGATCCCACCTTTTGGACAACAGTGCTGACAGGGATGATGAACCCTGGGATACGCTCATGGGGATGGTGCTGCGGGGGCCATGGCTGCAAACTGCTGAGATGCACCACCATGACTGCTCCTGTGGCAGCACAAGCCCTAGCTCGCAGCCAGATGCTGGCTATAAAAGCCATCAGTGTTTGGAGGGGGGCCAGCAGCTGATGAGCTAATTTTGGCTCACTGGGTTGCCACATGCCAGCCCCCTCCACACAGCTGCAGGAACCAGGGTCACCCAGGACAAGGGGGACAGGGAACACGGGGTGTCCTTTGGCGAGCAGCAGGGCAGAGTGGTGGCTGGGAGCACTGTGGAGATGGTGTCACAGGGTGTTCTCCCACATGTGCTGCAAATTTGGGCTGAGGTTTGGGTCCTCCTTCAGGGTCCCTCAGCCTGAAAGAGCACAAGGGACACCCCAAAGCTCACCCCCAGATCCCCCTCGTGCTCACCTGGAGTTTGTCCTTGCTGAAAACTTTCTAGAGGTGGCTGCTCCTCATGCCCCTATGCCTTCCCACCTGCCTGACTGGTCCTGCTGGAAACCTGCCCCAAAAACATGTGTCTGAAGTTTTTCTTGTTTGCTTTTGCCTTGCCCTGTCCCTGTTTTCCTCCTCCCTCACAACTATCTGCTTTGGGTGAAATAAAGCCTGTCGTCCCACCCTCCCTCCTCTGGGACTGGTGCTCCCTGTGATGGCACCGCATCACTGTCCCCCTGGGACGAGTTCCCCCCGTTGGGGACAAAACGGGTGAATGAGGCCCACGAAGGATGCCAGCACCGGGCTCAGTAATGAACTAAGTTATATTGCACTTACAACTCAGGGTGTTGCTCTTCCCAGCGGCTGGTACTTAATGACCCCTCAGCACAGCTGTGCCCTCAGCATGGCCATGCCCGTGCACTCCCAGCACAGAGCATTGGGATTGGGCCAGGGGGCTATTACTCCAAGCCTCCCACTGCTGGGGCGACAGAGATGCTGCCAGCAGCTTCAGCCTCACGACAGGTGCGTGGGTAGGAGATGACAGCCTGGCTGCTCCTTGACTCAGTTTCCCCATCAGCAACACACAGCTGATGTCCCAGGGCCATGCCATGCACCCACCGGGGCTGCACAGTGCTGGGTGGTGCCCTGGTGGTCTTGGGGTGCTGTTCCAGGGCACTGCCTGCAGCAGGACCTACGGGGTCCTGTGCCATGCCAGGCATCGGTCACCATGGGTGCCAAACCAGCCCCTCAGCCGGTGGTGGGGACAGGCAATTGCTCGGAAGGCAGCATTTAGGCAGATTGCCCACGTGGAGAGCTGGAAATATTCAGTGCCATTAATTTCTGCTAAATAATTCTGCTGGTTCACCACCGTTTGTAACAAAATCGCTATTCCCTTCAGTAGTAACTTCCCCGTCACACACCATTCGGCTCCAGCACAGCATTGCTGCCCTAAAACATGAGACCTCAAAATATTCCTTTATGAGTTTCTTCTCTGCTCATCTTCCCCGGAGCGCCCGGCTCAGAGGATCACCGGGTGGCTCACGGGACCTCTGGGGGTCTCCAGCCCCCGTCTCGCCCGTGGTCCCGGCCGCAGGCGGCCCCCGGGACCGCGGGGGAAGGAACCCCCCGGAACGCTGAGGAAACCGCGGCCCGGGGCGGCGCGCAGGGCTCCGGGCTGGCCCCCGGAGGGCCGGTGTGTCCCGACGGCTTTTTTCTTCTCGTCAAGGCGCTGCAGCACAAGTGAGGTTGGGCAGCGGGGGCTGCCCAGGCCGGGGGGCTGGCGGGGCTGCCCCGGCCCCGTGTGCGCACAGCCGAGCCGCCTCCCTCGGCCCGGGAGCCCCGCTGAGCGGCTCCGCTCAGGCAGCGCCAGCCGGGGGTGGGCAGCGCGCCCGTGGGTGCCGGGCACACCGGGCCCCCGCAGGTATGTCCCCTGCCGCTGCTGCCGGCAGCTGGGCAGCCCCTGACCCCGGGGGCCGGGCGGTGGGGTGGCACCGGCGGTGAGACCTGACCCCAGGGGCCGGGCACGGCTCCGCAGGCCGCGCTGGCAGCGTCGCACCGCTGGCGGCTGCTCCAGGCGGGCTGCGGCGGCGGTGTTGACAGCAAAGCGTGAAGCCCCGGGAGAGGGCTCGCGCCCCAGAGCAGCGTGTCCAGCGCTTGGATTTACACCAGATACTTAAAATCCGCAAGTAGTGCCTTGGGGTTAGAATAACCCAAACCTGGCTCTTCCCGACGGCAGTGCTGCGCTGGGTCTGCTGCAGGGCGAGATGGATGCTCCTGCCATGGGCATGTGTGCGCACACACACACAAACACACAGACACAGAGACACACACAGACACGCACACACACAGAAACACACACACACAGATGCACACGTGCACACACACAGAGACAGATACACATGGACAGACACACAGACACACACACACACAGATGCAGACACAGACACACAGATACACACAGAGACACACACAGGCACAGAGACACACAGACATCCCCCGACACACACACCCCCACCCCCCACCCCTCCTTCCTTGCAGCATTACTGACTGCAGCCAGCACAAAGAGGCCTGGGGGGACCTCGTCCCTCCTGCTGGCCCCTCACTGTGATATGGGGGCTGCTCTGTGGAGCCTGACAATGCTGACAGCCCAGCTTGAGGGCTCACTGCTCACCTCCTTCTGCTTCCCCTCCGCAGCCGCCCTCACTCCACCTCCTGGCACCAGTGATAGAGGAAGGAGGGGTGCCAGCCTTGCTAGCCCCAGCGCTGCCCACATCCCGCAGGACTGGGCCGGGGCCGGTTCTGGCACATGGATGGGTTTGCAGTCCCACATCTGCAGCTGGAAGGAGCTGCAGGTGACCCAGGAGGTGGCATTTCCAGCGCAGCCCTTGGGCATAGAGGAGGACGGGGGGGTCAGCCCACCACATGCCTGCCCCATTGGGGCACTCAGGAGGGATAAACAAAAGGAGCTGAAAGTCTTAATGCATGATCAAGATTATGATTTAATTGGCATAACAAAGGCCTGGTGGGCTCAGCTACATGGCTGGAATATTAATATGGAAGGATGCAGCTTGTTCTAGAAAGACAGGCAGGGGATTAAGGAGGAAGGTATTGCTTTGTATATTAAGGCTGTATACATTCAGTTTGCAATCCAAGGAGAACCTAGCTGCCACCCTGCTGCAGCCACCCCGCTGCACACCAAGGGGTTTTCTCTGAGCAATTGTCATGCTCACCCAAGGCCTGGAACATGATGGTGATAGAGAATGTCCCTACCTGAGCGGCCTGTGTGGAATCAGGACAGCAGGGACAGGCTGTCGAGCAATCACTCTGAAGGCATTAGAAGTGATTTTTTTGGGGAGGGGGAAGAGGTGAGCACAAGAGAAAGGCTCTGGCTTTGCTTCTAACTTCCAAGGGTATGGGTGCAGAGGGTGGGGGAAAATATGCGGGGTGAATGTGGCCAAGACATGAAGAAGCACCTCGTCTCATGGAGGGAAAGAGCCAGAGCTTGGGACCAAGAAAAGGTACCTCCATGGATGCCTGGTCTAACATGCTGCTTTGAGCAGGGCCAGTTAGATCAGGGTGCTCGAGGCTTTGCTCAGGGACAGTTCAGACTTCTTCACAGACAGAGAGCCCAACCCTCTGTGAGCCCTGGGCTGGCCACCCTCATGGGGAGAGTCTTGTCCTTACACCAAGTCCCCTGAGCCCGCTGGGTCTTGTCCTGCCCCTGTACACCCCAAGTGTCCCATGCTCCAGCTGTCTCCTACCCCCCATTGCTGGCCATTTCTGCCACCTGCATCTCACCAGCCTGGCTGCAAGGAAGCTACCAGAGGCCATGCCAAAGGCCATGGCAAGCTGAAGAGCATCCCATGCCCTCTCTATACGATAAGCCTTGGACTGTGTGGCTGGGGAGTGGCCAGGAAGCAGGTGGCCAGGTTTGAATGTAAATGCATCGGCTTGGAATGCAAAATCAGGAAGGCCAAAGGGAAATGACAAAGGATCCAGCAAGCAAGGCAATGAGAGCATGTGAGGAGGAAGGAGACTGGGCAGAGCTGGGCTGATGCTGCAGGGTGGGAAGGGGAAAACCTTGATAGGGATGCTGCAGTGCTGGAGGCATTCACTGCCTCAGTGCATCAGCCTGGATCAGCTGAGGTATGCAATTAGCACCTGTGAAAGGGCAGCAGCTCTGCTGGGAATGGCTGGGGAGCTTGGAGAGACTGAGTGGTGCAAGCAGGCCAGGCCTGGCTGCCCTCTCTGTGGATGCAGGCAGAGCTGGCAGCAGGAGAGCCCAAAGCAGGAGTGCTGTGGCCGAAACAGTAGGAGGGGGGGGCGAGGGGCTGGAGCAGCAGAAGGGTGATGCTGTGTGGCTCTTTAAAAAGAAGAGAAAACAACAGTGCTCAGTGCAGCTTTGGTCCCCTGGGAAACACCAGGACAAGCAGCAAAGCAGTGGCAGGACCCCCCAGGACAGTACGTGGCGGAGCAGCCACAGATGTCAACTTCTCATGGGCAAACTGTGGCAAACCCAATCTGATTTTCTGCTTTGACAGAAGAATGGGAAGTGCAGTGTGTATGTCTTGATGTTTGTAAGACTTTTGACACAGATTCATAAAAGAAGCTCAGAAGCAAGCTGCAGATCATGTTCAGTCTAACCCTGCTATAAAATGAGTGCTGGTCCCGGCTCAGATAACCACCTCCAGGCTGCAGCTGCCAGCAGGTGAGATAATGGGATACAGGACTTGCAGAAAAAATAGGAAGATAGGAAGAGTGGGAATTATGTTGGAAGGCAGACTCCTGACCCCAAAATCTCCCTCCATGCCACCCTCACTGACAAATCAGATAGGCTTGGGGAGCAGGACACCATGCAGCACAGCACAGGGCCAGCAGCATCCCAGCATAATCATGCTATTGTATAAACAAGAAATGGGGAGCAAGAAGGGAATAATTCTGGGGGGAAGGGCCTGACATTCTCATAAATCACAGCAGACCAAGGGGTCAACAGCAAAAAAGGGGCAAACATGATGCCAGGATGCACAACCAGGAGGGCGTTGGAGATGCCGGAGAAGGCAGCTCTGTCTGGACATTGCCCTTTGGGCCAGTTGGAGAGGATCTAGGGAAGGATGTCAGAGACCTGGAAAACATGACCAACAAGAAAAACTGACAAGATGTGGGACTGCTTAATTGGTAGGAGAGAGCAGAGGGGGCTGCAGCACCAGTCCTCAGGAATGTAAATAATTCCTGCAACAAGGAAAGGGTTAATCTGCCCATGTCAGATAATGGAAGGAGAAGGAGGCTTAAATTATCACAGGGAAATTCAAGGTAGACACTGGGAAAAAAATCTTCCCGGTCATGATGGGGGAGGGGCTAGAGTCTCCATTACCAAAGTTTCTGTGAGAGCCGGGTCCCAGGAGGGTGGCATTAGCTGGCATTAGTATTAGGTGGTCCCAAATGTTCCCTCATTTCTGGGTACAAGCATATGGAAAACCCTTAAAGCACAGGCCTGGCTGGCTTCACAGCCTACAAAAAAGGAAAGGCAGGACAACTGGGCCAGCCCTGAGAATAACCCCTAGAGACCTAAAGGGATGAAAGGGTCTGGGGGCCCTGAGGGGCAGCACTGGTATCATCCCACAGAGCCACACAAGGAGGTGCTGGGACTCAGATGCCAAACCAGCTTTGCCTGGAAACTGACAGTAAAGCCAGGGCTGGAAAAGTCACATGAATGGACTTTTGTGGTAAAGCAAAGCAGGTGAAGCTCATGTGGGCAGCAGACCCCATGTCATGCTGGGTGCTCAACAGGAGCCTGGGGAAAGAGAAGCATAGTGAGGAAACCTGCCTGGAAGCAAAAGCAGTTGGCATTGGTGAGAGCAAATGTGCCAGGGGAGAAATAGTGTTTAAAGGGCTGAGGGCTGTGTAGTTTGAATTTGTGAAGTTATTTCTGTTGTCTCCATTCAGGGGTGGTCATGGCCAGTGGCTCTGCTTTAGTTGCACACACAGGCTGAGCAGAGCTCACATGGGAGGCAGGTGATGGATATTCAGGGACCTGGCTAATGATGAGCAGCTTGTTAAGCACCTTTCACTCATTAATTGGAGGGGTGATTAGAAGCACCTGTGAGCTGGCAGCTCTGAAGCACAAGGAGCTACAAAACTTGAGCAGAAGGTAAGTCTTGGGGATTTTACTGAGAGCACCAGGAAAATTGCTGTGGGCAAATCTTCCTCCTAGCTAAAGCAGCTGCCTAGAGGGTGGCTCTGGGGTTAAGTTTGACCAGATGAAGATGACAGCTCCTGCCACCATCGCTTGTCGCAGCAGTGCTGTGTGGGGTCCGCATGATGAGGGTAGTGGGTGCCGATGCAGTGTGGGGCAGGGGGCACATCACATCTGCCTGCTCAGGCCTTTTCTTCCCAGCCCAGAACTGCAGCCACAGAAAAGCAGCAGTCAAAGATGATTAAGGCTAAATTCTCCACAGATGTGAAGTTTCATGTGTAATTCGTGCCCCATATGTATCTGTGAGATGAGGTGGGCTGTGATATAGTGTCCCAGGGACAGCCTCATGGGACACCCTCCCTCAAGGTGTGTGTGGGGCCTGTGGGGAAGGAGGCTCCTGGGTCCTTGCTGCGTGATCCATCACAAACACCCACACCATGAGTGGGGTGCAGTGTTGGACAGTCCCCAGGTTTACAGCAATGCCGAAGCAGAAGGCTCATCACAGGGCCAGGGTGACTGATGGCACCAGGCACAGCAGCTCTGTGCCAGGAACCACGATAGTGTGGGGGACTGGCCAGGAAATTCCCAGTTCCTGGGAGCACTCAATCTCCTGTGACATCAGTCATCTGGGGCAGCAAAGCCCAGGAAACTGGTTAATAATCCCACAGGAAAATTGACAATAGCAATCATGTAATTTAACTGACAGAAGCTCCTGAGGGTAGGGGAATTTCCTCAAATAACCATATCCAAGGAAACTTCCATCCCTGAAGGTGGAGTTTCCAGATGAAGCTTGTCTTACAGACTCCCTAGCCCAAGGCTGAGGAAACACCGGTCCCTGGGGTCCCCTGTGTAGGCTGGAGGTCAACTGCTCCCACTGCAGCCTGGCAGTGGGGAGCACGGGCAAGGAGAACCCTGCAGGCAACAAGCAAAGCCAGAGCCAAGAGGCATCTGGGCTGTGTCATCTCCAATCCCACGCATTGTTTGGCCTCTGCTTCAGCTGCCCATGGAGGAACATGCCACCTCCTTGCTGTCAGCTCCAGCAAAGGACATCTGACATGCGGGAGTTTCAGCAAGGGTCATCCCAGGAGGACTCCTGGAGTCAGGGGGCCCTGCAGTGCCCACAGGCCTGAGCAAAGGCATCCAAGCATCTCACCTGGGTTCAGAGCTGCTTTTCGGACCTTGCCCTGGAAAGTTAGCCTATTTAAACCT
The DNA here is from genome assembly GCF_023638135.1 of Falco biarmicus. Classification (NCBI taxonomy): domain Eukaryota; kingdom Metazoa; phylum Chordata; class Aves; order Falconiformes; family Falconidae; genus Falco; species Falco biarmicus. The sequence goes on from NC_079297.1 coordinate 475,704, forward strand.
AACCTGCCACACTGATCTTTCAGATACTGAATTCTGCCCTTCTGCTAACACTGGTTAATGAGCCATGCTTGCTTACAGGCTGTGCAGGGTTTTTGAAAGTCTTCCCCCTCTGGCTGCCTGCAAGCTCTGTATTTCAGAGGGGCATAGGTGTGCTTCAACAACTGGGAAGGGAAGGAGTGTGCTGCTGCTCTGGAGTAACCCCCTCTCCATCCTGCTGCACTGGAGCCGGCCAAGATATGACCACTGTGGCAACTGGTGGAAAGGGGGTTCCCTGCCTGCTCACCCTGCACACAGCCCGCAGCTTGCCAGGGTAGCTCCAGCCCCTTTCTGGTTTGCTGCCTCACCAGGGACACTCAGCTGTCGAGCTCTGCTCCTCACCTACTTTGCAGCATGGCAGGGGCTTGGCTGACACCCCCTTTCCCAATGGGACCTGGCAGCTGGACCCCTGTATCTCCCTTGCCCAGGTTGCTTGGATGTCACTGCCCACTGTCAAGTGCTCCCAAGCAAAATCCTCCCCAAAGACCTTTGTAAACATAACTGATGCTTTCACTGCCAGTGTTACTCTGCAGCCTCCATCTCTGCTTCCTGGCTCCTGGCTCTGGCATGGCCCCTGCTCCCCAGCCGCTCAAGAGGACCCATGGCTGCAGCCGCTGGACTAGTGCACAGGAAGGGCCACCAACACAAGCAGTGTGTATTGCTTTGAGGATGTAACAGCATTGTCAGTGAGGGCTGGTAGGTCTTGCTGCGGTCTACCTGCAGAGCCCTGGTTGAGCCTCACAGATGGTTGGTCCCAGGCAGTTCTCCCTGCACCTTGCACTGGGCTGTGGTCCCATGGATAACACCCTTTGTCTTTGGTGCCAGAGCACAACTTTGGAGCACCTTCCCACAGCTCTAGCCTTTGGATGCTCAGCATTAGAGAATATCCCCTTCTAGGGCATAAGAAGGTTGATGCAGGCAGAGACAGAGTTAGCCAAATTGTTTCCCAAAGTAATTGATCTTTGCTTCAGGCAGTGCAAACCTTTGCAATATCAAAATCGCTTTTGTGATGTTCCTGAATCAGCTTAAGAGAGTTTGTTCTAGGGGAAGAGACAGACACATTAAGTTTTGCTCTAAAAGATGTGATTTTATATGACCTCTGGCAAGTGCTCCTCAGGCCAGAGACCAAGAGGCTCACCAGCCTCCTGAGATGGTTCTGCATGGTGTCTGGTTCACAGGCACAGGGCTTATATACTGGAGTATGTGTACAAACCCCATGACTTGCGTTAGGCCTTCTGTCAACGCCTGAACCATTGAGGTAGAAGAAGAGCAGAGGTTGAGCAGCCCAACAGCCCCATCACACTCAAAACCTGAAGTGACAGACACAAGTCGTGCTTGTGGTAAGTATAGAGGGGAGGATGTTTGAGGGTGCTTGAGCCGTTCTGACTGCTGGGTGCAGCACACCCAGGCTGACCGCAGCCCCTCGCTATGCCAGGACATGGTCCATTCACACCAATGACTCCAGTGCAATAACCTTGGTGGTTTGTATCAGCGTGAGCAACCTGTTTTGAGATTCGTTGCTAGAGAAAAAGGATGCAGTAAAACCAGAACTGTCTGCGGATGTGCATCTGATCAGACTTTAAGGTCCAGATGTGGAAGCAGTCTTGTACATCTACTATAAAATCTGCAGGACAGCTTCTAGACAAAAATACCCCTCTGCCTTGCTTTACAAATGGACCATCAAAGAGGGATGGGAGAACTGAGGCTCCTGGTCCTCAGTTCCTGCTGACCTCCCTCTGGAGGGCCTGGATGGAGGTCATCATCTGGTGGTGATGCGAGCTGAGCTTCCCTTCTAGCATGGACCTGGCACTGTGTGGCCAAGTCATTGGCATGGGAGGATGCACAGCAGGAGCTGAAGGATCCTTCACTCACCTTGTGCTGGGACAAACATCCATGGCAGCTTGGGAAGACTGTCCTGTGTGTAAAAGCTCCAGAGCTCCAGCAAAGCCACTAGCTTGTGAGGAGGCCACAGATAACCATCGGAGACAGCCAACCTCCCCAGAACCAGGCAAGTGGTTTGAGATGTGCAAACGTACAGATGGCCACAACAAACAAAGGGCTGCTACATCAGCAGCTGAGACTAATTTACTGAGGTGGACAAAGCCCTGTGTCCCCTGTACCCAAAACCACCCCATGGCTAACAGCAGCCAATTGCTCCTTCAATGACCACTTCAGACCACTTTGGAAACCTGTGGAGTGGCTGCCCTGTTCCTGGGTGAGGGCTGCCACTGTGGAGAATATTCTTTATCTCCCTCAGCTTGTGTAGTGGGGTGGCACAGCAGCAAGAGGGAAACCACACTCGCTCTGCCTGCCCGTGCCTGCGAAATGGGCACAGACCCCAGCAGCCCAGGCTTGGCAGCACGCAGGCGGGCATGTTTCTTGCAGGCAGTGCTGGAGCATCCCTCTCTGCAAGAGGACAAGTTCAGCAGGGAAACACTTGGCATGTCTTCAACCTCAAGGGACTCCTTTCTTCCCGCTGCTGAAGCTGTCCCTGCAGCAGCCCGTGCCCGCCCCTGCCGCGGCAGTGTGCCTAGCGCGGCGTGCATGGCTGCCCAAGGGCTGCACGGACCTGCGGCACGCTGGCTTGGGCACACACACCCATCTAGCCGAACACACCGCAGCACGAGGTGTGCCTGGGTAATCTGTACCGCCACTGAATATTAAGCAGGTATTGGAAATCTCTGGGGCTCCTGTCCAGCAGAAGGAGTGCAGTCAGTACTAGCCTGCAGGCAACGGCACGACACTGCACTGCTGCTCAGCCATGGGGAGGCTGCACCTTCTGCTGCAAAATCTGCATCTTGGATAAATCAGTGACATTTGCAGGAGTCGTGTGTGGTGTCAGAGGTCTCTGTCCCTGGTGGCAAGCTCAGACCTGGCTGCTCTTTGCCCGCCCAGGCACAGACACACTGCACGTGGTGGCCTGCGGGTGGTTGTGCAGCGGTGGGTGCTGGTGTGCAGCACCTGCTAGAGCAAAGTCACTGTCCCAGTCACACGGGGGACATGATTCAGGTCACACCCACCAACCTTGGGACACAGCCCAGGAGGTTGTGCCCAACTCCTTACAGACCTTGGAAGTCTCAGGACCTCTCTGTTAAGAGGAGTACACCTTGGTTACCACCAGGCCCCAAATGATGCTGCTTCTGCCACTTCAGGGACACTTGCCAGGAGAAAGGCATAGGCACCTGAAGAGTTGATGTCCCGGCAGGAGGGTCGGCTGCAGATCAGCCTCTGCCTCTCCCACTGATGTTCTGTGAAAGCCAATGAAGGGTATTATTTCTTCACTTTCTTTTGCATTTCTCGCTGTTGCCTAGCTGAGATGCTGTGAGCAACCAACTTCGTTTGCATTTTGCTTTTCCTGATTCCAGTTAACATTGGTTTCAAGGTAAGTACATAACAGTAAGACATTTCTCTTTCAGGGTGGGGCACATCTGTAAATCAGGGCCACAGTGGGTGTTCATGCATGCAGTGGACAGCACAGTATCCTCCACCTGCAACATAGCAGGTATCGATGCAGGTAACAACGGCCCCTCTGTGCATCCTCATGCAGAGCTGGCCGTGCTCCCCAGGAGGAGGCAAGTCCCCTGTGGACAGCAAGGTACCACAGTGTCCTGAGCAGAGGAGTTTGTCCAGAGAGACTGTCACAATCCCTCTTTATAGGCACAAATAACAACAGCAACAGCAGTGACAACAATAATACTGTTTTTATTACTGATATAATATTATTATTTCAAATCAGATCAGAAGGCGGTGGTCCCAAAGGCTGGCAGGAAGGTGTGGCTCCAGGTGATGCTTGATCCCAGCTCTGTTCAGCTGAGCGTCCTGCATTCATAGGTGTTCGCCCTGCGTGCAGGAGGATTTGGGACTAGCTGAGCTCGGGACTTAATCCTGCTTTCCAGAGCAAGAAAGGATAAATGGGAATGCTGCAGAGAAAAAAATCCTGCCTTTCTGGGAGGAGCACAATGCTACTATACTGGTCTATGCAGCGGACCTGGAGGAGGCATGGCATGGGGTGTGTGTAGCTCTGTGATAGAACTATCCCTTGGCCATGTCCTCTGTATTTGATGTACATGTATGCAGTGACAGGCATCCCCAGAGCGTGCCAACACTGCCCAGAGGTGCTGCCTGCTCTGCCTGGGAGCCCTCCATGACCGGCAGAAGAGCTCTATAGCCAAGGGAACAGCACCTGGGGAAAGCTGGGAGGCATAAAGGGAATGTGCAGGATGGACAGCACAGGACATCAGGGCCAGCTGGTGCTGAACAGGCCAGGACTTCAGCGGCTGCAGTGCAGGGCTGTGCCAGCACCACCCTGGGGCCCAGCAAGCAGGATGGCTGCACTCAGACGGCGCTGCACTCGGTTAATCAGCCCAGAGTCCCAGCAGAGCTAATTAGCTCCAGCAGAGTTTACTTCTGATGCCGGAGAGAACTTGCTCGGGGCATCTTTGTGTCAGCCGGGAGGACAGCGTGCCTGCAGGCTGCCGGCCCGGCGGCCCTTCCCCAGCGGGCAAACCGCTCGCGTCCCCGGGCCCCGGCGGGGCGCGGCCCCGCGCCCAGGGGGTGCTGCCGCTCGGGCGCCGGGTGCTGAGCAGGCGGCGGCCGCGCAAAGCTCGCGGCCGCCGTGCGAGCGGGCCCAGGCGCCCCAGCCAGGTCTACTGGTGCGGGGCCGCGGCGGGCCTGTCTCACTGCCAGCCGCCCCGGGCCCGGCCCTTGCCGGGCGGCCCGTGCCCCGGGCCCGCCGCTCCGTGCCTCGAGGCCGGCGGTCCCCCGGATCTGCCCCCGCGGCCTTTCCGAGCGGGCCGCCCGGGCGCCTTCGCCACCTCCCAAGGCCTCAGGCGAGCCCCGGCGGCGCGGCCCGGCCGCAGGCCGCACTCAGCCCCGCGCCGGGCGCCGTCCGCCGCAGGCCGGGCCGGGCCGGTTCACATCCGGGGAACGGATAGCGGGCGCGGACGTGGAGGGCGCGGGCGGGGCGGCGGCGGCGGGGGGCGGTGCGCGGGGGCGGCGGCGCGGCCAATCGCTGCCGCGCTCTCATCGGTGCAAACAGGAGCACAATGGAGCGAGCGGCGGGCGCGCTGCAGCCAAGCTTAGCGCGGGCGCCGCGCGGCTGACGGGCCGGCCTACCAATGGACACCGGCGCGCGGCGGAGGGCAGCCAATGGGCACTAAGCGGGGGCGTGCCCGGGCGAGGTTAGGGTGTCCTTGCAGGGTGCTGGGCTAAACTTCACCAAATAATAGCTGTTTGTATTTGGGCGGCCGAGGAGCCATTTTAGGTAAGTTCTGCCCCGAACTTTTGGGTTCGCCTGCCCGGCGCGGCCGGGGGCGGCGGTGGGGCGGGGGGCGGCGGCGGGGCCGTGCCGGGGCGGCGCTATGAATGAACTCGGTGGCGGTGGCGGCGGCGGCGGTGCGGGCCGCGGTGCGGGCGGCGGGGCCGGGGCGGCCGCTGGCCCTGTCATGGCTCCGGCCGCGCCCCCCCGGTCCCCCTCGCCGCCCTCCCCCGCCCCCCGGGGCGCGGGGCCGCCGGTGGCGGCGGCGCGGGGGGGGCCCGCGGCCCCGGCACCTCTCGCCGGCCCGACCTGCCGCCCGCCCCCGGCCCGGCGGGTGCGGGGAAGGCCGGGCCTAGCAGGCGCCGGGCCGGTCGGTCCGGGCCCCCCACGCAGCCGCGGCGGCCCCGGGGCGTGCGGGGGGTCGGGGGCGGAGGCGGGGCGGGCTCCCCCCGGCGCTGCGCCGAGGCTCCTCCCGACCGTGGAGGGGGGAGTGAGGTCCCCGGCCCCGCGCCGAACTGCGCGGCCGCCGCGACGGGGGGATGCGGGGTGCCGGCGCCTGCCCGCGGGGCATCTCTCCGCCGTCATTCCGGCCGCAGTGCTCAAGGAAATCGATAATTGAGTCTTTAAACTTGGCGGGCGGGGGAGAAGCAGGTCCCCGCGCGGGCCGGAGGCCCCGGGGCGCGGGTTTCTCGCTGCGCGGCGCCCCCCGGGGTGATGAAGAGGGAAGGGGGTAGTGGGGGCCGGGGCCGCCCCCCGCCGCTCGGCCTCGCAGTCGGGGACCCGGGCCGCTGCGCGCGGGGCGGGCGCGGATCTGTTGTGATATTGCAGCCATGTCACAACAGAGGCATCGCAGTCACGTTGGAGTCGCGTCTCGTTCGCGCTGCAGTCATCTCGCCGTCGTCACCCTGTCCAGCCTCGTGTGCGCTGTTTTGGGGGCTTCGTGGTGGGGTTTGCCCTGTGCTCACCAGTGGCTTGGGCTGGCGATTGAGGTGGATTTTAGCCTCGATCAGTGAGGTTTGTAGGGTAAACGCAGTGAGGGAAGTGCACGCAAGCAGGATATGGAAAGATGAAGAGAAATGGCCTGTGAGTATTGCTGCCTAGCGTGCACACCCCGTCTTGGAGCTGCTCATGTTTTCTCCGTTTATCGATTTGCCTTCCTGACAACTACTCTAAACTTGCAGTGAAGTCGGGGACCGCGGGGGCCTGGCAGGCTGCCTCGGCACACAGGGAGCTGGTTCTGCTTGGTCTGCTGCTGGCCTCTGATGTGATGGAGCTTTTCAGTAATTTTGCTATGAAAAGTGCTTGGTTTATTTCCTCAGTGACTTGGGATGCATTTTAGACAAAAGCTCAGGCTTTTTTGTTGTTTACCTCCTACATGGGAAATGCAGCAAATGCTTTTGGGGTTGGAGAATGAGAGGAGGTGGTGGAGATGGTTCGTTGTGGTTGTGCAAAGCATCCCATAGGTCTGTACAGAAGTCTCCAGCACCCCTTTGCAGTCCCTGGCCTCCCAGGGCCTCCAGAGGGTTCTCGTGGGCAGAGAGATGTGGCTGCAGTTGCTAGATGTTTGTTTATCCCTGACCCCTTCGGTTGCAGGGCTTACAGGTATTTGGCGGCTGGTGCTGCCTGTGTCTTTTTAACTGGTGTGTGTTCAGTTGGATTAGGGTGTTGCCAGAGGGAACGCTAAACTCTGTGAGTATTTTCCTTGCTGTGAAGTGTTGCTGTTGCTTTTGGGCTCTGTTCAGGTGATGGCACAGGAATATGTGCAGCCTCACCTCTCCTCGCCTTTTGTTTAACTCATTCACACGGGAGCCCTGCTGTGCTTCTTTGCAGAGAAATTGTTGCTTTGGTCTGGCTGTTAAAGTATGAAGCAATAACAGCATATTTTTTTCTCTAGGAATAAATTCTTCCTGGAGTAAATAGGTTGTTTCTCTTGAGGCTTCTGGCCTCTGACTGGGTTGGTTTTGTTCAGGGCTGCCACTGGGTTCCTTTCCCACTTGTTTAGTGGAAAATTGATTCCTATTCCCCAACAGAGCTCAATGTTGTCTGTTTGCTTTTGGAAAGCTAGTTCTGTCCATCATCTCCAAATTGGTACAGCTGCCTAAACTTGCAGGTCCTTCAGGAGTGTTGGATGTGCTGCTGAGTTTCCTTCTCTGCAAAGATGGGAAGCATGCAGCAGTGGCGGGGTGAAGCTGACTGAATGTTGCCCCTCGAGTGCTTCAAGCTGTAAAGCATGATAATTAGTAGAGTGGCATCTGATCAAAATGTCTGCGTGTAGCTTGTGCAGCAGAACTGAAAGTATGTATTATTATTCTTAAAATAAAGGCCAAAGTCAATGAGGGGACTTGAAGAAAGACTGATTTTGGTTCACTTTCACTTTTGTAAAGTTTGAAGGCCATCCCACAGCTGTGGCTGTTTATTTCTGCCTATTGTCTCATTCCTCCAAGCAGAAATGTTGATTGCCCTGTTGCTGAGAAGGCAATTGCAGCCCCTTGCTGCAGGCTGGTATGGATGTGTTAAAAACTAGCTTGTGTGAATCTGTGAAACTAAGGCAGCTCTTTTGCTGTTTCTCAATGCTTGCAGTGTGTGGATAATGTGCATTTCTTGCAGAAGGTGCTGTCAGGGGCCCTTGTTACCTTGTTCTGAGCGCTGCTGCCTGGTTTGGTAGTATATGCCTTTTTGTCGGCTTGAGTTTACCTCTCCCTCCCATCGGCCTGTGTGTTGGTGTTAGGGTAGAGTGGTTCCGTCTAAGCTGCTGGTCTTTGAGCAGCTGGCCCTGGATGTGCCAGTGTTAGCCCCGATGGGCAGTACTGTGGGTATTTTCAGGGTCTGTTGATTTCTAGTGGCTTGGTGGGGGAGGCTTTCAGAGGAATGTCTTGTTTTCCTGATTGCTTTTTACTACGTTTTTTTTAACAGGAAGCAAAGCTCTGTCTTCCGTCGTCGTCCACCCCACCCCCCCCCGCTCCCCCCCCCCCCCCCCCCCCCCCGAAGTGTAATCACAGCCTTGATAGATCCTTTCAAATTTTCACAAGAGCTTCTCCAAAGACATAAACTTTTATAGGTGGATAATGTAAAGTGTTTCACTTTAATGGTTTGTGTTATTTCAAGGGGGGTTTGCACAAGAAAGTGAGCAAGATAGCAAGGCTGAGAGCTCAGCTGCCAGAGCAGGCCTTTGTTTTTTGCATGAAGCTGGTAACCAGTGTGCAGGAGTAGCTTGCCCTTGCGAAGGGGGGGAGAGGGTTGATCAGCCTTGCACTGCGAGTGAGCCCTTGGTGCAGGAATGTGAACTTGGTGTGTTAAGTCTGGAAAGCAGGCACATGTGGAGAGGCTTCTCTGAAATTGTCTTTAAGAGACACTGGCAAGCACAATGGTTGGATGTCTCACTGGGCTTCAGGGGAGCTGAGATGGCTTGTTTTCATTGCTCCTGTAAGTAGCTGTGAAAGCATTTCTCCTCTCTTGTCCCCACTTTCTTACTTGGGACAGTGGAATCGGTCTGTGGTGTTGGTGACTTTGTCATGGTCTGTGAAGGCAGAAGCAGAGCTGTTGTTGGGGGCCACCAAGCTGTGTGAAGGGGAGAGATGATGCACTGGGTGAATGGTCTATATGTAGTTGAGTAGCACTGGTTGCTGCGAGCAGAGCATTGGTGACAGTGCGCAGGGTTTGTATGGTGGGTTCTCAGCTCCCTAAACCCCCATGAAAGCAGAGTTACACTTCACCCTGGGAACGGTGGCAATGTCAGTGCCTGCGTTGCCAGCGTGGTGGTGGTGGAACCAAAATCCTCTAAAAAAGTGCATTGAGCTGCAAATGCTGTGCTGAGTAGCACCTGCCCCAGTCAGCCTCCAGTGATCCTCAGACACGAGCCCCTGGTGGAAATAACAGAGCTGGGAAAAGCTGACCAAAGCATCAGCAAAAGGGGAAAAACTTGGTGCTGTGGGTGTCAGCTTGTGACACGAGGAGACTCTGGTTTTGCTTTCTAATATCTTGGGCTGGTGCAGTATGTTTTCTGTGTGATAGGACAATGCCTTCAGCTTTCCCTTATATGGGAAAATCTGGTATGCAGCCTAGCAATCTGCCAATACGTGGCTATTAATTTTTAGTATTGTTATGTTGGATGTGTCCTGTCAGCCTAAGAAGTAGGAAATACCTGGCACGCTGTAGCTGGGCTTTAGTGTGTGAGGCAGGTCCCTGACAGTTAGCCTGGGGAAAGGATGTAGCTGTGCTCTGGGGAATGCCTGAGCATGCTCAGCTCCTCGGGAAGTCAGCTAAAAGCTGGGAGAGTTTGGTGCCTGGGCGTAGGGATCCTGCCCTAGACTGCCCTTGGGCCCAGTGCTTGCTGAGGAGCTGAGGGCCTTGGTCGCATTGGCACCAAGGAGGTCAGTGGAGCACTTGACCTGTCCTTTGTGCATGGACCATCCCCCTGCGGAGGAAGTGCTGCCTTGAGGTTAAGGGGTGCCTGCTGTTTCAGTGCTGCAGCCTGTTGCCTCTAGGGGATTCCCAGCCTGTAGTGAGCACAAATCCTGCTCTAACAGGAGCAAACCACTCTTTTCAGCCCAGAAAAGAAAGTGAGCGGTGTGGGAACCGAGTCCCGGTCCCTATTTGTTTTCACATGGGTGCTAGAAATGTACTTGCGGAGGTGCGTTGGGTATGGATAAAGGAGTGTGGGTGTTACCATGATGATGAGATGTTGGCTTGGCCATGGGGTGTACATCACATTTTCCAGCCCTGATTTCCCTGTGAGGGATGCTGCTCAGTAGCAGTCTGACAATGACATTATTAAAATTTATCCTAAGAGGTACAGCATGTCTTCTGCAGTCCTGCCTTTGCCCTAACTTTATGCAGCTCTAAGCAGCCTGGTCTGGTGGAAGGTGTTCCTGCCAGTGGCAGGAGCATTGGAACCAGATGATCTGTAAGGTCCCTTCTGACTCAAACCATTCAGTGATTCTGTAAGATTGCATTTATATGGATAGTGTTGTCCAATGGGTTGTTTTGGGGTGGTTGTTTTTTGGATTGGTTGTTTGTGGTGGGGTTTTTTTTGGTTTTTAATTTTGATTTTAAATTTTTAATTGTGATTTTTTTTAAATTGTGATTTAGACCTCTTCTAGTGAAACTTTCTGATGCTTGTCTGGCTCTTTCTGCTGTTTGGCTCAGTTCTTATGGGAAGTCTGTGTTAAAATACAGGTAACTATTGCTTTCTTTTGGGGTGACTGTGCCGAAAGCAGCAGAAAGTTACATTTGGGGGAAGTGACACTTGTCAGTGTCAATTTGCAGAGTATTTGCATTTCCTAAACGTTTCCATAAAAGTGTGAGATTTATGGAGCCCTGCTTTGCATTAGAGTAAAAGGAGGCAATATCTGGGGTCTGGCTGGTGTTGTCCCAGCCCTGTGAATGGGCTACATATCCCTACTAACGTGCATGTCATTGCAAGGGGAGGGATAGGTAGGCAGTGGAGGTGCAAGGTTGTTTCATTCAGTATCTTAGGTGGTCCTAAAGCATGTGTTTAAACTGTGGCCTGGGAGCCCTTGCACTGGCGCGTAGGTAGAAAAGCATGAGCATGCTGTGAGGGACCCCAGGCCCTTGTCCTGTTGACACTGGCCTGCTGGCAGTGTGCCTGGGGAGGAAGGAATGTCAGACCTTACTTCCCTGAGGGTTGCTAAAACTCCCTAGGCTCTAAGACCTTTCACCCCTTCCCACCCCGGGAGGTATCTCATTTGCATTTCTTTGAAGGCAGAAGCAGGACTTCAGCTAATTGAAGGACTTCAGCTACCAGGCCTTCCAGGTTAGCAGCCACTGCTGGGAATTTTGGTCCCTCTGCGCTAGAAATAGACATTTGTTATGTGGCTGTAGTTGAGTTTCCTTCATAAAACTTCCAGTTGTTACATCTCCCTTCAGAAGTCATGAAGGTAATTTGATAACTAAGCTCTTGTATGTGCTTTCTGGTTTTCATTTTGCATTTTAACTTGCGCTCAATGGCTACTTTTGAAGGTGAAATCCAGCATTAGCAATAATGTGCTAGTGTGCTACACAGGAACAAGAGTGGTGCAAAGTTATGGGGAACTTTCACTTTTTTGACATATAGGTAGGTGAAGTATTGGTTCTTTAAGAAACATTAGTGCCTTGTTATATATGTGCATTGAGGCAGAATTAAAGTTAGTCCTAGATACAAGAATAAACATTAGTGCTTTGCTATAGACATGCTGTGAAAGCTGCTATTTTTGTGTGAGCTGCTGCCTTGAGTTCTCTAGGTCTTGTGCACAGAGCACCTTTAACCCTAAATGGTTCCTCCGCTTTGGTTGAACTGAAAGTATACTTAAGATAAAATGAAGCTTAAGTGTTAGGTGTCTGTTAATTGAAGATCAGAGAAGAGAGATCCATTCTCTCATGATGACTTCTATATATGTGCATGGTGCATCCTTGCTGTACCGTGTGCTCACTCAGGCTGGGAAGGAGAGCAGTGGGGTGTGGGAATGCACAGCATATTGCTCTTATTTATATGCTTCTCTGCTTGTTGCTTTAGGGCAAGCAAAGCCCGGTTTCTCAGTGATCTTTCTCAGTCCCCGTAGGGTGCCCCTCACCAGGGTATCTGAGCTTTTCCCGGCATGCACTTTTGTGCATACATAAAGGCAGGTTTCTCTCCTCCACCGCAGACAGCAGAGACTGTGCTCTGTTTGTTCGCTGTGCGGTAATGATGTGGGGAGACTGACTGAAACAAGGCTTGCGCTTAGTGTGAAGGTGCTGAGGTTTGTGGTTACTCTGATTTCTTCAGAGAAGTGGTTACAGATTTGTGGGCCAGTCACAGTGGCTGCTCCACCTCCTTGCTCCAGGGCAGGGATTTCTGTCCGAGAATAACATAGCTGTTTTGGAGTTGGGCCAGTCCCACTTTGTGCTTTGGGAGTGAGGGCCAGGGTCCTGAATCCAGGAGCGGGTCACTGTGGGCACAGGCTCGTTGAAGCTTTTGTAGTTGTAATTTCAACAAGAGTGGCCTCTGCAGGAGTCCTGTAGCAAGGTGTGACTCTGCAGGCTTGCAGGCCATGTGTGTTTGAATACGTACAGCTGTGCCTACATCTGACAGGGCATAGCACGCGGTGTGTGGAGATGTGGTTATCTGCAGATGCTGCTCTCTGGTGTCTAGAGGGGCTCTCTGCTGGCCACTTGGAGTGGGCTGTGATATTGGGGCTGAGGAGTTCTGAACAGTGCTTGTAAACCTTTTCCTGATCCAGTTCTACCTCCTGTTCTTTCTGTGACCCTGAGCTGGGGGAGAGAGATGTTTGACAGAGCGGAAGTGGATTTCTGGACTTTGTTGTATGCTAGTTCCTCCAGAGATGTCTGTTGAAGGAAGGGGTCAGAAAATGAGTAGCTCATCTAGCTACAGAGGGAGAGGAGATGTGAAAACCATGTTGGCATAGACTTCTGACAGGTACGTGCGGTAAGAGTAGGCTAGGACATGAGTCTGTGGGACCCGTGCTCTGCTGCTGTGTCCAGAATTTGCTTGCCTGGTCTTCATGTTCCTATATGTCAAAGCAGAATGACGTCTGCAGGCCTGCCAGGTGGGCAGGGACAAGAGTCTCACGGTAGTTTGATGCAGCTGATGCCACATGCTTGCCTCCTGGCTAGTTGATGCCATGAAGATGGTGCTGATTAGCCAGGAGAGTCCTGGACATGGTGGGTATCTTCTGTGTCTGCCTGGAATTAATGCAACTTGACTCCAGGAGAGACCCATAGCAGCTCTGCCCATGTGCTGTTTGAAGGGGATTGCTGTGTGCAGAGGTCCCAGCTCTGCTACAAAGGTGGTGCTCTGCCGACAGTGTCGGTGGTTGCAGCTTGGGCATGCTCTGACAGGACAGGTGGGTTCCTTCCCTGTGCAAGTGTGGACCTCCAGCCTTGCGAGGCTGATGCTCTCTCCACTGCTCCCTAAGCTGAAGGGCTTCATGAGCTGGGACAAGAAGGGGCTACTTCTCCATATGTGCTTTTGGTAGCATTTTACTTGCGGCATGTCTGGGCAGGGCTTTGGGTGCTTGCTGTGTAAAAAGGCTACCCAAGTATGTTAAAGAATTGCCCTGTAGCTGAGGAGGGAACCAAACCTGGCATTGCTGAATGCCAAACATTTGCACACAAGGAATCGATTAATCTCTATTTTAGTGCTTCGCTCTCCCTCCCATGCTGGAGTGTTTCTTGGGATGGTGCAAAGGCACAAATGCAAGGAAGCATTATGATGATTGAGAGGAATGTTTCCTTACAGATGGCATCTGGATTCTGGAGACTGTTCTTCAAAGTAGCTTCAGCTGACATCGTGGAGAACTTTTATCCTAGAGAGTTAAATTCAAAATAAACTGGAAGCCCTTGGAGGTAAATGACGGAGTTACAGTCCTCGCAGGGCAGAGCAGTTGAAGTGGAGGTGCATTGTAAGGACGTGTTCCTGAGGACTGTGGGGTAGTGACACTGCTTGGGTAGTTAGCTACGTTTTGCTTTCTCTCCCTGTTCTTTAGATGCTTGGGAAAACAGGTCTGATGCTTCAGTGTGAAAGTTCTTGGGCCTAGGGAACAGCAGATTTTTGTCTGTTGCTATTTTGGGCTAGGGTTTGCTAGTTGCTCTTAGGATGTACAGGCAGAACAGATGCCATGAGCTGTGGGACCTCACCACAGCATACAGTAAACTTTCAGGCTGTGATTGTTTGGGATTTTGCCTTCCTGGGTGCTGAGGAACAGCTTGGCTTCCCCAGTGCCTGGCAGTGTCACTGGCAGGGGTCTTGCCAGCCAACCTTTCTGCCCTCTCCTGGGGCAGGGTGGCCTGGGTTTGCAGCACTGGCAGGGCAGTTGCAGCCTTTGCATGTGCAGCAGCTCCCCTCCAGCAGGGCAGCATCAAGTAAGTGACCTCTGTAAACTGCTAGTGGAGATGCCCTGTATTTGGGGAGTGAGCAGTGTAGCAAAATGTCATTTTACTCCTGGAGGTCCCTTCTACTCCTCCTCCAACCTTAGTCTGTGCTCTCTCGCATACAGTTGAGCTGAGCTTCCTTTGTCACCTGGGTTTTGAGACCCCTAGGACCAAGATGGCAGTGCTGCCTAGCCTGAAGGAGAGCTGCTCACTTGCCACAAGCCAATGTAGCTTCGAATCAACCTTCAGTGCCTGTGCTCAATAACTGTGGCGTGAGATGTGGCCATGGTAGGCCAAGCAAGGCAGGCCCTGAGTTTGCTTCATGCACCGTACACCCCTCCCTGTTCCACTTGCTGTACATGGACAAGGCATTTGGCAAAACAGTGGCATCCATCCTGCTTCTGAGGCCCTGGAAAAGCACTGAATGTGCTCTCGTGGCCCAGCTGCTGGTGGCTTGTTCACAGTTCATTCAGGTCTTGACTTGGATATGTTTCTTAGGGCACATTCCCATGGGCTATTCAGTAGATGTAGCAGGGGCAGGCTGGCAGGAGGGTGTAAAGCCTCGTTCACAATTTCACTGTGGTTATAGCAAGGGGGCAATAGGGAATAATACAAAGCCAGCAGGTAACAACAGCAAATGGGGGTATGGGGACACCAGCTGCATGGTTGGCAGAGGTAAAGGTGATCCGCTATGGAGGTCTATGGCAGGGGGTTTCAACTGGAGAAGACTGACAGAAAAACCAAAAAGGATGATTTTCATCAGTACTAGACTCTGCAGTAGGGTCTCTGGCACCATTTGGAGCTGTGGCTGGTGATGCTGTGCCATCCCAGCAGAAAATCTGCTCTGGGTGTCAGTTGTGCTCTTCATGTATATCTACAGCCAAGTCTTGAGGTGCGTTGCAAGTGCTTGTTCATCCTCTCAGTAGCTCTGCTGTGAAGGCTGATTTTTACCCCCATTCTACAGTTGGAAAATAGAGGCACAAAGGGCTCTGATTGCCTTTGAGTAGCTGTTTGCATTGTGGCAAAGCTGTTTTCTGACAGCTTGACTTTGCTGTGCAGGATATTAACAACAGCAAGAGGGGAAGATCCATACTTTCAGGAATGCCATCTCATTTTTTGGCAGTCTGCCATGGGATAGCTTGAGTTTGGTGCTCTTCAGTGTGTATAGCTCTCAAGCAGTAACCTTATAAAAGGTTCTTTGAATTGTCCAGCTGTCAAGGTCTACTGGTTGAGCTGGCCTTTGTATACCTTTTGTACTAATAAAGGTGCTGTGGGCTAAATTATGTGCCTGGTGGCATCTTTACAGGGCCAGTGACCTTGAGGATGGACTTGGGCAGCTAAGTGAAGTTCCGAGTGCTTGCGCATGAAAAATAAAAGGCAGCAGGAAAATGTGCAGAGTGTGCAGGGTGCTGGTTTCTGCTGAAATCTCTATATCCCTCCTGATAGCTGGAGAGCAGCTGAATGGTTTGCCCTGTTGCAAGAAGCCTCTGAAGCAGCTGGCAGTAACCCCTGTGCTCCCATGGGCCCAGTAATTCGGAAGAGGCTTTTCTTATGCTACTGGGAAGTCTGGCTCCTCATGACCACTGGTGCAGGAAGGCAGCAGGAGCTGATCCCACTATCCCATCTGCTCGGGGTAACAGCCAGACACTTCAGAGAAGAGAGCCTGCTTCTAGCACAGAAAGTGTGTCCTCAGAGCTACTTTGTCTGTTTCCATCTAGAATGTAGCTAGGCTTGTGTTGTCACTCTGACCTGACGCTTTGCAGAGTCTCCTTGGCAGCCACAGCACATACTCCCCTTGGTATGCAAGGCTCCTTGCCTTGTGGAGGAGCAGGCTAAGGAAGGGGAGCTGCCCACCAGGCATCTTTTTGGTTACTGGCAAGCTGGTCCTGCAGCTGTGTTGCACTGCTGTTATGAGGACTGTGCTTTGGGCTCCCGGCAGGCAAGGAGAGAGGCTGCGAGCTGCCTGCCTGCTGCCTGCAGTGGGGTACCGGAGGGGTAGGAGGGCTCTGCGGGAAGCTGTGGAAGTGGCAGTCTGCCATAGGCTTTATGGGCCTGTGCAGCTTGGGGCTCTCCTGTAGCACATGGATACAGGTACTGTGTTTTCCCTTATTTTAAAGTAGGAAATTAAGTACTGGAAGTGTGATGGGATAAGTGTGAAGGCTTTATGGCCACTGGCACAGTCTGTTCCCTGGAAACCCCGTTCATGTCCTTCTTTGCTGGCTTGCTGGTCAACATGATGGGACTGGTGAATAAGCAGAAGGAAAACTTGGCACTGGTGATGGGGAAATGGCTTGTTAAGATTTGGCAGACAGGGCAGTTAATTTGGCCTGTGTGGTGGACAGGGTTGAATGCCACACCAGAGCGTGTTTGTGTTTAATGGGGAGCAGAGGTCTGGAAAATGTCACATCAGTGCGATGGGCTTTGCTTATGTGGCAGGAGCTTGAGCTGCTGATGCTCTTGACAGGGCATGCAAATTGTGCTGGTGAGGTGCCGCCTTACAAGGAGCTGCTGCGGTCCCCTGCTTGTGTAGGAGTGCTGCATGTGTTCATGCACACAGCAGTGCACCCTCACCCATGAAATCCTGGCCGTTGACACCGCCAAGGGTGGTCACAGGCCTGCTTGTCTGTAGGAGCCCAGCCTGCTCGGTGCCAGCTATGAGGCTGGGCAGGCCTGGCCTACCCCCTTTCTCTTTTTCTTGTCTGCATACGTACTGAACTGTAGAGATGTGTTCTATTTTTCCTCTGGTTTTTGCCTTGCTGATGTTTAGGATTAAAATCCACTGCCTGGGGCTTATGAATAACTGTTTGGAGTGAGATTCTTGGCCTGCTGATCAGAAGACTGTAACAGACATAGGCTTGAGAAACCTGTTTCGCTCCTGGCAGCTCCTGCACACCAGGGCAGCAGAGCGATGGTGTGGGAAAGGTGTGCAGCTAATGCTGGGTGCATACCATGGTGGGGAAGGGGATGCAACTAATGGTGGTGCATCCCCACTCTGCAGACGGCCACCCCTCAACCCCCAGTGTCACTTGGGAGCGGTGTGTCCCCTCATCTTGAGCTGTCCCTGAAGTTGATGAGAGAAATACATTGTAGGGTGAGCTCAGATCTGGTTTTCCTCTCTTCAGCAACAAGCTGGAGTGCCATGTCTTCGTGCGCATGCTGGTTGGCCAGACATGGCTTTGTGTGTCATGATGTGCCTGTGCTGAACAAAACCAAAGGTGTTTCCAGCCATTCTGTCGTTTTCTCTCCCCTTGTGCTGTTGGTCCCTGCTCGTCAAAGTGAGTCCTCAGTTCTCAGCCCTGTGGCAATGTGCAGCTTTGAAATAACTGCTGAAGGTCATTGTGGTTATGGTCTTGGGTTAGGAGCTGCATTTGAAAACTCTCCAAGAAGGAGCTATTGCTGTTTCTGCCATGTGAGCTTGTCATGAGAGTCATGAAGTACAGCTGACTGAAGCTGCGTTACCAGGGGCTGTAGCCAGCTTGCATGTGCTCTCTTGCTTGTTGGGTGCCAACAGAGCATCCTCTGTGCACAGGCAGTGGCACAGTCCCAAGTGTCTCCCTGGGGTCTCTGACGCGGCTGTCATTTTACAGCTGCGAGCTTGCCTGGGAGGGCTTGGGAGCAGAAGTGTTGGTACTGAGCATGCATTTTGCAGGGCGAATGCTGTGCAGCACTGCTGTATTCCTTGTCACATGGAGCAAGTGGCAAGGAGGTTGTGGCTATTTCTTGCTTGCCTGTCAAGGTCTGTTGCTTTTTCCCTGGTGGTGTAGTTGGGTGTTCTGGGAAGGCTCTGCATGGCTTGGCTGGCAGGGTTGCCATGTGCACTGGGTGTCATCGGCAGACCTCTTGGCTCTCCTGGCCTCACAGAGAACATGGTTAATTACCCCCACTGCTTTCTTTGTTTAAAGGTTAAAATATTTTCAGAACAGAAAATTGCTTGGAGCACAGATGTGACTCCTCTGGGGCTGGCTGTTGGTATGATGCTCTGCCTGGCCTGCCCTGGATACGTGCACTCACCTGAGGGCTGTTTGCTCCCCGACTTTGGGTTATTTGGACCTGTTTGTATGCTGCTTTCTCCCCTTGCTTCCTTCATCCTGCAGTGTGTCCTGCTCAGGGAACTGGGGCCTGTGCCCTTCCTGTCTGGGCCAGGGAGCATTAGGGCAGCTCTGAAAGAAAGAGCATTTGGCCGCTTAGCGAAGCCTCTGCAGTTGGGATGCTGAATGGGTCTTGCTTTCCGTGTGCGCAGAGCTGGGAGGCTGCCTCTCCGCAGCCTCTGCTTGGGAAGGAAAAATCTATGCCGTGGCTGCCTCGCAGCAAGCTCACAGGCTCCCCAGCCCCCTGCCTCGCTGCTGCTGCTTCTCTCTTACTAAACTACTGGGTTATTTTTAACTTGGAAAAATTACAACCCAAGATTTGCATTCTCTACCCCCAGTGGAGGGCTGGAGGCAGGATGTGGGGGAGGCACTGCGGAGAGCTGGGAATGCGGCTCACCGCTCTGGCAGGCCTGTTTCCAGGGGCTTGTGCCCCCTGCAGCACTCTGCCTGCTGGGCTCCGCATGCTCGCCGAGCTGCGAGGCTGCGCAGAGGGGAGGTGGGGAGGCTGCTTCTCTGCTCGACGCGGCTGGAGTTTCAGCCTGGATTCCCATGGCGAATGCACGGAGCAGCTGCAGACACATAAACAAATCCTGCTGCAGCAGACTGTGGGGAGAGAGATGGGTTCTGGGCTGCCAGGCTGCTTGCGTGACAGCCTGCAGACGGGTGGCTTCTGATGGGGGCTGGATACCTCCTTCAAAGGGTATCCCACAGAGAAGCTCTTGGGTGACTGAGCATGTTGTGGAGGAGCAGCTGGCTGGGTTGCTGCTTTGTCCAGCAGAGGAGGCTTTGCTGGGCCACACAGCCCTCCCTAATTCAGCTTGCTGAGAGTAGGTTGGGAGGAGCCAGGGAGAGAAGTGTCACTCTTGTGCCATATTTCTCTTTCTCCCTCCCCTAGCTCTACCCCTTCAGTGTTTTACAGGCGGTTGCCTTGTCAGTGCTTGTCTCCCCTGCCTAGATCTCCTCGAGTGAGCAGGAGCACCTCTCGAAATCCGATGGTGGGGTGATGTCTCTGCAGAACCCCTTCTCCATGCAGTCCACAGGAATGTAGTTGCCTGAGTCCCTCTGGGTTGCACCACAGATACTCAGGCTTCAGGCTCCGGTAGCTCTGCCGGCTGAGACACGTCCATGCAGCCCTGCCTGGAAACAGGAATTGATAAGGTAGTGAGAATCAAACAGCACCAGGGGACTGCAGATATCTCTCTTTCTGCTGTTCGGTGCCTTTGGTCGAGCCAAGTGGATGAGGGACAGTGCAGGCTCTGAGTTCTGCTTTGTCTGTCCCAGCTATTCCTCTCCTGCTGCTCACCTGTGGCATGGATGCATCAAGTAGGGAGGGTCGCTGATGCCTGGGCCGCGGTTGGTTGTCCTCAGGCTTGGTGTCTGCCATGCCAACACAAAGCTACTGAGGGTGGAGAGTGCTCTGGAGGCCTCTTTGATGGGCAGGTGCTGGCAGACCCTGGGGACCTCTACTCCATCTTGCCTGGGAGAGCCTGCCAGAGTCCGTCAGTCCTGGCCTAGTAGTTATCTGCTACTCTGTAGTGCTCCTAGTGATTAGGGCAGGGGTAGCAGAGCAATGCAGCAAACCTTTTGGCAAGCAATGGACAGTGTTTATTTCCCCCATCTGTCTTCAGGTGCACAACAGGCACCCTTGCTCCTTTGGGAATGATTCGTGTTTGCTTGCCAAGGCTGGTCCCTTACCCCCACCACACTGATCCAGCTTGGCCTAACACGCTTCTGGTCAGTGTGCTGATGCAAGAGGCTCCCCAGTCTGTGGGATGGGGTACGTCGTGAGATACTGTGCCTCTGACCAGTGCAAAGTTCCAGGACTCTAGGAGTTCCTGCTGGAGCAGCAGTATTAATGCCTCAGCTCTGCAGAGGCCTGACATGATGCCTGACCCTGATAGAAAAATGACATGGCTTGGTGTCACCTCTGCGTGGTAGGGAATGGCTGCTGACTACTCAACCCTTTCCTGAAGGCTATAAGGTTTGTTGTCAGGCATGAGACTCTGCTTTTCCATGGTTGAGCCAAGGGCTACTGCCACAGTGACAGCGGTGGTGGGGAGCAGAGCAGCTCTCAGGCTGCTGGGCTGGAGCAACACCTCTTTCCCCTAAAAAAAACCTCATTTTGCAGCTCGTGTGAGGCAATGGGCATGTCCCCACCACCACAGAGTGGTGTGTACAGATAAGGACAGCTGCTGATGCTGACATAGGGGTTGGTGGTGTGGAGCAAAAGAAAGAGCAGGACCCTTTACTTGTGAGACACTCTTCTGAAAGTTCTTGGTTGCACCATTGTGTCATGCCCTTTGTTGCTGCCTTGTGTCTGGAAGGGATAGGCAAGGCCTGTGTGCTGTGGCTGTGGGAGCTGGTGGCAGCTCTGTGCTGCTGGGAGTGCTGGTTCCTGTTCTAGTGAGGTCTGAACCTTCTCATCAGTCTGTACTCTGACTTCTGCCAGCCTTTCTCAGGGCAGATCAGCACATCTCCTGGTAGCAGAGCAGCAAGGGTGTGCTGAGCCTCCC
The DNA here is from genome assembly GCF_023638135.1 of Falco biarmicus. Classification (NCBI taxonomy): domain Eukaryota; kingdom Metazoa; phylum Chordata; class Aves; order Falconiformes; family Falconidae; genus Falco; species Falco biarmicus. Next base: position 496,463 of record NC_079297.1, read on the forward strand.
TGGCTCTACCTGGGCTAGCTGCAGGCCAGCAGGGCAGCAGGTTTGGACCTGGCACCCCTGACTAATCTCTTTTTCCTTCAAGCTGTGCCCAGACGCTGAGGAGATGCAGCACTTCCTGAGGTGTTTCAGTGGAGCAGACCTGCTTTGTCTGAAAATCAGTAATTTCATGGCACAGCTGTGCAGTTCTCTGTCTCGCTGCCTTCCTGCTTGTCCTTTGGGGCTGGATGCAAAGTGCTGTGCCTGTTTAGAATCTGTATTTTCAAGGGATCCTTTCTGTAATCAAAACTAAAGGAGGGAGGAGAAAGGCCACATGATGTTGAGGAGGCGAGTGAGGCTTGCACCCCTCATCTGGAATGAAGTGTCACCACAAGTCTGCTGACAGATAGAGGCTGGACAGTTTTTGATTCTTCGATCTCAGAGGAGCTGATTGCAGTGAGACCTCGTTCTTGGGCATGTCCCCGGACCCTGAGCCTGCTGTGCTGTGCCTGGGGAGGGGGCCCTTGGGCCACAGGAAGCATGGCTGGCAGACAGGGTGCATCTCCAGTGGGTCCAGTGCCAGCTAGTTTGGGGAATGAGTGAGAATGTGTGGAGCTGGATATACTGTTCTAGAGTACTTCTCTGGTTTGTAATAAGCAGAACGGCCTTCAGCCTGAAGTGTGAGGCTTGTGTACCCCTTGAATATCTCTGAACCACAGAACAAGTTCATCTTCCGGTCTGCTGTGTAAAAAAAGTGTCTGGGAAAACCACTGATCTCTAAATGAGGGCTTTTAGCTCCTGGTGAGGGTGGGCAGCTGAGGCATGTACCCCAGCTTGTGTTTTCAGAGTGATTTAAGATAGTGTTGTGAGCCTGCGGCGTCACTGTGTGCTCTCTCAGCCACAGTGCAGGCAGACTGTGCTCCTTCTGGACCCAGCTTGCTTTGCTTCAAGAGCGGGTATCAGGGGCTCTCACTTGTTGCCTGGGATCCAAGTATCCCAGAGACCTGCTGAAAAGCAAATGCAGTATTTTTGGTGGATTTTTATCACTTCATTGAGATATGGAATGCTCGTGCAGGGTGCTAAGTGGCTTGGTTGTGTGAGTGAATGTTTGCTGTGGCTGTGGTCTGAAAATTGGAATTGAAATGTTTCATGTAATGGCACACATCACCTTAGAAGTGGCTGTGGTTCGTGGTGCCTGTGGCTGCAACCCAAGGCTGCTTCCTGTTTCTGCTGTTTGCTGTGGCAGCTTTGGAGGGGCTTTGCTGCAGAATTCGTACTTGGACAGTGAAAAGAAAGACTGCAGGTTGCTGAGTGTATTATCACTAGTGTTTCTGGCACATAGGTGGACATGCCCACATGCACCTGTGGGTGCCCCTTGTACTTCAAGAGGTGGGTTGTGAGCATTGCTTGGTCTTTGAATCCCAGCTCCTGTTGTGCTTTGTTCTTCCCTTGGAGAAACCCACGTGCCCCTTTCACTCATCCTTCTGGAGAGAATCGACAGGTCTCTAAGGACCTGATGGCTGGGTGTTGATTTTTGTTTTAACTGCACACATTGTTTCCTGGCTGCAGCTTATTTCTACAGATAAAATCTGTTCTTTTTCCCCTTTGAAGAAGGAAGCCACCTGCCTCTCTCAGGCAGCTGAACATCACACTGTACTGCAGGGATGTGCTCAAATACAGTAAAAACAACAACAAAAAACCTCTGCTGTGCTGAATAAGGAGATTTCTTGGGCAAATGCTGTCAGTTTCTGCAGATGCTGAGGCAGGCCTCTGCTTTGACTTGAGTTTGTAGTCCTTTCGAGTTGTGGTGATAAGCCTGCAGACACTACGTGGGGGGAACAGGCAGGGCTGAGCTGGCCTTGGAGGAGCCTCTGAGCTACAGCTGTGTACAGCTGTGTGGGGGCCTGGGCGCACTGGGGCAGTCAGAGGAGAGAGGGGAGGGCAGGGCTTGAAGGTAGTAGCCAGGGGAACAGAGCTTGGAAGTGAAGGCAAAGCAAAAGCAGGGCTGCGTTCAGAGCTGCTGGCTCCCACCTTCCTTGCCATGCTGCAGATGTGATTTCCCTGCAGGAAATTAAAGTTGCGCTTCAAATAAAGGCCATGAATAAACTTTCAAAGTGCCTTGGTGTGACTGAGGGGCTGTTGGAGCATCTGTTCATGTTGGGACACAGAATGCTTGAAGGGATATCAGTGAAAATCTGCAATGGCGGAATGTCAGCCTGCGATCAGAGATTGTATGTCTAAAGCCATCTGTGGGGCCCATCCTTGTTAGTGCTTGTGTGGGTATCTTGGGAGCATGTGCAGGAGCTGGGGAGAGGGAAGGCTGGATGTGTCCCCAAGGGAAAGGCAAGGGCAGCCTCAGACTGTGCCATGTGCCTTACTGGTTTTGGGGACTGTTCCCAGATTTTATAATCCATAGGATCACATTAGGTTGGAAAAGACCCTTAAGATCATCGAGTCCAACCATAAACCTAACACTACTAAGCCCACCACTAAACTGTGTCCCTAAGCACTGTGTCTGTGTCTTTTATACACCTCCAGGAACTGGTGACTCAATCGTTTCCCTGGGCAGCTTGTTCCAATGCTTGACAACCTTTTTGGTGAAGAGATTTTTCCTTTTATCCAATCTAAACCTCCCCTGGTGCAACTTGAGGCAGTTTCATCCTATTGCTTGTTAACTTGGGAAAAGAGACTGACACTTACCTTGCTACAGCCTCCTTTCAGGTGGTTGTAGACAGTGATAAGGTCTCTCCTGAGGCTCGTTTTCTCCAGGCTAAACCCAGTTCCCTCAGCTGCTCCTCTACAGACTTGTTCTATAAACACTTCACCAGCTTCATTGCTTTCCTTCAGACAGGCTCCAGCACCTCCATGTCTGTCTTGTAGTAAGGGGCCTAAAACTGAACCAAAGCATCATCCCTCTGTGCTGTTCCAGTGAAGTATTTGTCCTGTTGGGACCCTGAGAACTGGCCCTGTTTGGCTGATCCTCACCTCCTCTGTTACATGGAGGATACCTTTTTTGGTGATCAACGAGCTTATATTAGTATAGCCTTTTTTTTTTTTTGGATGCACTGCAAAATCAACTGGCATTTCAGATGTGAGAAGCTCGCCAGCAGATGCTCCTAAAGGGCAGGTAGGACATCAACTGGGAGTAACTTGGATAGTGCAGATTCATCCTGTTGCAGGCTCTGGAGTATGTAACCTGTGGGCACAGTCCTCTTTTGCTTGTTAAGACATGCTACGTTTTCAGCTCGTTGGCTGTGGAGATGGTCAGACTTGTGGGCCAGTCTAATTACAGTTCATTCCCGCATGATACATTTTAGCGTAATTCAATCTTTAGGTGGTATTGGTGCTCTCTGTGATGAAGCTCCTCTGTGCAGTTGGCATGATCCTTGTCTCACTGTTTTGCAGTGCAAATCTTTGCAGTGCCTCAGGCTGGCTTTTTTGTAAGGTTTCAACAAGAACGGATGTTGTATTTGAGAAAGAGGAAAAAGGCAAAGTTTGATCTTTTACCTGTTCTTGTAAAAATTCAGCCAGCCTCAGCAAAGCACCAGCCTCCGAAAACAATCATTTGATTTAAAAAAATGCTGTTTGTCACTGTGCTCTATTCTCTTTGCACCTACCTGAATGAAGTAGGGCAGAAGCCTGATACCATGACTGTCTTTGTGTTACCTTAAATGGAGAAGTCATCCTTCTCTCAAACCTAGTCCTCATTCTCCTGCTGCACCTTAGACTAAGAATCCCCAGGCATCGCACAGGTAAAAATTTCCCCCATCCTGTGTCTTGGCAGCTGCTTTCCAGCCCTACTCCAACAACAGCCCTTATCCTTCAGTCCTATCCCTAGCCTTCGTTTTCTTGGGAATGAGCAGACATGGCCCTGAAGCCATGTTTGCAGACCCAGAGACTTCTCCTAGTGCATGTCTGCTGTTTCCTTTTGGCAGCCCCTCTCTGCAGCTCCAAGCTTTCTCTCAACCCTAACTCTCCCATGTCAGGGGAAGCTGTAGAGAAGGCTGCTGAGCCATTTTCCAGACAAAAGGTTTCTCTAAGCCCCAGTCTCTTTGCAGGCCCCCTCTTTGCTTTGGCAGCCCATTTCCATCCCTGCTCCAGCTGCATCTTTAGGCTTTCCCTTTTCATCATTGTTACCCTAACCTTAATTTTATTGCTGAACCTTTTGACAAGACCTGCTGTACAAAAGATGATTCCCAACCAAGGTTTGTTGGCAACCTAAAATAATCTTTGGCAGCCCATTTCTAACCCTGTTCCAGCTGAAACCTTAGCCTTTTGCTTTCTGTCAGCCTTAACCCTAGTTCTCACTTTGCATTGGAGCCTTGGACGTGGAAACCCAGATGAAAGAGTTCTCCCAGCCCAGGTCTCTTTGCAGCCCCTACTTGGCTTTGGCAGCCTCTCTCCAGCCACAGTCCAATTCAGCTCTAGGCTTTCTCTCTCTCTCTGCCCTAACCCTGGCTATAGCTTTCATTTTCCCACAGAACAATAGAAAAGGCCCCACAGCCATTGCCCGGATGAAAATTCAGACCCAGCCCAGCTCACTTGGTAGCCTCTGCTTGGCTGTTGAAGCCCCAGCTCAGGCTCAGCTCTAAGCTCTCTCTGTCACTCAACCCTAACTCTTAGCTTTTGTGAAGAACTGTAGGGAAGACCCCTAACCCACTGCGCACACCAAAGCTTTCTCTCAGCCCAGGACCCTTGACTTTGACAGCACCTTTCCAGCTTTGCTCCAGCGATAACACCAGTCTTTCTGCTTCCTAACTTGAACCCGTGTAAGGAAGAGCCCCCCAGGCACTGCGTGGCAGGAAGTGTCTCACACCCCAGGTCTCTTGGCAGCCCCTTTCCTGTCCAACCACAACTGCAAGCGTAACCTTTCAGTCCAGACCCTGACCCTAGGAGCTGTTTTCCAGCTGAGTGGTAGGGAAGGCCTCTGAGCCATTTTCCAGCCCAGTTGTCTTGGCAGCCCCTTTCCCTTTTGGCAGTCCCTTTCCAGCCCCACATGAGCTTTAGGCTTTCTCTTTCTCTGAACTCTAACCCTAGTTTTCCAGCTGAGCCTTGGCCAAGCCCCCCAGCCATTTCCCTCATGAAGGCTTTCTCCCTTCCAAGGTGAGGCCTCTTTGCAGCCCCCATTTTGCTTCAGTGAGCCGTCCCTTGCCCTGCTGCTGCTGCACTTCTGGATTTTCTTTTTCTCAGCCATAACCCTGATTTTCCTGGGAAGCCATAGAGAAATATCCTACTGATTACCTGGACCAGTGACTTCTCCCAGCCCAGGTCTCTTGGCAGCTGCCAGATACTTTTGCAGCCCCTTTCCACCTCCACTCTAGATGCAGCTCTGGATTTTGTCTCAGCATTATTGTGGCCCTAATCTTACGACTCAGCATTGGACAAGGTCATTCTTGTGGAAGGTTTCTGCAAGCCCAGGTCTTTTAGCAGCCCCTACTTTCTCCTAGTGAGCCCTTTCAAGCCCCTCTTGGACTGCAGCTTTCGTCTTTCTCTCAACCCTAACCTTATTTTTATATCAGACCCCAGACAAGGCTGCCAGATGAGTCTTCTCCCAAGGCCAGGTGTTTTGGCAGCTCCCACTTTGCTTTGGCAATGCTTTTGCAGCCCCGCTCACCCTGGCTGGCCTGTGCACCTGGAGGTCCCATTCCTCAGGCTTGCTAGTAAAAGAACAGAGTTGAGGTTAGCTGTAGTTCCTTTCCTGGTACCTTAAAATTTTATGTGCAAATTTCTGGATTTTTTTTTTAAAAGTCAGAAAACTGCTATTTCAAAATTGAACAGTTGGGACAGGGGTTGTGCAACATTAACTCGCTTCCCTTTTCCCCCTTCCTTCTCATTTGCTCTCAGGGGATGGCACAGCAGCCGTGCCTCCTCCTGTCTGCAGGGCTGATGAAGGATGCAGATGCTAGTACAGACAGGCTGCTCCTTCTTAGTTTAGGATCCAGGCTTTGGATTTGGATTCTGGCATTGCTGCTACCGTGCAGTGTTGGTGGGCAAGGTTTTTCTGGTGGAAGAGCTGCCTGCAGAAGTTCAATTAATAGTGCTTGTGCAACCTTCACTGTAGCATTTTCAGGGTTTTGACTGCTTCCATCTGTGGAATCCTCTTGAGATGTGAGGTGGTGTGGTTGAAATGCAGCCAAGACCCATGAGCACCTCAGATCCCAGGCTCCTGGAGAGGAGGGAGAGGTGCTACTCAGTGGGGTGGGGAGCTCCTGCTGCTGCCCAGGTGTGGGAGCGGTAGTGCTCTCTGGAGGTAGCATCGCAAGCTGCCCTAAAGAATGTCTTTATAAGCACAGCTAATACTGCAGCCTGTAAAGTAGTTTTAGGGCTTTTATGTGGCTTTTAAAGGTGACCTGCAAAGGTTTCACAGCAAAGGAGCTAACAGCAGATTGCTGCATGCCTGTGATGAGGGGTACAAGCACTGAGGCCAGCTCTGACCCAGGCTGCCCCCTCGGAGCCTGGCCCACAGTGCTGCATGGCCCTTGCTGTGTCCAGTGGCCTGGGGAAGAGCTGCTCTGGGCGGGGTGGGTGTGTGGGAGATGTCAGGATTGTGCCTCTGGGGGAAAATCTGCATATTTTGTTTTCCTGGTCTGAAACTGCAGCCTCTGAGTCTGGAAAATTGTTTCAAGAAAGCAAGTCTGAGATTTAAACTCTTATTGAAACCCTTTCCTTTTCTTGGGAAAAACAAGACTTTGAAAGAGTGTAACAAGCTGCAAACTCTTCCTCCTGCTGGGCTGGGTGGCTAGCACTCTTCCTCCCCTGCAATTGCTCACCCCCAGCCCAGCAATGCTCCCAGAAAGCTGAAAATAGTTGGTGCTTCCCATCCTGAGACAATTACTTGATCCGCTGCAGCTGATCTGAGCTATTCTTGGAGCTAACAGCTGGCTTGGGCAGGGTCCTGGGTTGGGGGCTGTGCACCCCTGGAACCTGGGCTGGGTTCTGGAGGGAACACATACATAGTAGCTTGGACTGTGAGCAGTCACCCAGCCAGCCACCTGCTCCAGCAGTGCCCCATTAGCAGCCCTCAGTGCTGGGCTTCCTTGGCAGCACCCGCTCCTGCAGTGCACGTTCCCATGTGCACAGGCTTGTCCATGCTGCCTGAAGAGCTGCAGTTCCTAAAATGAGCTGGATGTATGAGCAAACTTCATGCAGACCTCACCATCACTATCATGCAAGGTGATGAGATTAGAAATTATTTATTCTTCTGTAGTAATGCCGGTTTTGGAAGCAAGGTTATGGGGGCTGGCCCATGATTAGTGTCTGTCTTGGACCTTGGTGCACCCCTAGCCACTGCATCTTGATATTCCTCCTGGTTGTTCTTAGCTTAAAGGTTAGGAGGTGTGTGTTGCAGCAGATGTCTTCCCAGGCTGACTGAAGCAGCAGAGCAATGCTGCTTGCTGTGGTAACAGACCACTAGCTATGCAGTATGTAAATGAAACTAGTATTAGGGAACATTGTTTGAGAGTTTGTTGTCTTCAAAGTTTCAAAACCTGGCCAAAATTATGCTTATCTTATTAATTTGGAGGACTTCTTTGAGTCGTGACTGAGCCTGCTATGGCGTATGCCTGAGGTTATCTGAGATCTATTTGGTGGGTGGAGACCCTGAAGAACTGCGTGTTTTAACACTGTTGAAGGCAAGCTAGCATTGTAACTATTTTTGCAGGCCACATACTAGGGATTCTTTGGTGTCCTGTGACAGTTTGTCTTCTAGGTTTCCTGCTTCCAGCACTGTGACTTGCAACATGTCTTACAGCCTTGGGGTCCCAACAGTGTTGCAGAGTTTCTCCATGAGCCTCATGTGTCATTGCAATGGCTATGTGGGAGATGCTGCAGGCGGGTGCCGGTGAGGGCACTGGGGCACACTCAGAGGGCTCTGCCACAGATGCCTGTTAACCAGACCTACTGTTGGCCTGAGGACTTCTCAGATTGGATGGTAACAGTGATATTTAGGACATGTTCAGCTCTTTGGGCAGATGTGGGCTTGAGAACAAAGTCTGCTGGATCTGCCTGACCTTGCAGTAACTCTGCCGGGGTAGGTCAGACTCACAGAGGGGCTGTGAAATGTTCTCTTGGGCTGGCCCCTGCTCTGGGCAGGCAGCGCATCTGGGGATGTGCTTCTGGAGGCTGAGTAAAAGAGCTGGGATACTTTTTGCTGGGGGATGGCTCTGCACAGTTGGAGCTAAAAGGGTGGAAGCTGTTCTTGGTGGGGCTGGCTGCTGGGGACTGGCTGGGGACCTCCTCTGAGTATTGTGCTCTGAAGTGAGATGCAGTGGCATGCTGGACAGGGTCCCAGTGTCCCCTGTGCTGGACAGACATACCTGGAGAGGAGCTCTTCTTTGCGGACTGTTGGGTACAGACTTCCCTGAGCCTTCCCTAGCCTCCTGAATTTGCCCCATTTGCTGTCAGTTATGCCAGCTCTTGCAAGCATTGGATGTGCTGTGAAATTGCTTAATCACCCCAAGCAGAGTTTTGTCTTGGATTTTCCTGGGGGTTGAGTGCAGAAAGGGCGAGTGCCGCATTATTTTCAGCATCAGTCCTCTGACTTCAGGCTGGCCTTCCTCAAAGCACAGCCTCAGGCATGCAGAGCAGTAGCAGAGAGCCAGGGCCGAGCTGCACACAGCATTCCGCCTGGTTTTGCAGTGTGGGGCTGCCTGCCTGCTCTTTTTACCCCCCTATCTGAGATATAAATATAATATAAAATAATAGGAGGAGAGAAGCAAGATAGGTGCAAAAAGCCAAGCTTCCTATTCCAGTGCTGGCCTTCATGGGAGCTTGGGGGACAGCTGCGAGAGGAGGCTCTCTGAAGCGCACATGCTGTGTGACATATGGACGGCCCTGACAGGAGCTTTGGTGTTGAATAGTGCCATAGCTTGGCTGTTGGAAGATGTCTGGGGAGAGGGAACATACACGCCCAGGCTGGAGCATCAGCTGGGCAGCAAACTTCAAGGGAACATGGTGGTTTAAAACAATGGAGGAAGGTGTGGGGAGAACTGCAACCCATGTGAACCTGCCTCTCTGAGGTGGTTTGATCCTGTCAAGGTATTGTCTGAGCACCTGCTGCTTAATTTCCATGCTTCAGAGCTTTTTATGTATAGCTGTAAAATCCTTGCCTGGCACATGGGAGACAGTGCAGAGGGTGCCCTGAACACCCTTTGCCCACTGTTGTGTTTGCAGAAGTGCACTCTCCTGTGGGGTGCCCAGAACAGGCAGCTGAGTAGAGTAGGACCCTCAAGAGCTGATGTGGCTGGCTCTCTTGAGCAAGCTAGTCCTACTAGCTGAGTCCTGCTTGCCAAGATCATGCGCTTGGGGTACCTTTTCTGCTGTGGTCAGGGATGAATCTACCTACTCGTTGCACGCTGTACACTTGGTACCTGCTCCTGCTGTGTACAGAAGGATGTATCTGCTGCTCTAGAACATCTGGCTCTGCCTCATCCAGGTGCTTCTCATTCTCCTCAGTGGCTGTCTGCAGACCAGGTGCAGGAGTGCATGTTTCCTGGTCTAATGGTGGTGTAGCAGGCTGCATGTACAAATGGAGTCCCTGGTGCTCTGCTTATGTTGCCCAGCTTGTGCATCAATCACAGATTGCACTTAAGGGTGAGTGCATAAGTGTGCATTTTGTTTGCTCAGTTAGATTTTCAGCAGATGGTGTTGAGGAAGTAAGAAACTGGATGCTGTGGTGTGGATAAGTGTTGTATGGTGGAAAATTTGGAGAGGTGCTTTGGCTTTTGTTCCAGGACCCTCCTCTCCTTCTGACATGCAACAGGACGTATGCAACTTTCTATCAGGTACGATCTTGAAAAGCATCCTCAGCAGCAGCCCATCTGTGATGGCTTTGTCTTAGTCAGTCCCTGGGGCTGCTCAGGGCTATACATGATAGTGCTGAAAAGCAGTCCTAGCACACAGTGTCTCCCAAGTGCTGTGGTCTCAAAATGTTCTTTTCCTTTTTCTCTGCTAACATGAGTGAGTTAACATGTGACATGGGTAGTGGGTGACACACTGAAGCCAAGGCTCTGCCACTTCGTAGGCTCCAGCTCAGATGCCCTGCAAGTGCTGTGCCTAATCCAGGCCAAGATGGACTAGTTCACACATGCCCTTGGGTATATCCCTGTTACCGCAGTAGATCTTTATTCCTTTTCCTTGATACATTGACTTCCTCCCCCAAACTTGGCTAGCGTGTTTTTGAAATGGATGTTAAAAGTTCTCCTCTAGCCCTGGAGAAGATCTGTCTCTTTACAGGTTCACTAATCTGGGCCACTGTGGCTTCTCCTTACCTTTGTTCTCAGCTCATTTTCAATGGCCCTTTTTCTCCTCCACCTGAAGATCATCTTGAAAAGATCTTCTCCCATTTCTGATGGAAGATGGAGGTGAACCACTCCATGGGGACATGCGCTGATGAAGCTGTGTGTACAAATGAGATAGATGATTGCTCCCTGAAATGAGCTGTGGTTGCTTTCACAGAACGGTTATGTGTGCAGGTTTGTGGGAGTACCTGAGCCACATGTTAGTGAGTCTCAGCCAGTAAACTGGGAAAATCAATCCTCCAGCTGCAGAGGAGTCTGGCCGCTCTTGTGGGAAGGCTGGCAGAAGGGGAAGAGCACATGGTCACTGCTTCATTTCGGGTTGGTGTTGGCTCAGATGTGGAATTTCTGATATTTTTGGCTTATGCACAGATGCTGCAACTCCTGGAGGAGCTCAGGCAGGAGTGACAGGAAATACTGGCATGATGTGGATTCAGTCTGGTGTAGGGATGTCTTGCGCTTTTAGAACAATAAAAATAAATCCAAGAGGGGAGGGTAGTAACCTGATGTGCCCCAAACTGTGGTACTGAAAATGTCATTGCTAGCAACAGATGCTTTGTAGAAGCCATGCCACAGCAAGTTGGTCTGCTTATGTAGAGGGACAAAACGGCTTTCAGTACTGTTTGCTTGTCTCTTGAAATGTGACAAGACAGCTCCTGAGTGCATGGTCAGCCTGCCAGCATGGTGTGCCATGTTGGTGTGCTTGCTGCTTGTGTGCAGTGCCCGGTGGCAGCGGGTTTCAGAGGTAGTACCATGACCTCATGAAGGAGGACTTACCTTTGGCTGTGGCAGCTGAAAACAATGGTGACCACCTCGTGCTGGGAGTTTTGCAGGCTGGCAGCACTGGTGTGAGATGTGCATCCATTGTCTTGGGTTAAAAAGGCATAAAAAATTGAGCATGAAGAATAAAAACTTCCCGCTTGTGACAGTGGCAATAAAGCTGAATCTGGCAGCCTGGAGCACTTGCATGATGTGCTAGTGAGAACATGTTGATCTCCATATGAAAACCATAAGCTCATTTAGAAAATTGGGCTGTCTTATGTGAGATTAGAGTTTCTCTTTAATCTGCAAATACTTAATTAGCATGGAAATGGCTAGTTAAATGGAGTTCTCAATGTATATATTGGCATGCCAGTGTGGTGGTGCTCCCTAGCAGGTGGTGTGTTTCCTTTCAGGATGCTGGACGAGTTAGTTCCTGGCTCTGAGGCCAAGCAAGATGCTCTAGATGAAGTGGGCAGAAGCAGTCCACAGCACCATGCAGACATGGATGTGTCTCCTTTCCTCCTCTCCAGCTTATCATCTAAGAAGTGATGGCAGGACATCCTTGCTTTACAGGATTATGAACAATATGACGTGTTAAATGCCCCAAGGTTTGCTGGTGTCTGGCTGCTGCAGTGACTCTGGTCCCTGGCCAGCAGAGTTTAATGCAGCTTTCCACTAACCAGGGTGGCACATCATCCTGGGAGCTGCAACAGGGCCCTGTGAGGACCTGGGGAGCTGCCATCCTCACAGGGTAGCCCCTCACTGTGGCTAGCTCTGTGTGCAGACAGGAGACCAAGCACTGTCTCCTAGTACCTGCAATGACTTTGCTGGGCCTCTATTGGCACTCTAATGACTTTGCACATGGTCAGAGTAGGTATCTCTGTTAAACTGTCTCCTCGGGTCTAACTGGTATCTCAGCCTTGTTTTATCCACACAGATGCACACGCTGGCTTCAGTGCTATGGAAATGCAGAGGTGTATGGTGGGGGTGCATCTGTCACCAGTTGGAACAAGAGGACGGAACATGAAGACCTGTCTGCTAATGGTTTGGGACTGCTGCTGAGTGTGGAACTGCCCTGCCCTGGGACTGGCCTGGCCCTGGCACTGCTTGCTGTGCGAAGCAGCTGGGTTCTGCCTGCGATGGCACGTGAACAGAGCAGGTGATAGCTGTGTAGAGCTTGGCACGTTCAAGCTGCTGTATGTGGGGACAGACAGAAGAAGGCAGACCTGTAGATGTTTCCTCCTGGCTCTTTGGGAGGGAGCTGGGTGAGGAGGGTCTGTCTCTTGGAGGGTCTTCCCACTCCATTCCTGCCTGTCCCTTGCCAACTGTGGCCTGTGCTGAGCGCTTCTGGGGCACAGTCTGTCCTGGGCTGTGGCCTGCAGTGAGGACTCCTGGGCACTTGCCCTGCCAAGGGCCAGAGTGACTCCATTTGCAGCTGTGTGCAGCCCTTGCTGCCTAGGTGAGGGGGAACATGGCCTGTGAGCTGCATCCTGCTGGTAGCAGAGTGGACAAGACACGTCCCTAGGTTCAGTTGTGGTCTTCCACAGTTCACCTGTGGGTGTGAGTCTGAGTAGAAAGAAAGGTGTGTGCCGAGAAGTGACAGCTCTGTCTGCTTTGGTCACAGAGAAACCTCTTCTTGTGCTCTGCTCTCCCATGTCCTTTCTTGAACGTGTGCCCTTGTCCCCTCTAGTCCCAGTGCTCATTCAGAGCGTGCCAGAGTGCTAGCTGAGAGCTGCTTCTCCTTCGCTGTATGCCAGTGCTGCTGGCTCTGGCTTGGCTAATCCAGCAGCTGGGCTTTTGCTGTGCCCCTTGTAAACACCTTAAAGCCAGGGGTGGTCTGCAGCCTGCTGCACTCGGGGAACTGCAAAAGTCCTTCCCTGATACTATAACCTGATAAAAGTTGTTCGTGAGTCATGTGTGTGCAGATGAGTCCTTACGCACTCCCTGGGAAAAATGGGTATTAGGAATGGGTAGCCTGCCCTGCCACAGCCTGGTCCCAAGGTACCCCGGGAAGGAGAATGGCAGGCTGTAGGCAGAGGGCTGCTTTGGCAGCAGGATCCTGGCTCTCATTTCTGCTGGAGGGCCCAGGAACATCCCTGCTCTGTACAGCCACTCCTGGGAGCACTGGACCTGTGACATACACCAGCTGCCTGCTCGCTGTCCTAGCAAAGAGCCGGTGTCTGGCTTCCTGCTGATGGAGGAAGGCATAGCTGATCTAAAGCTCGTTCCCTTGTGCGGCTTGCTTGTAGCACTGGCTGCTCTTCCCTGCCTGCAGGTATCGCCCTGCTGGCCCAGTGTTGCGTGGTCTGAATCCTACTGTAGCCTGAGTATTTGGCACCTGTGAAGTAACAGAGGTGTGATGCGAAAATAGCAGCCGATGATGGCTGTGGGACTGAGCCACTGAGGCTGATGGCAGCAGAGTCCAGCAGCCCTTGCCTGGGCTCTGAGGAGGCAGCAGCATTGGGCCAAGTTGCCCACTGTGGCAACAAGCTTCCTGGCATCCTTTGGCCCTTCTTGTTCAGCTGCTGGCAACTGCCTGTGTTACCACTGTACAGAAGGCAGTGAGCGAGCAGGGACCTAGGCCACTAAATGTGTGTGATCCACAATAGATGATGTTTGTTTTATTTTAATGAGAAGGAAAAAAAAGGCTCTGAAAATCTAGACCTGAGTGATGGGAGCAAGCTCTTGTAAGGCCGTGTGATGAGAGACTTCCAGCCTGGGCTAGCCCAGTGCTGAGGAACTTGTAGCAAGGTATTTATCTTGACTTTTGCTTGCCAGAAGTGGTGCTGAATTGGTGCCTTGCAAACATCTGAGCTTTTCTCCTTCCCTGACATCTCTTGGGTCTCAGTGAAACTGCCTGTGTGCTCCACTGTGGGGCCCTGCCTCTGCTGGAGTAGGAGCAGGGGTCGAAGGCCCAGGATCCATCTTCTGGGTTAGTCCAGAAGAAAATCAGTGAATGAAAGGCTGGGAAGCACAGCCAGAGCAGGAGCATCTCCTGCCCTGGGAGCTGAGAGGGACTGGATGGGCCCTGGCAGGACCTGCTGGGCACCCGCTGGGGCTGGCAGATGGAGGCCAGTGTGCTTGCATGCTGCTGGTGAGGAGGGGTAAGCTGAGCACCTTGGAGTCTCCTGTAGCCCAGAGGCCTCTGTGAAAGCTGACCTGAACCCAGATCTGCAAGATTTCTGGCTCTGAGCAAACCCTTGGGATGGGACTGCTCTCTGCTGGAGCCTGGCAGGATTGTTCTGAGCTGCAGCGGCCACTGGGTCTGAAATTTCTGCCTGGTCCTTCCTGGAGAGCACCACTGCTACAGCTGCATGCATCTTCCAGCTTGGCTTAGCCCCTTGTTCTCCAGGCTCTTCTGGGGCACGTTTGGAGGAGTACAGGAGGAGCTGGCAGGCTTAGTCACGAGAAAGAAGTTCTGTGTCATCCTGTCCACAGATGCCACCAAAGTCCTTGCCACTCAGTGGGTGGCACGGGCTTCCTTGCCTTACTGCCACCAAGCTTGACTTGGACGTGGGAAGTGCTGGCCTGGCCCATGCCATGTAGCCAGGATCAGAGTTAGAAGCCTTTGCCTCTTCTCCTTGGTGTGGTGGTTGTGAGCCATGGACCAGCATCATCATGCAGAATTGGTCTGCTCTTGCAGTGGCCTAAGCGCTCCCCACCTGTAGAACCCGTTGGGCTCTCCCCTTTGCGAAGAGAGGTGTGAGGTCAGGGGAGAAATGACTCTGGGTTTTGGTAAGGTCTGGGCCTAGCAGGGTGCTCCTGCTGGGGAGGGGGGACATGCTGGGGGAGTCGCTGGGCCTTGCCTGCAGTGCCCTTGTGCCAAGTGAATCTGACAGCTGCAGTAGCAGGGGAGACTGTCTCATTGCTGTGGCTCATGGAGTGGGGTTTGTGTGGTATGGGAGGGAAGCAAGAGGCAGGTGTTCGTGGGATTTGTGTCTAAATCCCACTTGTCAAATACTCCTAGGCTCTTAGGCGCCTGTTGTTGGCACTGTGGGAGCCGACAACTGCCCAGGGTTGGCTCCCCAAAGGGCATCTGCTGCCTGGAGCAGGGGGCTCTGGGCAAACCCTGACAGCTCTGTTGAGTGTGCCATGCCTGGGGCTGCTGTGGAGAGGGCATGGAGCTATAACCTCACCGTGTCGCCTTAACTGTCACAGCTGGTGAGCATGTGCATCCTGGGGAGCTGCAGCAATGCCCCGTCCACCCGGGATTGGTGCCCTTTCCAGTGCTGACCCTGCGTGTGGCGGGGTTACTTCTGGCCTTTCTACTGACAGCACCAGCGGGAGGGAGGCAGTGGGCCCAGTTTTCTCCTGCCGCTGGTAGTGGCCAGCCTATGTCCAATACCTGGAGCAGCTGGGCCTGGGCAGGTGTGTGCCTTGCTCGCCAGCTGGGCCCTGTCCTGTGGGCACATGGCAGCCGGCGGAGGGTGTACTGCTGGCGTGGCGTGCCTCTGCGTTCGGGCATGGGTGCTCAGGCAGTGCCTGCAGGGAGCTGCAGCTATTGGGGAGAGACCAGCAAAAAGGTGCTGCTGGCCGAGCCAGACTACTGCCACCAGGTGCAGGGTGCTGAGCTGTGGTGCAGGGAGCCGGAGGGAATGGTCTTTGTCTCAGAGAGCTGTCGGGGTGCTGTGTGGCCGCAGATTCCTCGTTGGCCCCCTCCTCTGGTGGGGCACAACGTAGGGGCCTGGTCATGAAGGAAGTTCTGCCTCCGACACTAAGGTGCTGCTAAGAGCCGGACTTGCAACTGAAGCTCCTTTGGCCAGGCCTGGCGGGGGGGGGGGGGGGGGGGCGGGCGGGGGGGGTTGCTCTGGAATCACCTCTGCTAGAAGCCCCCCTTCCTCCTATGGGCTGCGAGGTGGGTGCCGCTTCTGCAGATCCTCCTGCACTGCAGGGACACAGGCCTGAGGAGGCAGCCGGCCTGCTGGCCCTGCCCCAGCACTGCTCCGAGGGCTGCTGCGGCTCTTTGGGGAGATGGTGTCTGCCAGCATGGCTCTTCCTTCCTCCTTGCTTACTCCATCCTCATCCCCCTAGCAGCAGCTCTTCCTTGGTAGTAGGGCTTGCAGCCACCTCAAGCTCCTGCATCCTCTCCACATCTCTTTCTGCTGTCATTGCTACTTGGCAGAGGCTGGTTTGTTTACTGCTTCCTTCTGCTGCTGCAGGGTTGGCAACATCCAACACATCTCTCAGGGGTGCCTGGGGTGGATCTGGGGCTCTGGGGAGGTGGAGTGCGTCTCCTCTAGCCCTGGGTGCACCACTTCATGCTGGGACCGCCACTGCAAGGTTGGTCTTGCCCAGTGGGGTTCGGGTAGCATCCAGCTGTGGGGAGATCTATGGTCAGAGTCCTTGTCGAGGCTCAACAGAGCACATGTCTCTAAGTTGGTCCCTGAGAACATTTCCTGTAGCTGTGTTGCTCTGAACAGCACCGGGGCTTGACCTCTTGGAGGGATAATGTGGACAGGTTGAGCACCTCGGTTTCACCAGTCTCTTTATTGTGAATTATTTTTGTGTGTTGTGTCTTGCAGAAATAACATTCATCCCAGATTTGATGATAATGAAAATACAGAAAAAAGAACAGCAGGTTTGTGACCCTCTCTCTTTCTCCCAAATCAGCTGGCAAGGCCTGGGGACCATGTCCTGTGTGTGAATTGTTGCAGTTGGTGTGTGGTGGGAAGGAGGCCAGGGGAGGCCTTGCATTTCCAGACAGGGCCACAGCTCAGCATGTCAGAATTTGACCTCAGCTGCAGCCTAGAGCGGATGAGGCCATTGTGGGCAATTGAACAAAAATAGGGTTTCTCTTCAGTAATGGAAATGCTTTTAATTTGGTTCTGTTGCTGGTAGAGGAGCAACTCTTTCTTTCCCTCAAAGTTGCTAATACTGGTTCCTGTTTGAATCTCATTACATATATAAACTGCCTGTTTGCTGTGATTGCTGCTAATAACACGATACTCCAGGACTAACACCAGCAGGGAGGTTGGGGAAGACCACATCTGTGGGGGATTGTGAGAGCTTGGCCAGGGAATCTTCCTTTGCTTGGAAATAATCCCAATGCACCAAGCTTCCATTTCTGAATTGCCGCGTCAGTTCATAACTACCTGCTGCTCCCAGAGGAGATTTATGAGCCAGTGGTCTTTGTATTAACTGTGTGCAGAGAAAGAACCAGACCATCAGTGCTTTGATAAGGAGAAGGGACCTGTTACATGCATGGAGACTTGCTTTTCCTGCTGGGGTGAAATATGGCTGGAGGTGTAAAACAAACTGGTCCACCCTGAGCTGATTTGTGTCTGTGCTGCTTTTAATGGGAAACCATTAAATTGAATACTGAGCTAAGGGATAAATCTGTTCGAGAGCACGAGCTGGTGCCATTTCTAGCCAGCTCTGAAGCTCTGGCATCTTTGTGCTGCTCAGGGCAGCTGCAGATGGTGTTGTCATGGCAGGTTAACAGGGAGGAGGAAGGGAGGGAAGGGTTTGGAAAAGGCAAGTGTACTGTTCTGAACTTGCAACAAGCCAGATGCTGTGGATATAGGAAGGTGTGTGTACAAAGCACTGATATTATAGGAAGTAGTGAGTTTATCAGTGTGTCCTAAAGGTGCTGTGAAGCTGAGCCTGCCTCAAGGTGAGAAGGAGGGGAGCATGGGCAGGTCTTGGGTACCAGCACTGCTGGATCACTCCTGCTGGGGCAGGAAGAGAGCAGGGCGCTTTGGGGCATGGGTGAGCAATCGCTCTCCTCTGATAGTGAAGCCCAGGTAAGAAATTCCCACCACCCTATTGAGGTAATATAGCAGATTTGGCCTGCTGAAATGATGTGGATTTTAAGTACAGCAAAACTGTCCTCCAGCATTCAAAGATTTTAGAGGGCTCAGCTGCCAAGTAGTTTTCTGTTACTGCTTCTGCAGATAAAGGGAGATAAAGGCATGCCAGTGTGAGCAAGGGGGGGTGGGGGTCGAGCTGCTCATCTCCTGAGCTTTCTGAACCGGCAGCAGTGTAGGACGATTCTTGCAGAATGTCACGGAGTGGGCTGCAGCATCCCTGGGGTCACCAGCTCTGCAAGGGCTGTGCTGGGATGTCCCCAGAAGGGTCTGGGCAGCAGTCAGGAATGCTGCTGTGAGTTCAGAGTTTGGAAGAAAGCCTGGTCAAGCAGGGCTCCTGGGAGTACTCTGGGTTCCTGATTGATGTGAAGGGGGTGACTGCTCCCCAGGGTGGGTGGCTCCCTGCCATGCTCTGCAGAGCCTGCTGGGCAGCATCAGAGGCAAAACTAGCAAGAGGTGCCATTCTGTGTCCCCCTGGACACCTGAGCCCAGGAGCTCTCATACCTTGGAAACAGACTCCTCATGGCTGTTGCCTTTGAAAGTCCTTTGGGCCGTCTCTCTGGAGAAGATGAGATGCTTGTGTGGTTCCCCAGGCTCTCAAGGGCCACACATTTTCTGTATGTGTCTCCCTACCAGCCTCTCACCTGAAGAAACTCCATCTTGGTTGTCATGTTGGTGTACATTCAGGCCCATGGGTACAAAGGCTGGCAGAATGCTGACACCTTTCATATTGGTGAGGGATGACAGGAGAACTGTCAGCTTCCTTTGGGAATGGTTTATAGATGTTCTTTCTCCTTTCTCAAGTCTGTGGGTGCCCTGAGCAAGTGCCTTGTCCTGCCCATCTCCACCACCAGTGGATTATGAAGCCTGGGCTGGAGAGCTGGGGTCTCGCAGCAGGCTGTCCTGGAAGGGGCTTCTCTCTCTGGCTCCTTGGTGTTCCCTGCAGCAGTGCCACCCTTCCTGCATAGATTGGTATGGCTTGGCATGCCCAGCACTGCCTACTGGTGGCACCAGATGAGGGGCTGTTGTTAGCACAGGCAGGGTCTGTGTTTGCATGAATGCATGAAAATCTGATGGATTTGTCACCAAGCTGTGACTAACTAGTGAAACCTGTCGCTTCCCTTGTGACTTATGAGGCTTTGTGCCAGGGTTCCTTGTCTGCTGGCAGAGGTGGGACAGGGGTGTCCAGGTACCCCAGGGAGCAATGACAAGAAATGGATTTTCTTTGAGGGTGCTCTGGGCTGCCTCTGTCTGTATCCTGCTTCTCCTTGGGCACTGAAGGGTCGTCTACTCCTGCTTATTTCTGCCAAGCTCTGACTTGTTGAATAACTTGAGAAATATTGAACTAAAATAAATGCAGTTATCCCACAGTGCGTAAATCTTCTTACCCTATAGCCATGGAAATGCTCCCATCCCACACAGACTGTAAGAGCAGAGTAGCATGACTTGCCTCTTGGAGAGGGAGGGGATGGGAGACCCTGTGACCCCTTAGCTCCTGCCTTCTCCGGGAGGGCTCTTCTGACTTTTCAGTGTGGGCTTTGAGGTGGTGGGAATGGCCTGATCCCCAGTGGTGTGTGGCCAGCGGCATTGGGAGGCAGCAGGGAACAGCCTGGGGCTGCAGGCGCTGCAAGGCATGGCTGTAGTGCAGCCCTTGCAGCGGGGATGTATAAAGGCACGCAGGCCCCCAGGACTATCTGTGGGAGCTCTGGTTACCTTTGTTTCAAGCATTTGCTCATAAAATGAAGGTTTTTCCTGAATTTTATAGATCTGTGAGTGAAGCATGAGCTTAGGTGTCTCATCTGCTGCAAACACTGCCAAGGGCTGTTACTAGAGCTCCCTGGGGTGGGAGCAGAGTCCTGACAGCAGTGGGAGCTGGTGCAGGGGAACAGGGGCTCCCCCAGCTTATGGGTACTTGTGGCTCTGTCCCAGGCTGTGTCTGTGGGCTTCTGGCCCATCTTGGGCTTTTTTTTGTCGTGGTGGGACTGTGAGATGCGATGGCCCTCGGTGCCAGATGCATAGAGGAGTTTTGCTCTGCCAAGCAGCATGTGGGCACCCACTCTGGTAAGGATGAAGGGCAGGGGGTGCAGTGAGCTGCTGGGGTGCCCTGCTTCTCCACCCACAGCCAGGAGTGCTGGTCCTGGTCCTCTCACATGGTCCCAAGGGCACCTGGCCCTGCTGCCTTGTGTGGCAGCACACTGCTGCACAGGCCCTCCTCTCTCCATGCTCTTTCCCTCCCTTTCTTCCTGCCCTGCCAGAGGGGACTAGGTGGGGAGGACAGCCTGGCCAGCCCGGGGCAGCTGCCTTGCCCTCTGCCCCCACCATGCCCTGTGCCAGGGTGGTGTGGACATGCTGCCAGGGCTGGCTCGGCCATGGGATGGACCTTCCTGGCTGTAGTTGTTGAGGGCTGTGTCTTGGTGGAGCTTCTCAGAACGGAGCCAGGCCCCACCTCCATCACGCACATCCCATGGCAACTGCAGAGCCTGCTCGGAGGAGGCATGACAGAGGGTGGCACTTATGTATTTTTAGCTTCTGCTGCATTGCATTAAGAGCTGGAAGTGAGGGGTGTGGACACCCAGTGACTAGAATACAATGGCCCATGCTGTGCACGCTGCCAGTGGGGACTGCAGCTGCCAGAGAGGGTGGCTCAACAGCCTGTTAAACACTGCATATAGAAGCAGCTGCCTTTTCTGCTGCCATTGTGTGGCTCTGCAGCCTGCTGTGCAGATAGACTGGGCCAGTGGCTGCCAGCGTGGCCGTCGTGGGGAGGCAGAGCAGCGTGATGGTGCCCATCTCAGGCTCCTGGTGTGGTGGCAGCCTGGCTGGTGGCTTTGGTCCATGCTGTGGGGGGAAGCCGAGCAGCAGGGTTGCTGGGCTGCCCCCGGCCATCAGCCTCTGTCTCAAGAGCATGGACACCTCTGATGACCCCTGTAGTCAGGGTCCCCATGGATACTCCACATATGGGACAGACCTCTGCAGGGTTTGAGCTGTGCCCTAGACCCAAATGCTTCTGCAGAGGTGTCCTACTTCTCCTGGGGGTCTGCAGGAAGGCCTGGCTCAGCCTATGCAAATGTGGTTGAAAATGGTGCTGGTGTTTGCATGCAAGTTGGCATGTAGCATGTGCATTGCTGCTGGCTTTGGTCACACTGCCCAGCGAGAGTGTGTTGTGTGGATGCCGTCTCAGTCTGGTAGCCAGGGGAGCTGGCTTTGCTCTTGGCGATGACCAGGAGAAGGGCTCAAACTGTGATCTCCTCGCAGGTCAGAGCTGCCATTCAGACCCTGAGGCTGTGGCAGAGTTTTGTGCTGCTGGGGGTGTTGTGTTCCTTTGGGTAAAGCTTGCAAGGCTCAGGGCAGGGCCTTGAGGCACAGCATGGGCTTCAGGGTAGACATCATGCTGTTGTTCCTTTCCGCTTCCCATGCCCAAACTCATGTGGTACTCCAGGGTTTGGGTATGAATCAAGAGTGATGCTGGCTGGCAAGGAGGCCTCTGCCCAGCAATGCAAATGCAGCGTCCACTTCATCCCCACCACACCTCCCAGCAGTACTGGCCTGTGACTTCTGCCAGTTGGGTCCAGGGAGCTTCTCTCTTCAGCCTTTCCCAGGTATCACATGCAAGTGCACAAGCTGTACAACTGGTGCTGTCTTTACGGGGCGGATGATGATGCTGGGCTGCCCAGCCATGTTGGGGGGAGCCCAGGAGTGCTGGAGGCAGGGAATGTGATGTGGCCTCACAGGCTGTGGAGGGAGCAGGGCTTTGGGTATGTGATGGTTCCCTGCTGGCTGGGCATAAGGTGTAGGATCTTCTGCCCCATCTAGCCAAGCCAGACCTGTTCTGCTGTACCTCTCCCAGGTGCTTGGGCCCAGTTTTCTCTTGTCTTCACCCAAAGCTACCTGCTGTTCTGCATCTCACTTGCTCCTTAGGACTCTCATTCCATAATGTCCTAGTGTCATCCTGGCACACAGTAGTCCTAGCTGCCCTTTCCCAGTTTCCTCCCTCTTCCCCTCCCCACTTTCTCTGCTGTTCCCCCTTGTTCCTCTCTGCTGTTCCCTTGGCAGGTACCTGGAGCGGGCAGGACAAGGGTGAGGGTTTTGGACCTGGCTCATACTGTAGGCAGTCCTGCTGGCCCTGGGCTACTGCTGAACTTCACTGCTCCTGAGCTCCCTGCACAAATGCCAAGTGGGAGTTTTTAGCTGTTCCTTCAGGTCCCTGTGATTCCAGCTCCGCTCTTTGCTGGAGGGCTTGGAGAGGGTCAGGGGTGCTGCATGACCCTCGTGGGCCAGGGTGGCTGGTGCATCTCGCAAGCTTCACAGCTTCGCCTCCCATTTTGTTGTGATGCTTTCCCCGAAGTCCTGAGCAAAACCTGGGAAGTCAAATCAAATGGGGATTACAAATGAAACTAACAATTTTAAGTTAAGGAAACGCACCATTAAGGCCCACCTTGACCTTGGCTTTGCCCTCTAATGGGGTCATACAATTATAAGTGCTCACTGTTAGCCTTCATAGCTCTCTGGGGAGATTTTAAACATTTTTTTCCCCCGACCTTCTCTTTGACAGTAGTTAGACACATGGGACAAGACTTCATATTCCAGCTGTTGCTGAGGGACTTGCTTTCCTGTATGAAATGTACTTTATAGAAGATTCTTCTGGGAATAAAATAATGTACAAATGTTACATAAAAGTGTATTCTGAAAATGTAAAATTGTTGCAATTGTCACCAAAAAAAAATTCCAGTTGAGAGACAGTGCAAAGACACAGCTCTAAGGATAAAAAGCTTACTGGGTGTTTGGAGGCTGCTTTGGTATGATATCAGAAGTTCAGAGATGGGCATCACCTACCAAAACCTAGAAGTCATCCTCTTTACATTCCACTCCCCTCCAAAGTACCCCAGAAACAACAAACTTGTGTGGTTAGATGGGCATGTAAGAAGACGTGTAGAAGAGGCTGTTGAATGTAAAATTATGTTTCTCTTTAGTTAAAAAAAGTTGGAGTAAAAAAACCCCCACATATTCTGGGATTTTAAAAGTAAATCTCTAACAAGTTTTTTAGGAACCACTTGCTAAAGACACAGAGTTTGATAATAAGTTTTTTTTTCCCCCAAATATCTTGGGACTAAAAGGCCTTTAAGAGGAGTCACAGGGTAAATACGTGGTTGAGGTGTCAAGTGAGTGCTTGTGGAAAAGGGACATTGGCAGAACAGCTCAGTTAGGAAGGCTCCCAACCCAGAGCCATCCCCAATGCCAGGCGCATCACATTTTTGAGCAAAGTAACACAAGTCACCAGGCTTCAATGGTGTTTACTCTAGAATTGTAAAGGAGCCTGGTAAGATTTTGGGAATCACTAATAAATAGTGTTAGGGGTTGTCACCCATCAGGGCCACGTTCATGGAAGGGGAGCTGTAGCAAATGTGGAATTAAAAGATCAGTAGGTTTACTTGGGTAGTGGGTAAATTGTTAGGAACTATAATAGACACTTTATTTATGAAAACACCATAGTGGTGGATAGCATGGCTTTTGTACAGCGAAGTTAGTCCTTGCTCTCTGCTGGGGATTTTAAGGATAGCTGTATTGTGTGTATGAGATTGGTCTGGGCTGATACAGTGCCCTTGGGCTCCCAAGCAACTGTTAGGCAAGTTTCTCACCAAATGCTTTTCAAGAAGTTAAGCATTGTCCTGAGAAGAGGTCATTCTGTAAACGAGTGACTGTTTAAAGAATAGGAAGCAGAGTACAGGAAAAACATTTCTGCTTTCAAGGTGTGCAGCAGGGAAGAAGGCACAGTTGAAGAAGTCTTAAGATGTGCCAAGTAATGCATATGAGGGAACCTGCTCCTGGAGGAGACTATAAAATGCTGACGGAGGGTTTGGCAGCTGTCTACAGGTTGTCCCAGAGGCATGTTTAGCAGTTAGGAAAGGGAGAAGGAACAGAGCAGAAACCCTCCTGCTGCTGTGTGGTATCTGGCTGATACGGCGTGCTTTCCTGCTGCCACCCCAAAGCTGATGGGGTTAGAAGAGGTGCAAAGAAGGGTAAGGGAGATGGTCTGAGAGCTAGCCCAGCCTGCCTGCAAGGAGACCGTGACTTGTCACCTGTACCTTAGCTGGGCCAAGAGAGCTCTGCAGGGGAATGGTATGGTGGAGAACAGCAAAACAGTGAACGGGAGAGAGTGATGACAAGGAGATCCTCCTTCTCACTCTCACCTTGAGAATAGAAGCCACTTAGGAGGGCAGCACAATTTAAACCAGGTTAGTGTTTTTTTCAGCTTGTAGTACTGAATGCCACCGGGTGCTTTGGGCACCCATGGTTGCAAGTGGGTTTGTGAAGCTGTTGACTACCATAGTCTGGATGCAGTCCTCCTGCTGAAGCTCCCAAGCTTTAGCCAGCTTGGGCAGACAGGCAGGCAGAGCATGCTGCCTGCCCTGCCCCACTCCTGCCCACCCTCAGGGTCAGAGCACTGGCCTAGAGCAGCCCTTGGCTGATCCAGAGCAGCCTGCTGCAGCAAGCGTCCTGGGCCTATGATTTGCCAGGTTTAGGCTCCTGAAGCTGGATGTGTTTCTCCCCTGTGAAGGGATTCTGAACGTGGTAGTGTCACTGCTGTCTGTTGCTACAGACACGGTGGCCAGTAGCCCAGGCAAGCAATGGGCAGCCTGATGACTTGTGGAGACGTGTGTTTCAGGCCACTCTGCCTGGAGGTTGCTGCTGCAGCAGAGCTCCCTGCGGTGCTGTGTGACAGCATCAGTGTGACATGGGCCCTTCTCCTCTCCATTTGGAAGCAGAGGTGGTGGTTCCCCGCGGCACAGTGACAGCAGCTGATGCTCCAGCACTGGCTGCACAGGGACAGTGTGCTCCTGCCTGCCACAAAGAACTGGCTAGGCTGTCACAGGCAGGCTGTGAGTGTGCTTTAAAGCCATGCAGGAGCACAGATAATGCTGGCACTGCTTTCTCAGGCTTTTCCTTTTGATAAGAAGCCAGGATAAACTGAACCTCATGAAGGGGAAGTAGGAAAAGCCCATTCCCTGGCTTGCAGCAGCGTGCTGAGCTCTGACTGCAGTTTTGTACTCGGCAGCGTTGTCCTGTGTGGGTGGCAGGAGCTTGCTGTGGACTTGTAAAAATATGACATGGAACCTTTTCCCCTCAAGACAAACAAAACAGCCTTGGGTGCAGAAGTGGTTTTGGGTCTGACAGTACCTTGCCCGCAGTCGGTGTGGAGGAGCCTGGCTTCCATGCTCCTCTGTGCTTCTGCTGCCTGTGCAAGCCCTGGCCACAGGCTGGTGTTTGATAGCCCTTTCATGGCAGGGCCTGTGCCATAAGCTTCTGGCTGCTTTTGCTGCTGACTGGTACAGACACTGCTTCCCGGACGCAGCAGACTGTGACGTCTGATGTGACATCCCATGGCAAAGTGCTGGTGCTGCTGGATTTGGGGGCCTGCAGTGCTGCCTGGGGAGTGTGCTGGGGTGCTCCCACCATGACAGGCTTGCCTAGAGGCTGGAGGGGCTGTTGGCAGCCAAGAGGTGATGCAGGAGGAGCCGAATTGCTTGCATTTTCACAAACCTGACAGCTTGTGGTTGTTTCTGTAAAGCATTTAACTTTCTGTTGCAGCAGGGCTTGTGGCAGGCTAAGATGTCTTCATCAGCAATCACTGAAATGCCCTTTCTGATGTGCCTAAGCAGCACAATGCAAGCATGAGGCAGACCCCACAAAGTAGCTCACTGTTTGAGACCTGCTTTCCTGACAGCTTTATCAGCCCATCTCATGCAGTAGGGCCTGAGGCTCCTGCCAAGCAGTGGATGTGCCAGCGGGGAGTGGGACTTGCCTGGGCTCTGTAGCATGGGTTGGAGCTGCAGATCCAGACAGCAGATGGGGCAGGGCAAAGCTTTGGACCACTTGGCTGGTGTGTGGTTGTGGAAATATGGCACTCCCTACTCCACGCTGGTTTGCTGGGAGTTGCTGATGCATGCGATGAGAGGGACCCAGGTCTCCATCCATGCCTGGCCATCATGGCTCAGCTCCCCCAGGCACAGACTGTTGGGGATGGAGCTGCTCCAGGTGCTCAGCACCGCTCCCAGCCCAGTCCTGGTCCAGTCCTGTGGGTGAGCTGGGGAACCCTTCTCTGGCAGGGCCGGTGATATCGGCTGCTCTTGGATGGTACCAGAATTGTAGTATCCAGACCTGTTGCTCGTTGGGTCATCTGCCTGGAAGTGGGCAGGCCCTTGCCAGACTTAAGGCTGCAAGCTGTGGCTGGGAGGGCATAGTTCACCCTCCTGCTGTGCCAGGGTGCTGAAGATTTGCTTTCCATCTGGTATCTGCACTTGGCTGCTGATCAGCACAGAAGCAAAAGGAGATTCAGGCTCTTGGGGGTCTGTGAGCTTTGTAGCTAATGCAGTAAATTGTTCCAGCTGATCCCCAACCTGCAAGATCTGAGAAATGCAAAAAGCTGGGACTGATTGTGTTGCTCAGCGTGTGGGCTTAGAGGCAGCATCTGTAGCGCTGAATTTTTCCCAGCCCAGAACAGGTTCCCCTTAACTGCTTGGGTGCACTTCGATGGCTTGGCCATGTGACAGGACAGCTGCTCACCCCTGTCCCAGGTCGAGTAGAGCAGCAGCAGGGGCCAGGGCAGAGTGCTGGAGGTGGCTGCATGCAGGCAGAGGTGCTGGTGCAGCCTGCTTGGCGTATGCCAGATGTGCCAGCAGACCCACTTGCAGATGGCTGCAGGGAGACTGAGGGTACTTTTCCACTTTGCAGCCTGTTACATTTAATGCTTCCATCTTAATTCAAATCAGAAATTTGACCATACAGAGAGCCATGTGCCTAGACCACCCTAAATAAGCTCCATTCCTCAGCCCGTAGGATGTAAGTATTTACATTCTTTCCTGCAGCTCTGGGGTGTCTGAAGAGGCAAATAGTGCTAGGGTTCCAGGGGCCAGGGCATTGCTGCTGGAGGCACTGGTACCTCAGCACCGGGGAGGTGGCTTGTGAAGAAACCAGCATCCCTGGCCCAGGGCAGCCATTGGCCCAGGGTGAGCATTACCACCGTCAACAAAGGCATGCAGCTGCCTGCTGCCTTCTGGGCCGCTCACCAGCTGCCCCACAGCTTCCCTCTGAGGAGGTGTCACCTCTGGCAGGATGGGCCCGGCGGGGGCTTAGTCCCATGCCTTGTCTTGTGGGACAGCCACCAAACAGCTGTCTGCAAGACCAGCTTTCCAGCCCTGGTCATGCTGCTGGGCTCAGTCTGGTGTTGATCTGCCAGCCAGCTGCCAGGCTGGGTCTGGCTGGCCGCAGCTTCCCTCTGGTCATGGTTGAGCTGTGCATTAAAAGGAGGAGTTAATCAGGTGGTTGTGGGTGAAAAATTTGCCATCTCCTGCAAAGGCTGCTGGGTTTGCTGTCCTGCTGCAGGGCCAGAGGAGTAACTCAGACTGCCCATGCTGCCAGGGTGGTGGGCAGCGGCAGGCTCTCAGCAGTACCAGGAGGGAGCAGTGCTGGCCATGGCCTCAGCTGCCCTCCGGTGCCCGGCCCCCCCCCCCCCCCCCCGCCTTCCCCTGATCACAGGCAGAGGGGAGGGGGTGCAGTGAGCTGACTAACTGCGCAGGCAGAGGCAGGTGCTGCCTGTACCAGAGCACTGGGGATGGGAACTAACAGGTAAAGCTGCTGAAGCAGAGCCCAACATGTTACTTTCACTGTCCTTGTTGCACACAGCTACACTTCTGCACAGCTCTTTGTGCATCGCTTGCTCTCTCCTCCTCTTGCAGCTGCTGCAAGGAAAGTTTCTGGTCCCCTTTACAAATCTCACCCCCAGCTCTTTTCCTGGGCTTTCCCTGGCCAGCTCTGCTGGCCCAGGTTGCTCTCGAGGAGCCAGGGTCGCTGCTCATGAGCCTGGGCTCCTTATTGCAGACACTCCTGCTGCTGCTCAAGCAGAGCTAGGCCTTTTTGTGCCGTTTTCTGTTTGGGCCTGCTGCAACAAGCAGAAAGTGGCCTGGGTATGTCAGTTACTCTGGGTCTCAGCAGAGTCGGGTGTGGACTGTGCGATCAAAGACAGGACTGTGCCTGGGGACGCACTGCCTTTGCCCTGGACCTACATGAGCTGGTGGGGAACCAAAACCCCTCTCTAACCTGTCAGCCTCCACCAGGCAGGGAAGAGGGGAGTCCTACCCTTTGAGCTGCATCTGTGTGTGGTGGCCACTAGCCATCGTCCCCCATATGTCAAGGGATGTTGCTTGCGCTGCATCCAGGATTGGAGCCTCACTGGGGCTGCAGTTCCCCTTAGAGCGCCTGCTATTTCTATATGTGGTATTTGTTTCACACACTGCCTTTCTGTTCTCTCTGCAGCTGCCAAGCTTAAAAGCGCTGAGCTGCTCCCCAATGTCGGATGCCTGGGAGTGCAAGGCAGAGGACCCCTTTGCCAGCAGCGAGGAGCAGAACAAGGTGCCCCACCAGCTGACAGTGACAGACACAGACACAGGCAGCCAGTGCCAGTGCCTGGAGGAGGAGCCCAACCGGGCTCCCCAGAAGCGGATGGGCACTCAGAACGGGATGCAGGACAGTGGGGGCGGGGGCACAGGGGTGAAGAAGAAACGGAAGAAAAAGGATCTGGGAGAACAGGAAGGGGGAGAAAAAGTGGCTGTGGAGGTGAAACCAAAGAGGAGGAGAGAACCTAAAGAACCAAAAGAGCCTAAAAAGGCTAAGGAGCCCAAGAAACCGAAGGAGCCCAAGCAGAGGGAGGTGGCCAAGAAGCCCCGGAAACCTCGGGAACCCAAAGCCCCCAAGGAGCCTAAAGACAAGAAGACTGGCTCTGAGCCTGCCCCCAGAGCAAGACTCAAGAAGAGCAGGTGGGTGATGGTGTGACCTTGTCTCTGTGCCTGGTGAGGATGGGGCTGTGGGTTCGCAGGAGCTTCAGCCAAGAGAGCTGCCCTGGGCCACCATGCTGCAGGGTGCACAGGCTCTTCATGCTGAAGGCTAGATGTGCCGGTCAGGAGGCCAGGTATAGCTCTCCAGCCATGCAGAGACAGGACAGGCAGGTGCCCTTTTTGGGATGAGACCCTGTGAAACCTCAGATCCAGAAGAGGTCAAAAGAGTGGTGTCCTCTCCTTGGCCTGGCCTTTGTGCCAAGTGTCCTGGGTGGGCAGAGGGACCTTTTGGAGGTGTCTCACCAGGACAGTGAGATGCTGTGTGTCAGAGGGCCTGGGCTGAGGGTATGTGTGTGAGACAATGTGACCCTGGTCTCTTTGTGCAAGCACGGGTCCTTGCACACCTGGGGGCTGGTAGCCTGCTTTCCTTTGGCTCAGGTTTGGGAGGATGGTGGAGTACATGCTGTCTCCTCTTCCTCTGCTGGGCAGCAGGACCTGTCCCTTGCTTGCAACTGCAGAGCTGTGCTGGCAGCCTGGGCCAGCAGTGGGGGGAGGCCTGATGACTCCCTTGTGCTGCACAGCCCAATGCCACTGCCTCCGGTAATTGTTCATCCTTTTAATTAACAGGGTGATTGGCCAGAAGCTCTGATTTCTTAGCTTTGATTTCTTTTTAATTGGGAATATGTGCAGATAGCAGAGCAGGTCTCAACAGCACCAGCGTTGCTTGGTTTACTGTCATGGATTGATGAGTAAGTGCTTTTGGAGAGTCCTGTACAAAGCAGGCCTATTGATTGGAGCTGGGACCTCCTCATGTACTGTAAATAATGCATAGGATGAATATATTTCTACTGAAAGCAGAATTAGTACAGGAGCCAGCTGGAAATTTTTCATCAAAACCTTTCTTTGTTAGTTTGGTAGAGCTGCTTGAGGGCACTTTCCTGGAAATGGTCACCAGAGTGCGTGTCCCAGGGCCTGTGGGACCCAGCTCCCTTCTACCATGGCTGCCTGCAGGACACGTGTGCAGGGCAAGGACAAGCCCTGGGTCTTTCACAGCCCTGCTTCTTCAGAGCTTGCTGACAGCCAGATCCTGGAGAGGCCAGGGCTGCGGAGCCAGCGCCAAGGTGGCCATTAGTGCCATTGGCACGGGCTGGTGCTGAACAGAAGAAGGCGTGGAGCAGCACAGCTCCCTTGCCAGGCTGGTGGGGAGCTTGGCAGGGTGAGAGCTGGGCACCATGTCCCCAGGGGGGTCCCTGAGCTGTGCAGCACTGTCACTTCTGGTATTCCTCGAGCCTGGGGCTCTGCACATGCGGAAGCCAAGCTGTGTTGTCATGGGCTGGTGAGCTGGAGCAGATGGGGATGGACAGATCAAGCAGACAGTGTCTGGAGGGTGAGGGAAGGGCTCCTCAAGGCCTCAGGGAGGGCTGCAGCACAGGGACTGGAGGTGGAGAGGGAAGGCGGGGCACTGCAGGCTGCATGAAGGGAAGGATGAAGCCCATGTAAATGCAGCATTGGGCACCAAGTTGCATCCTGGGATGAGGGATGCAGCTAGAAGCTTTTCCTAATGACACCTCTGCTCCACCAGTAATAAACTGCCATACGGGCAGTTCATGGTTCTCTGGGACCAGAACAAAACAGGGGAGACCTGGGGAAGGGCAGACTATGGAGGCTTGGGCTCCTGGAGGCACTCGTGGCTTTTGTCCTGGAGCTTGTTGCCACTCTAGTGGGTTGCTTGGCTGGGCACTAAAAGCAGTCCATGATAGTGACCTGCCATGAGTCGCTGGTGGGCAAGTCACTCTGCTAGACGGGGGGATTGTGGTGGGGTGACCCCAGCTTGCAGAGCTGGAGACCCTTGTCCCTCCTGCAAAGGCATGGCAGGGTCTGGGGGTACCAGGAGTAGGGCTGAAGAGGGATCCACTTGCTGCACTGGGGGCCAGCATGTGGATCCCTAATGAAGGGGTCGCTTCATGCAAAAGAGACCAATTAGTATAACTCCATAACACATGCAGCTAGAAGAAACCGTATGTGGTAGTCTGGGAGGGCCACAAAGCTTTGCACTTTCCTGATGCCCTGTCCCAGTGGAGCCTGAGCCTGTGGTGCTTCCTCCCGCGCATGTGCATCTTCCAGGAGGACCTAGGTCCACCCCTGCTGCTTGGAAGGTCCAGCCCATGGGTCCTGCTTGCAGCTTCCCCACCTCCACAGCCCCTCTTTGATCCTCTCCTTGGACTGTTGCCTCAGGGTCAGCCACCAGCAAACCCATCCGTGGGAGGAACAGCCCCTGGGTGGAAGCACCCATGGGTGTCAAGGTGGAAGCTCTGCAGGGAACAGGGCCATGAGTCCCCTTGTGCCCACAGCCTGGGACAGACACGGGGAGGTGGGCTGGGGGCCCCTGGCAGCATGGGGAGGGAGAGGCGAGTGGCAGGCAGAGTAAGCACTCCATGCAGATGAAATGATTGCTGGGAGTCCTCTAAGTGACAGATAATGGTGGCATAATTTTTTCTAAATTATTTCTAATCATAGCTAACTACTAGTTCATGAATGAAGCCGTTGTTAATTGTGACTTACAAATCAATATCTTGGGAGTTATTGCTCAGGTGGAAGCAGTGCTTGCAGTACATTTTCAGGGCCTCTAATTGAAGTGTGGGTGCACAGCCAGGGCATTTTTGGCCTGAACAGCAGACTTAACTGCTTGGTTTTTGCTGGTCCCAGGCAAGTAGTGATTTTTCTCATGAAACGAGAGTAAAACCTCAACATGGCTTTGAAACTAACTGTTTCTGTGCTGCTGTGCAGGTGGGGAATGTGGAGGGGCTGGATGGGTGGGGCTCTGAGTGAGGAAGGGGACGTTGCTCAGGCCAGGGGCAGGCACCAGCTCTTTGAAATCTTGCCCTTAATGGTGTTCCTTGCAGAGGGTGAGGATGGCTGGGCACATTGAGAGCAGTTGTTTCTTACCCTGGTGAGTCCTGGGCATGTTCCCTTGGGCAGGCATGTTGTGGAGGGTGCCACAGGGTGCTGGGTGGCCCGGACCCCAAGAGCATACCATGGGGCTGCACTGCATCTTCACACGTTCTATGTTTGCAGGAAGATGGTGGGATTCACCAGGAGCAAGGCTCAAATCCCCTCCATGACTTGAGCATGGAGGACAGTTGCCTGGTGGTACAGAGCCTGCTGGCAAGCCCTTGGAGGCAGCAGTGACCACCATGGTGGGCCATTGTGCCAGTGGGAATCTGGGACCTGCATCTTCCACGAGTTCATGGCAATCACAGGGCTTAACTCCTTCTAGCCAAAGGCACAGACCAGTGTCTGCTCAGCTGCTGTCTTGGGAGGGGACTCAGTGCTGTGGCTCAGGGAAGACAAGCCACAAGCTGGAGCAACTTCTGCCTTAACACTGGTGTAAAGTTTAACAGGATCTGACAGGGTTTGTGGCACACACCAGTCGTGGCTGGCAGGATGGCTGATGCTTCTCAGACTGGGCTAAAAGGTTTGTCTCCGGGGTGCCAGGAAGGAGGTTGCCTCTGGAGCTGCTGAACTATACTCCTGACTTTGGACGTGTTTGTGAATGCTCAAAGCAGGTACCTTGTTGTCCTGGCCTGCTGGCGTTGTTGGTGGGGAGATCCTCCTTGTGCCTGCACTGGATATAGGTCCCTGTCTTGGTCTCCCAGCTGGGGCAGAGGCTGCTGCACTCCAGTGCAGGACCTGCCTTCACTGTGGAGACTTCACGATCTGAGGAAGGGGTCACCCTGCCTGGCGGGGAGAGACTGGCCTGGTTACTCCTGGCTCATCACCATGCCTGAGCCACTATCCAGAGCATCCTGACCTCATGCAGCCAGACCTCCCATGCCGAAGGAGCCATGAGGTCTGGCCATGGGCTGAACCCTGTCTCCTGCAGCCCCTGTGGGGCGGTTCCTCTGACTGGTAGGAACGCCCAGCTCCTTTCTGTCCCACACCAGGCTGGGGCAGGTGGACCCTTTCATCCCCATGTACTGGAATTGGATGGAGAAACACTTGATGGTGATTAATGAGCATCACTCGCTGGGGATCCCCAATGTTGGGGGAAGCCCTAGGAGCTGTGAGCTGCTTCTGGGTGATCCAGTGGGAGCGGAGCCCTGTGTGGGTGCCTGGTGGCTCTCTTCTGGGATCCCTAGAACAAGATCTAACTGTCGGTCTGTCGTCTGTCTTGGCAGCAAGGACACCCCTGTGGAGAGGAAGAAGAAAGGGAAGAGGAAAAATGAGATACCAGTGGACAGTTTGGATTTGGATCAGGATCTCCTGAGCCCATCCGTTCAGAGCCCAGAGGAGTCTGCGGAGTCGGCTGACAGCCAGGTATGTCTGAAGCCCTCATCTGACTGCCAGTGGAGGAAATCCTGGCTGCCTCTGAGTAGAAGAGCTGGGCCCTGGGACGCAGTGATCAGAGAGTGCATTCAGCAATGCGGCTGCAGCCAAGGTCTACCAGCCAGACTGCTTAAAGTCAGCTGGTGGCCCTGGGTTGGGTGCACGCTGCTGCCCTGGATGCTGCACATCCCTCAGCCTTGAGTCTCCCTTTCCTCCATGGCTCCTGGCAGCTCCTCTTTCCTGGCACAGTGCGGCAGGGCAGGGCAGCCCCACAGGGCTGGAGAGCTGCCCATATCTCCACAGAGCTCCTGTGCTTCAGGTCTCGGGCTGATGGGGCTGTGTGGGTCAGGCATTGATGGAGACTTTGGCATGGCAGTGGGTTTATCCCACCACCTCCATCCATGGGGCAGGGGGTGGGCTGAAGAACAGGCAGCCCTGGGGCTTCCTCTCCTCCACTCAAGCAAAGAGGAGGTACTTGGTCTGCCCATCTTCCCCATGACTGCCTTTTTCATCCCATACACAGAAACGCCGCTCAGGACGGCAAGTAAAGAGGAGGAAGTACAATGAGGACCTGGATTTCAAGGTGGTGGATGATGATGGAGAGACAATAGCCGTGCTGGGAGCTGGGCGAACCTCCGCACTCTCCGCCTCTACTCTGGCATGGCAGGCAGAGGTAGGGCTGGATGTGGGACTGGGGTATTGGGGCCTCCTGCCTCCCCACAGGGTGTCCCAAGGGTATCAGTACCAAGGTTCGAGGAAGTGGGGGATCCCAGCACAAGGTTGGGGTGAGAGCATGCCTGTGTGGGAGCGTGCAGGGACTGAGAGTGCACAAAGGGAAGGACAAGAGGTTTGCAGGTCCTACTGTCCCTGTCCTGCTTGTAGACTAAAGCGTCTGGAACATGTCCCTGAAGGCTGAAGGCATGACTTGCCCATGCCTGCCTGCGGCTCCTGTCTCTGTAGCTCCTGTCTGTGAGGTTAGTCTATTATTTTGGCTCTGCCAGCTGAGGGCTTTGTAGGTGCCAGATCCTCATTTTCTGCCCACATTGCTGCTTTCCATCAGCACCTCGGAGTGTAGAGATGTCCAGCCTGACACCTGCCAGCCAAACTGATCTGCCAGACAGTGTGGTAGGGACCAGCCAGTGTCACTGCAGTTTGGGACTCACTGACCTGCCTTTGCCCACTGGTTCACTGCTGGCTCCTGGTGGGTGCTGGCAACTCCTTCCTGCTGTTCTGTTTGTTGGATCCTGCATCTCATTCCCTCTCTCTGGTTGCTGACAAAGCTGCCAGATAGTAATAATAGTCAATAATTGTTTTCGTAGTGTTCCTGTGTCTCTCGTTAGTCCTATCTTCACAAGGCTTTCCGTGTGGGTATTAGTCAGCTCTGTTGTTAAGCTAGTAAATAAGGCCTGGCCTGGTGCTCCCTGCCTTGCCCAGAGGGCTGTCACACACCCACAGGAGATGCTGCCTGGGCTGCTTCAGCTGCTGCCCAGTGCTGTGTCCCAGCTGGGCTCCTGGCAGTAATCTCTCCAGAACAGCAGGTTGGAATGGGTTGCCTCTGGCATGTGTCCATGCTGCCACCCTGCTCTTGTCTTAGTCCTGGACTTCCACCTCATTTTGTCCTGCTCCAGATGAATTATCAAGGCTGGTGTCTGATGGCAGCAAGGCTGTCCGCTGAGTGGCTGCTCTGGCCTCTTGCCAGCAGGCTTGGCCGGGCCCGTCTGTTGCTGCTCCCAGGGTCAGAACTGACCCAACAGGGCAAGATAGGAGTGCTGAGGCCTCAGGACAGCTCTCCCCATGGCCTGGACTTGCAGCTTTCCCCCCTGTATCCTAGCCACATTCCTCAGTAGCGCTGTGGGGCGGTGCAGGGCTCCGCCAGCAGCCCACAGGCTGCCAGCAATGAGCCACAGACTTGTGTGTGCCAGCTGGACTGTGGGTCAGTGTGGGAGCTCCCAGCCCAGGGGTGCTGGCAGCGGCTGTGATGGTAGCACTGTGCCCCTGGCCATGTTAACACAAACCCTTTGTGGCCAGAATCAAGCTGGAGCCCAGCAGAGCCAGGATGGATGCCTGGGCATGGGGAAACAGGCACTGCACAGTGGCTGCAGCAGAAGCATCTCTGCATGCTCCGCCTCAGCCAGATTACTCTGGCGTGGGGCAGAGCTCTCCAAATAAGGCAGAAATCCCACCCTGGGCCACAGGACTGCAGTGGAGGGGCCCAGACAGAGCTGCTGTTACCCTGCTCACTGTGTTGCCGTGCTGTGTCCAGCATCCTGCCCCACACTGCAGGGGGAGTGCTGAGGCAGCAGGTCAGCTGAGGGCTGGGGCATGGAGGGGTTGCTGCAGCCTTGGACACCACCTAGGCTTTCCCAGACCCTTTTGGATGAGTGATGTGGGATGTCCTGGTTGTCTGTCCCTCCCCAGCTTGCCCCATGCCTTTCTTGGAGGGGTCTTTCTAGTCTGTGAAGGAACATCGCAGGGCTGCTTTGCCTTGGAACAGACTGCCTCTGTCTGAAGGGGATGAATAGAGTACTTCTCCTTTCTGCTTTGCCCTTTGCTCTTCCCCCTGCTGCCATACCATCTCCCAGCCAGGGTAGAACTGATATTCCTAATGCTCAAGCAAGCTCCATATTTTTGCTGTCTGTCCTCTCCCCTTAGTCTTTCTGTGCCTCTCTGCTACAGTGCAGACAGGCACAAGCCTATCTCTCTTATCCCTTGGCATTTGGTGGGGCTGGTCCTGCCACAGCATGTGGCCAGTAGAGTCTTGACCTCCCCACTTGCCCTGGGGCTGCCGACTTGGAGCTGGAAGCAGCAGTGTTAGGGCCACCTCCAGCAAAGCTTGTGTGCTCAGTGTGAGGGAGTGGGGTGGGAGCCCATGGTTGGCCAGCAGAAGGTCTCTGCGGGCCTCATGGGGTGATTTCCTCATGGCAGTCAAAGCCTGTGAAGGGAAGGAAGCGGCACTTTGGGCTTGCTGGGAAGAGCTGCGTGGACAGTGATGGGGCTGAGGCTGACCACGGACAGGCAGCAGCAACAGAGAATGCCTGTGGCAGGGGCCTGATAGTCCCACTCCCTGCTCTGCTGGGGCCCTTGGGGCCATTCAGTACTATAGGGTTGTATAAATGCCAAGGTAAGTCAGAGAGCTGGCATGGAGAGTGGGTGGGAGCAGGAGATGTGCACATTTTGGCATATTTCCTTCCTTGAGTCTCAGGGCAGAAGTGCCCAAGCTTCCTCCTCTTTTCTGGGAGACTTGCCACCCTCTCTGGCTGCCCTGGTCTAGATGGAAGGACCCGCACAGCTAAACGTGACTGTGCTGTGGCCTTGGTGGCCAGGGGAGCACAGGCAGAGGGTGAATGTAGCTGGGCTGGCAGCACCTGCACCCTTGCACCCAGAAAGGGTTCCCCAAACACAGCTGTCCCAGCTCCCACTGTGCTGGTTCTGCCTGCTCTGGTGGGCTGGGAGGGGGAGCAAGCAGCTGTTCTGTGCTGGGAAGGTGCCAGAGGCCAAGCCACACAACGAGCTGGGAAGACAGCACTCTGCTCTCCTGTCCCCAGGAGCCTCCCGAGGATGACGCCAATATCATTGAGAAGATCCTTGCCTCCAGGATGGTGCAGAAGGAGGTGAGTGGCAAAGGTGTCGGTGGCAGTGGAGGTCCCTGGGCAGAGGATAGACAGGACCTGGCTGCCTTGTGCAGCAGGGACATGAGATGTAGCAGCAGTCAGTGCTGCCGTGCCATTCCTTGCTCTTTGCATGGTGTTGCTGGCATATGCCCAGGCTGGGCACCTTTCTGGGTTTGGAGATCAACGTGATGCCTCTTTGGCCCTGGGCACCAGAAAGCCTCTGGAGAAAAGTCAGGCCTGGGCTGATGCTCAGGAGGTGTTTAAGTCCCCCATGCCTAAGGCTGGGTTTACACCACATTCCCCAGGGCCACTGAGCCTCCAGGGCAGACAGCAAGCTAAGTGCCTGG
The DNA here is from genome assembly GCF_023638135.1 of Falco biarmicus. Classification (NCBI taxonomy): domain Eukaryota; kingdom Metazoa; phylum Chordata; class Aves; order Falconiformes; family Falconidae; genus Falco; species Falco biarmicus. The sequence continues at coordinate 533,415 of NC_079297.1, forward strand.
CCATCCTCAAAATCCATGGGGCTCAGCCTGCCTGGAGCGTGTGGCCAGGCAGGAGATGCCTGTCTGCACCCAGGTCATGGAGGATGCCCCCAGCAGTTTCTGCACAGGCTCTGTCACTAACTCTGCTTCCCTTGGTTTCAGGCACATCCTGGAGGCCTGGCATTTGAGATGGAGGAGTTCTACGTCAAGTACAGAAACTTGTACGTGCAGTCTTGTGGTGCCCTGTGTCATGGTAGTGGGCCCTATGCATGCGGGAGGGAGGGCTGTGCGCTCCCATCTCTGTCCCAGCCCCAGCATCCCTGTCTTGCTGCCCTTGTCCTGAGCCAGCCCTGGCAGTGGAAAGCAGGAGAGCTGCTGCTGCTGCAGTGCTCAGTCTTGGCCTGGACCCAGGCCACATCTTCCTCCAGTTTGGGGTTTTGCTTGGCGAGGCATAGGCTGCATGTTCTCTGGGAGATCCCTGGTGGTCTGCGTGGTGGATGGGATCGGGCCCAAAGGCTTCTTTGGTCACATTCTGTTGATTATTTTTTTTCTCTGCAGCTCCTACCTCCACTGTAAGTGGGCAACTCTGGAGGAGCTGGAGAAGGACCCCAGGATCTCCCAGAAGATAAAGCGCTTCCGGAACAAGCAGGCTCAGATGAAGCATATTTTTACAGAGGTGAGAGCTGAATGCAGCAGGCAGCTGTGCCTGACCCTGGCATACCTGGGCCTGGTGTGGTGACTGAGCAGGCCAAGAGCTGAGCGTTGCCTCTGACACCTCCCAGCCCAGGTGAGACCAGCTCCAGGATCAAAATTCAGGGCTGGGAGTGGGCAGGCAGGGCTCGCAGCAGCAGTGCCTGCCCTGCCTGAGCTCTGCCATAGCTCAGTGATGCTGGGGTGCTGCCCAGAGCACTGCCTGTGTCCCCTTGCTGACACCGTGGCAATGCCCAGGAGGCTGCACAGGACCTCAGGCTTCCAGGCTAGTTTGAACCAGGTCACAGCACAAGAGGGTGAGCAGGTGGGGATGCTGGAGCCAAGGGGACATGACAGTGCCCTGAACTGCCATGGTGTCACTAGCAGAGGTATGCGCAGGGTGACAAAAGTCACTTGCCAGGCCTTGGAAGTTTTGCTCACTGGGCAGCATGCAGTGCTGGAGGTGCTTTCATGGTGAAGCAGAAGTGCTATGGGAGAGGGGGAGCTATAAATAGTTGGGCTTAGGGCAGCTCCTGCCCACTCTGTTGTATAAGCAGATTAATCTTGTTTAAATGAAAGGTGTTCTATGATTTATCTTGCTACTCTGGAGACAGTTGTTGGATCTCCTCAGACTGCCCCTTACAAGTGTAAATCAGGCCAGTAGGCTAAGGCAATTTCTCTGTGGATGTAGTTGGAAAGCTGGGGGTGTGTGTCAAATTTCACACTCCCGAGTGTGTTTGGGGTCTTTCGCAGGATGCAAAGAAACAGCATGTGTTGACACACACTGTACCACTAACAATTTAGCAAGGAGCAAATGCTCTTTCCTGTGACTAACTGCGGCCTGGGGAGCTGTGAACATAGAAGCCTGGTTTTGCTCCTTCCCAAATCCTAGACAGTGTCTCTCCAAGGACCACTGCTAGTCTAAAGCTCACTCCTCCCAAGGTGTTCCTAGCAGGGGGATGAGCCCTTGCCTCATGAGCAGTTGCTGCTGGTGACTGTTAAGCTGAAGGGAGGGAGAGAGAGAGGCAGAGACAAAGAGCAAGGTGTCATCTCATGTGGAGTTCAAGCATCCAACAAGGAGTGGAGTTCATCGGGTGCTGTGTGTGGCTCTGTGCTGTGGCAGTCGCAGCTCTGGATGCTGCACATAAGCTTGGGGCCAGATGGGCTGGAGAGGCCATTCTTGCCTCCCAGCAAGCGCAGCATGGAACCCACGGCTGCTCTAAAGCAAGAGCTTTGCCTTCTGCAGGGCTCCTGCATCTTCCCTGCCCAGAGACAGATGTCAGTGTACCTGTGTCCAGGGCACTTGGTGTGCTGTGCACAGCTAGCAGCATCCTGGGGACAGATGCCCCGAAGCAGTTTACTCATTCCCACCATCTGTTTAACCCTGTAATCACCTTGAACTTAACTCTTTTTACTCTTTGCTGTCACAGCCTGATGAGGATCTGTTCAACCCCGACTATGTGGAGGTAGATCGAATTCTGGAGGTGGCTCACACAAAGGATCCTGACACTGGGGAAGTGAGTGGCTGCGTTGCTTGCTTGCCCCACGGGAAGAGGGAGGGAGGCTTGGCAGGAGGCCCAGACCCACAGTGTGCATTGCAGGTTGTTCCTGAGCACCCTGAGGCCTTACTAGCCTTTTGCAGCCTGAGCCCTGTCCATGGGCACCCCTTGGCACAGGGGTAGATGGAGGGCCGCTGACTGTCCCTGTGACTCGCTCTCGGTCGAAGTTAAGCTGGGGCTGAGTGGCCATGAGCCCTGCGCTGTCCCTGAGCCTGTCTCTTTGCACTGCAGGAGGTGACTCACTACCTGGTGAAGTGGTGCTCACTGCCCTACGAGGAGAGCACCTGGGAGCTGGAGGAGGATGTTGACCCAGGGAAGATTAAAGAGTTTGAAGCCCTCCAAATCCCTCCAGAAATCAAGCACATGGTAACGTACCCAGAGGTAACGTACCCAGCTGGCAGCTCGCTGCCCTGGGCAGGCAGGGACTGTCTGTGTCTTGCCAAGGCCCAGCAGTGCTGACCTTGTCCCTGCTGCTGCATTGCAAGCCCCATATCCTCCCCTGTGGCTGGGTTAGTTAGCAGGATCTGAGGGTGGGATCCAGAGGCCAAGACCTTGCTGTGAATCAGCTGTTAGTGACTGTTCTGAAGTCTTGTCCTGATGTGCAGCCCCAGAAGCAGGGTCTGGCCTTGCTGAGCATTAGCTTCTTCCTCTCCATGGACATTGCTCCTGCTCTTTCCTCCTAGGAGCGCCCAGCATCTGAGTCCTGGCAGAAACTGGAGAAGTCCCGGGAGTATAAGAACAGCAACCAGCTGCGGGAGTATCAGCTGGAGGGAATGAACTGGCTGCTTTTTAACTGGTATAACAGGTGAGGAGGGGCTGGAGCCCTGTGCTCCCGTGAGGAGTCCTGCTGGCAGTGGGGCCACCCTGGTGTGTGCAGTCATGGGAGCAGCAGAGCTGGGGGAGCAGAGATGACAAATTGGGGGCCTGACAGAGGGGCCACTGAGACTTCCCAGTGCTGGAGCTGGCAGGCAGCTGCCAGGAAAATTGTGTTTGTTTTAGCTTTGCAACTGAGTCTTTAGGCATGTTTCTCATCAGTAAACGCTGATGAGTGTTGGAGACAGTAGGGCTTAGTTATGGCTCTAAGATACACCTGATTTTTGGTATTGGCCAGGCTACTGATGAGCCATTCCTGTGGCAGGAGTGCAGGAATATGTATGTTCTCAGCTGCAGCAGGCTGTCAGATGCATCTTTCACTGGCTAGTGTGCACGCAAAGGACAGCATTTTTCACACGAACTTTGAGTCCGTCATCTTGCAAGAAGTTGGATGGTCTGGCTTAGCCAGACCAATTTGGGCCACTGTACCAATGTGCCCTCGACCCCCTTGCTGCGGGGTCAGAGAGATGTGGGTGGAGGTGATGTGCCTGACATCCCATCGAGGAGTTGTTGACAGGGTGGTTCCTGCCCCTGAGAGCGTGTTCACCTGTACCTGTCCATCTCTGCAGGAAGAACTGCATCCTGGCTGATGAGATGGGGCTGGGGAAGACAATCCAATCAATCACCTTCCTCTCAGAAATATTCCTGATGGGCATCCATGGCCCCTTCCTCATCATTGCACCTCTCTCCACCATCACCAACTGGGAGAGGGAGTTCCGCACCTGGACAGAGATGAATGCCATCGTATACCATGGCAGCCAGATCAGCCGGCAGATGATCCAGCAGTACGAGATGGTGTACAGGGACACACAGGTGATTGATGCACACAACACTCCCAGGATGTGCCCCCCAGTTCTGGCTTCTTTTGCTTGGGAAGCAGTGAGCTGCATGTGAAGCTCGTGGTTCATCTGGAGAGGGAAAGGTGATCTTTTAAGACCTTTGCTGGCATAGGCTCAGGGTGCACTGTGTATGAGTGAAGAACAGGCCCAACTCATGCAGAAAGGGGAAAATGCAGCAGAACCCCAGCCCCAGTTCTTGTGCAGTCCTGTTTGTCTGCCCTGAAGCAGTGTCTGGTTTGGAGAGATGAAGCCTGTGGCCAGGGAGGAGGCTTGCAGGAACCTGCCTGCTGCTTGAGAGAGATTAATCTGGGGAAATCCCAGCTAGGAGCCAGATGCCAACACTGATGCCAACAGTGTCCTGCCACCCTGCAGGAGTCAAGCGCTCCATATGGTTTATGTCTCCCTAGGGTAACCCTCTCCCTGGGATCTTCAAGTTCCAGGTGGTTATCACCACCTTTGAGATGATCCTTGCTGACTGTCCAGAGCTGAAGAAGATCCAGTGGCGCTGCGTGGTCATTGACGAGGCACATCGCCTGAAGAACAGGAACTGCAAACTCCTGGAGGGCCTGAAGCTCATGGCCCTGGTGAGCATGTCCTGCCCAAGTTCATGTGAGAGCAGGGTGGGCCAGAGATGGCCATGCCTAGCAGTCAGGAGCCACTGCAAACTGCTTAGGCCGAGTGCCAGGGCTGAGAGCTCCCTGTCAGAGGGAAAGCCATCCAGGACCCATCAGGTTGTTGAAGCAGTGCCAGTGACCGGGGCCCTTTGATGGATGGGGGGCACTGGTGTCCTGCAGCCATCACAAACTCCTTTTTGCTGAAGTGGAATATTAGCCCACAGCAGGCCAAGCGCCCCCATGCCTTCCCATCTGTGTGCACTCCCTGGCAGAGCCCTGCCTGGCCTTGCAGCACAGCTTAGGCTGCTGTAGGACACTGGGGCAGTTGCTGACCAGCCGTGCACAGCATCCTCTGGCCGTGGTGTGCTTTGTACCCTGCAGTGAGCAGGACTGCAGTGTTGAAGCTTTTTTGGGATTCTGCAAATATGAGACCAGTCTGTGCCAGGGATGGGGGCACAGGACTGTGCGTGGTGAAAAAGGGATCAATGAGCTGCTCTGAGAAATGTGTTTGGATGTCCAGCTCCTTTCCAGCCCTGGGAAAGGCAGTGCTGCTGTTCACTGGACTGAGGACCATCAGGCTTTTGGATCTCCCAGCCCTACCCAGCTTCCATCACACTCTAGCTGGGCCAGGCCTCCGAAAATTATTAGTCTTATATCTCCAGTTCCCAAAGACCCATATGTTTCCCCCTGACTTTGTGTCTTATGCAGGTCCCTGCTGGGTTGTGAGAACCCTGGGGCAAAGCAGGATTGCTGCTGGCCCCACTTCGTAACCATCGCCTTCCTCTGTACAAGTCCTGTGGGAACCTCACACCTTTAAATTGCACTTCTTTCATAGCTGGTGGGTCTTGGGGGCATTCTTTGCATTAGGTTGGACAGGAGGATTAGCCTGAGCAGTGAGTGAGCACCCGAGTCTCTGGCACTGCTGCGACAGAGTGGCTGGTGCACCTCAGAAGGCAGCACCTGATGGTGCCTGAAGCCAGAGCCTGTGGTGTCAGCACAGGGGAGTGCATTCCTCTTCAGGGGTCATCCGCTCCTCACACCCCCAGATCTTGGAGGGGTTGTCTGGACCCCTGTCTCCTTTTACTGCACACATAACTACATAGTGAACCTCTAATAAAAGCTCCTTCTTCTTCCCAGTGCACACTTGACAGAGTCATACGTGCCCCCGCTGATTTCAGAGCACCCTGCTCATGCTGACCCTAGAAGCAGGTGCCTGGGTGCCCCTCGGTGTCATATGTCACTGAGCCATGTTCCCAATCCCTGAAGAGGGATTTCCCCCTGGTGCACAGAGGATTGGGCTCTGTCAGCATCCCTGTCCGGTGCCAGCACAGCCCTGCCTGAGGGTCTTGTGCCAGGGCAGGGCTGAAGCCTGGGAGGGTGTGGGATTCTCAGTTCTGGCTGTTGTTGGAGTGGGCCACATCCAGGGGAGCATCCTGGGAGCCACAAGACTGTTGCGTGGCAGTGGCTGGGTCAGGGCTGGCACCATGGCCAGGGGAGCCTTTCGGGGAGTGTGTGTTCCCACAGGCCACCCAGAGTGCTCCTGAGGCTGGAAGACAAGGAGCATTGCGCTCTTGGAACACCTTGGACCCAGCCGGTGGATCTGAGCCCTCAACCTGTTTTCTGTGTATACCCAGGAGCACAAGGTGCTGTTGACAGGGACCCCCCTGCAGAACTCGGTGGAGGAGCTCTTCAGCCTCCTGAATTTCCTGGAGCCACAGCAGTTCCCCTCAGAGACAGCCTTTCTGGAGGAGTTTGGAGACCTGAAGACAGAGGAGCAGGTACCTAGAAGAGTGACACTGGTGACTGTTAGCACAGGCCATTGGGACATGCAGTCACCAAGCCAGGCACACACTCAGACATGTGCTTCATGGAAATGAATAGGACTCCTTATGCTTGCAGAAGCAAAGTTGTGACAGAGCCCCCAACGCTGCTTTGGAGAGGGGAGACCAGCCTGTGCCAAGGCAGTGGTCTGCTCCCTGCCTAGCTCCCTACTAACCCCTTGCGTGCCTGCGCAGTGCAGCTCATCTGGCTTTCTTACCTGGTCTGTCCCTGAAACCAGCAGGAGTGTAGGGGGAGTGAGGAGATCAGTAAGTCCTTGTGTCAGTCACCCTTGTCAGGTTCCCCTGGGGAGCCGTCCTCCAAAGTTACCCTTGAGCGTGGGCCATGGAAAAGAGCCCAGTCCCCTGGGCTGTCTCACTGCCATTTGAATTGCCATTTGGCTTAAGTGGGGATTGCACAAAGATCGTCATTCTGAGGGAGCAGGCACGGGCACATGGAGCATCATCTCAGCTGCTATCAAAGCTCAGCTGTCCTGCAGCAGACGCAGTTATCCAAGGCTGCCAGCAGCAGAAGCGTGTGGAGTTCATGGCCCAGGGCTGGTCCCTCACATGCCTGCCCCAAGGAAGTCAGACTCTGAAGTTGTCCTGGCGGTCAGCAGAGCAGGTGCTTCAGGGTCATTTGTAGTGGGTTTCCAGCCTGGGGAGGCTGTAGCATTGCAGGCCCTTCCGCTGTTGTCAGCGCGTGCTTGCTGTGTTGGGAGGGCAGTGAATCTCTACGCTTGCTCTGGCAGGTGAAGAAGCTGCAGTCCATTCTGAAGCCCATGATGCTGAGACGGCTGAAGGATGATGTAGAGAAGAATCTGGCACCCAAGCAGGAGACCATCATTGAGGTGGAGCTGACCAATATCCAGAAGAAATACTACCGGGCCATCCTGGAGAAGAACTTTTCCTTCCTCTCCAAGGGTGCCAACCAGCACAATATGCCCAACCTCATCAACACTATGATGGAGCTGCGGAAGTGCTGCAATCACCCGTATCTCATCAACGGTGAGGGCTGTGCACAGCAGGTGTGGGGGACACTGCAGCATTTGCTGGTCACTACCTGCAGAGCTCACGTAGCTTGGGAGCCAGCCTAGACCCTTATGCCATGTGCTGCTGGTGGGGTTGTGCATCCAGGCCCAGCACAGGATGCAGTGATCTCCCTTGTTGCCCTGAGGGGCAAACTAGCTCCCTGCAAGTGCTGCTTGCTGGTGGGCACCTCAGGGTCTTGTGAGGCTTGCTATATTTGGGGGTGTTCTGGCACAGGACCCTCTCCAACATCCCAGCCTGGCTTGATCTGCCAAGAGCTGGTGCAAGCCATGAAGAAGTAGAGTCACAGGAGTGGAGGGGCTTCTGGAGGTCTCTAGCCAGCCTCCCTAGACATGATCAGCTACATGGGTTCTGTTCCTTGTGTGGTGGCTTGCTGTCGTCCTGGATGGGAGGCTGGGGGCAGCTTCACTGCCAGCCTTGCCAAGAGCTCACGTCCTTTCTCACCTGGCAGGGGCAGAGGAGAAGATCCTGGAAGACTTTCGTAAAACACACAGCCCAGAGGCACCAGACTTCCAGCTGCAGGCAATGATCCAGGCGGCCGGGAAGCTGGTGCTCATTGATAAGCTGCTTCCCAAGCTGATTGCTGGTGGGCACAAGGTCCTCATCTTCTCTCAGATGGTGCGCTGCCTGGACATCCTTGAAGACTATCTCATTCAGAGGCGGTTAGTACAGGCTTCAGCATTCACCACAGCTCCTCCACATCACCTCCATCCTGCACTGTACACACAGAGTAGCAACAGCCCAGGGTGGGGATTTGGCCATTCTGTGCTCACGTACCAAAGGATCCAAGTTACAGGCTACTACCGATGGGTGCAGAGACCCCAAAGCTGGGCAGCTGTGACCTGTCCCTTCTGCATTGCCCAGGGCTAGTCGTAGGAGTGACCAAATGGGAATAGGCCCTTCCCTTGGTCCTGGTTCCCATGAGCCCCATATGCATGTGCCATGGACGAGGTCATGGTTTTGCCATCATAAGAGGAATGACTTCTGGGAACAACCACAGTGCACACAGGCTGATGAGGCCTGAGCCTCCACCTGTGCACAGGTCCTGCCCGTAAGTCTGAGCTGCCTGCATGCCCACACACAGCCCAGGGGAAGGAGCAAGAAGGGGTTTGTAAGCCACAGCCAGTTTGGGCCCTGCTGTGACCCTGCTCTCATCTTCTCCCGTCTCTGAGCAGGTACACCTATGAGCGCATTGATGGGCGGGGTGCGTGGGAATCTGCGCCAAGCTGCCATCGACCGCTTCTGCAAGCCTGACTCGGATCGCTTCGTCTTTCTCCTGTGCACGCGGGCAGGCGGGCTGGGCATCAACCTGACCGCTGCCGACACCTGCATCATCTTTGACTCAGACTGGAACCCACAGAATGACCTACAGGTAATGGGCCAGAGTGGCACAGGCTGCCAGGAGGTCCTATGGCATGGCTCCCGTCACTCATGCTAGCTGGGGAGGGAAGGGCAGCAGTACCCAGCTGTACTGGGCATGGGGTGCGATGCTGGGAGAGCTGTCAGGAGTGCAGGCAGAGGGGATGTGTCATGGGGAAGATCACAGTGTGGCTCTAAAAGCATGAGTGGGCCACAGATGAGGCAGCACTTTGTCCATACCTGGTGTTGGAGGGGCTGAAGTGCTGGGTGCCCCCATCTGCTGAGATCCAAGGCTCTAGCCTGAGCCCCATGTCCTTGCCTGGGGGTGCAGGGGTCTCTGATTCCTGCTCCACAATTGCGCAGGGCTGGCACTAACCAGCACCCGCTGGCAGAGCCCTGCCAAGTCAGCCACAGGCACTAGATGCGGCTGCTCTGGTGGGTGGGAGCTGACTGTGGCTCAGGTGGGTGTGTGGTGGGTGGTGTTGCAGGGTGCCACAAGCCACACGATCCCCATCCTTCCGAGCTCACTGTGCTTGATGCTGTGCCCTCTGCACTCCCAGGCTCAAGCTCGCTGCCACCGGATCGGGCAGAGCAAGGCAGTGAAAGTCTATCGCCTCATCACCAGGAACTCCTATGAGCGGGAGATGTTTGACAAGGCCAGCCTGAAGCTGGGCCTGGATAAGGCTGTGTTGCAGGACATCAACCGCAAGGGCAGCACGAACGGGGTAGGTTGGCTGTCAGAGTGGGGCTAGGTGGGAGGCACTACAGGAGAGCTCACCTCCTTCCCCTGCAAGTCACTGCCAGGTTGGAGCAGAGACATGGGCAAGCTTCTGGGGAGGGAGAGCCTGGTCCCACACACTTGCATTGCTGCTGTTTGGCCTGGCAGGCTGCCTCGGGGTTAGGGGGTGCATGTGGTGCTGTGCCTGGGTGACATGGACTGGAAATTCCTGACAGTCCCTCAGGCAGCATTTTAAGTGGCCTATGCTGTAGCATCAGGAGGTCTGGATTGGCCTGGGGCATCTCTGCCCTCCCTCCCTCCCGAGGCAGAGGGAAGAGTCTTCTCCTGTTGTGCAGTTCCCAGGGAGGCTGGCCAGTTTGGTGATGCCCCCATGTTTTGGGCAGGTTCAGCAGCTCTCAAAGATGGAGGTGGAGGACCTGCTGCGGAAGGGTGCCTATGGCGCTCTGATGGATGAGGAGGATGAAGGATCGAAGTTCTGCGAGGAAGACATTGATCAGATCCTCCAGCGCAGGACTCAGACCATCACAATCCAGTCTGAGGGGAAGGGCTCCACCTTTGCCAAGGTGTGCTGTGCTCCATCGGGAGGGAAGGGGGACTCCCCCCAGGGTGGTAGGGGACACGCTGGGAGCATGCAGAGCAGTAGTGGGGGGCTGACCTCTTGCCTGTGTGTTGAGACATGTCTGCATGGAGGCCAAGCTCCTGCCTGTCCTCCTGCACCCAGGAGTGAGGCCTGGCTGGTTTCGCTGGCAGCAGTGTGGTTTCCTGTCTCACTGGTGGTTAGCAGAGCATTTGAGGAGGGGGCCGCCAGCTTGGGTGGGTGCTGTTGGGGCTATTCAGGAGGGTTCAGCTTGCCAGTTTCCACTTTCCCTTTGAAGCCGCTCAAGCTGGTAAGAAGGCAGAGCAGGGGCTGTCCTCCAGGTGCTGGGCATTGCCAGGCTGTTCGCTGTCACCACACTGGCAGCGGGGAGGGATGCAGAGCTGCTCTTGTGTCGCAGTCAGGGCATTGCAGGGTTTAGGGCTTACTCTTCCAATGGGCTGAGGACTCCTTGCCATGGCAGTAGGCCATGCCCAGAGCTAGACCCTCTGCCTGGTGCTGTTGTGGGCAGAGTTGTGCCTCTCCTTGGGGAGGATGGATAAGTTCAAAGCCTGGGTGAGATCCAGTCCTGAGCTGGGCTGGTCTTCTTTTCATGGGTTGAGCTTATTTCATCCAGTCTGTCACCTCCCCTGCCCTTCTAGACACCAGTGCTGCCTCAGTGTGGTGCTTTGCCAAGCAGAAGTGCAGGTGGTGACCTGGGCTGCTGGAGGTGTAGGAAGGAGTTGTGGTACCTTCAACACAGCCCTGCTGCTGCACAGCCTAGCTCTGACTCCAGCCTTGCGGGACCAGGCTGCTGGCCTGCACAATGCTTGAAGCTGGGCGCTGCTGTGCTGGGGAAGCTGTGTGCCAAGTGGCCCTGACATCCCCACAGGAGAGAGCCCAAGGAGCCAGCTCAGTGCTGTGCTTGTGTCCTCTGAGGGCACAAAAGCCATCTGTCCCTTCTCGTCTTGCAGGTGGCACAGCCCAGGCTCTGTTTCCAGTGGATCAGGTGGGACTGCAGAATAGAGGGGTTCAGCTCCCTTAAGCAAACAAAGAGCCCTCTGGCATGTATCAGCATGGGGTGTAACACCTCATGGCAGCAAGACTGTGCACTGTAGACATGTGTTGGGGAACTGTATGGGGGAAGGCACATCTGGATGGTGGGTTGCACCCTGTTCACTCCTCTTCTTCCACTCCCAGGCCAGCTTTGTAGCATCGGGAAACAGAACTGACATTTCCTTAGATGACCCCAACTTCTGGCAAAAGTGGGCCAAGATAGCAGAGCTCGATACAGACGCCAAGAATGAAAAGGTAGGATCCAGCTTGTGGCCTGTGTGCCCCACAGCTGGTCTGACACCGCGTGGCATGGTCTCCAGGAGGAGCTGCATGCTTCTGCTGAGCTTGTGAAGGGATATGTGTTATGCATCAGGAATTACTGCAAGGGAAGACTGACCCATGAGTGCTGGCTAAAGCCGCCATTACTTTGACCACATGGTGGGCTGCATCTACCTGGTATTTCAGGGTGCTCAGTCTGTGCTCCCAGCTACTCCCAGACCTGGTTAAGGGGCGACAGTTGGGGCTGGCAGCATGTGAGGGGAGGAGAGGATGAAACAGCCAGCACAACAGCATGCCTGTGAAGCCAGCAGACTAATGTGACTGCCTGTGCATGAGTTGGAGCTGTGTTGGAGTTCTGCGCAGGACAGGCAGGCATGAGTGCCTCGCACTGCCTGCCAAGTTAGGTGCAGACTGGGCAGCTGGGGCTCCAGTGTGGAGCAGTACCAGGATGACCCGATGCTGCTGTCCAGATGCCAGTTCTGATCTTGGATCCCTGGCTGTCTCACCAAGCCCAGAGACCTTCAATAGCTTGAGGCACGCCAGGGCCAAGCTGCTGTGTGCCTGGCAGGACACAAAGGGGCCCAAGTAGCAGCTTTTGCTGTGGCTGGGGATTGGTGGGGTGAGCAAGGCTCTTCCCATGCTTGGGGGAAGCTGTGTAACCATACCTCAGCCTAAACCCAAGTCCCTGTGAGCCCTGGAACCTGGGCAGAGGGGAGCATTTGGCCTGGCAGCTCTGGTGGAGGCCTGGTGAGCTGACATGAGTTAGTATGCTCCAGCCCCTTCAGCCCTGGAGCTCACAGTGCCAGGCACATTTATTTCACTGCAGCCCCCTGCTCCCACCACCCCAGGTCTCCATGGTTAAGGAGGTGGTATTTGTCATGGTGAAACACAGCAGGGCACACCAGCTCTCCCAGCAGCAGGCAGAGAGGAAGCTGTGCTGTGTGCAACTGTACTTGCTGGCCCAGGCTCCCTCTCCTCTCTCCAGGTGTCCCTCTGGGCCCCTAGCAGGGCCACAGTATGCGTGGGCCTGCTCAGGGAGCCTTTAACCCAGCAGCAAGTCCAGCCATTTAGTGACCTAGAAGCAAAGAAGACTTGCAGTTAGTTGAAGCTGGTGGGGAGCAGGTAATATCTCAGTAGGCAGGTCCCTGCAATCAGTTGTGCATCACATGGTCCTGTTTAATGCCAAGGTAACAACCATAATAACCACACTTCTCTGTTCTGATGTATTCGTAATGTTTAATGTGTGGGTTTCAGCAGCAGCACGGGAGGATTTTGAGGAGCTGCAACACTGATGATCAAGAGGCATGTGCCAGGCACACTGGCACCCTCAGGTACCAGCCTGTCACTGGCTTCATGGATATGAGGGCACCCCTGGAACTGGGGGCCCTTGCTGAGCAAGTGGTGTTGTAGTGGGAGCTGTGTACTGGCTGGGCTGCAGCAGGTGGTGGCTGGTGGCTGGAAGGCAGCACCTCTTTGCAGAAGAAATGGCTCTTTGTGGTGAACACACCAGTACTGTGAGGGTTCTGAGGTGCCATGCTGCTTCCCCTCCTCGTTTGTGCTCACAGATGAAGGCAGGTTGCAGGGAGGTTGAATGTCATGGCTGTGGCACTGGGTTTGTCAAGAGCATCACTGTGTGTGGATGCTTGGTCTGGTTTGGGTCTCAGCTCTGTCCTAGATCAGAGCAAGCTGGGGAGGGGGCTACCAGGGGCGCAGCACCTCAGGGGATGTACACAGCCCTGTGTGGTGCCTGCAGACGCTCCCTCTTACTCAACTTCTCATCTCCTCTGAGCAAGAGGGTGCAAGCGAAGTTGTCTGGGCCAACTGGGTTTGGCCCTGACAGCATAAGGGGTGTCACAAGAGGAGCTCTGGCTTGGGCAACTCTGCTGGTACTTACCCTCTCTTACAGTGTCAAATGTTCCCTTGTGCTGCCTTTCCATATCCCACTGAATATCAGTAATGTTCACCGAAGCCTGGGGAGTTGTTCAAAGACTGTGCGGGTCAGGCCCAATATCCACACGTTGCTTTAGAAACAAATCTCTCTAAAAGCTCTGTATGAATAGGGATCAAGGGAGCTTCCCAGGGCTTCTCCTGGCTCAATGGAGCAAGTAAGGACAGGTTTGGATTCTGCCACTCTTTCCTCCATCAGCGTTTGCAGCCCTGCCTTCAGGGATGGGAACAAAAAGTAAAATTAAGTGAATCTGGCAGGCCCATCGCCATGTCTGGGTGTGGGGATTGCAGACTGTAAATATGCTCCTGAAGTCTTGTGTTTTGCCCTTATTGGCAAATTGGCTCATTCCCAGGAGCTTTGGCAAGCCAGTGCTTGGCTTCTCCTGGCCTGGTAGCAGAGCTGCTGGACGTTCCCTATGTGCCTCTGGGGAGCATCTCGTGGGGGCAGCATCCTTGTTCCCGGCTGCTGCCTGCTCTGCCCACAAAAGGAACTCTCTAGCTGAGCACTGAGGAGCTGGAAGGGTTTGGTGACTGCCTGTCGGGAGGCAGGAGTGGACAGATGGGGTCTCATCTTTCTGCTGGTCCTGCAGAGCTGGTGGGCTCGGCTGCAACCTATGCCCCTCCTGCCGGCTCCTCCATTGAGCGCAGGGTGCTGCAGCTGGCATCAATGTGGCCCTGGGGCCTGCCGCAATTCCAGCTAAGGCGGCAGCACTGTAGAGACAGTGTTTGCAGCAAGAGCGAGGCCCCATGGCCCTGCCGAGCTCACCGCTCTAGCAGGAGAATGGGAGAGGGTGGGTGGGTGAGTGGGTGGGTGTGTGTCACATGCGTGAAATCCATCAGATTGAGATGACATGGATTCATTCGACAGGGTAGGGGGAAGGAGAGGAGGCAGGTACATGCAATTTAATTTCATATTGCTCCCTCCTGCACCTTCTTGGGAGCTGCCTTTCCTCTTCCAGCCCACCTGTCCACCCTGACATAGAAATTACACCATGTCCAGCACAGCATTTGGTGCATGCAGCACTGGAGGGGGGCAAGAGTGTGATTCAGAGCTGAATCAGCTGCTGGTGTTCAGCAGTTTGCACCCAGAGGGCCTGATTTTCCGGCTGTCATCATTCAGGCTGAATTCTGTGCTGTCCAGGAGTTCTCTCGTGTGTGCGGGCAAAGCTGCATGCAGGTATCCCAGTGGGAAGGATGTGGCTGGCCACGGGGCTGGTAAGCTGGAAACCAGAGGTGTGAGCAGAGCAGGGTGACCATGTGAAGAGGACATAGTGTGCCCTGATGGAAGGCAGGTGCTTCTGCCCATACCTGAGCACATTCTCCTCTGTCCCTCATAGGAGAGCCTGGTCATCGACAGGCCCCGAGTGCGGAAGCAAACCAAACACTACAACTCCTTTGAAGAGGATGAGCTGATGGAGTTCTCTGAGCTGGACAGTGACTCGGATGAGCGACCCACACGCTCACGGCGCTTCAATGAGAAGACACGACGGTACCTGCGGGCTGAGTGCTTCCGCGTGGAGAAGAATCTGCTCATATTCGGGTGAGTGATCCCCTCCCAGAGAGTATGGCCACAGCCTCCAGCTGCCCCAGTGTGCACGTGGGCCACTCGCTGCCCCAGCCACTTTCTGACAATCCTGCTTGCAGTGTCCCCTCCTTCCAGCAGTGACCTTCCTGGTGGGACCTGGGCTCTAAGTGAACATTTGGGATGGAAGGAGTGTTGGGGGGCAAAGCATGAGCTGGCAGTTGGTGCTTCCAGAGTCTGCTCCTGCCTCTGATCTGTTCAGTGCGGGGCAAACCTCACCCCTCCCTGCTTCCTGCTGTTGTGGGGGCTCAACACCCCTATCCAGGGGAGCTGGCGGGGCCATGCCTCTGAGTGAGCTTCCTGGAGAGAGATGCCAGTGAGGTCTCTAGTTGCACAGGAATGTTTACTCTGTTCCAGCTGGGGACGCTGGAAAGATATCCTGACCCATGGGCGGTTCAAGTGGCACCTGAATGAGAAGGACATGGAGATGATTTGTCGGGCCTTGCTGGTCTATTGCGTCAAACACTACAAGGGGGATGAGAAGATTAAGAGTTTTATCTGGGATCTCATCACACCGACGAAGGACGGGCAGAACCAGGCTCTGCAAAATCACTCAGGTATTGCGTGTTCTCTCTGCCATTGCACCTGTACCCACCGCCACTGTGTCAGCCTACGGGTCCAAGGCTGCAGAATTCAAAGCAGAGCTGACTGAAACAGCCATCAAGCAGCTGTGCTTGAGCACCATCACTCTCTCTGCACAGAGAAGGTAGCTGCCATGGGACTGACCTCCACACTGACCCTCAGAGCCAGCAGCAGAGGCTAGCTGGGTGGGGAAGGCTGTTTTCTGGCTTCCAGTGCCATGGCTGGTGCAGAGAGCGCCTTGTAGTGGGAGCAGAGATGCCATTCCACTCCCACACGGTTTCCTCTGGCCTGTGAATACTGTCAGGGTTCCCACACACAGGGAAACACTGGGCAGTGAGCTTGTGGGGTGCTGGTGACTGTATGAACACATTGGGGGTGATAGATGTGAGGGTATTTATTCCACTCAGAGCGTAGACCTGCCTGACTGTTCCTCAGGGTATCACAGGACGTGGTGTGGATCGTTGTGCAGGGACCTTACCTGTGCCTGTTGGCAATCCCAGCCCTAGCACCAGGCGTGGCACTCATGGCTGCACTGGGGAAGCTGGCAGTGCAGTCTGTGCAGCCATCTCATGCCAGGTCACCAGCTTGTGCCTCCTCTCATCACGGTTCTTGTCCCAGACCTACTGGTCTGCAGTGCCTGCCCTGACGCATGGAGATCCAGTGTTGGTTTGTCCTGAGACTTCTGCATTGCAGAATCCTACCCAGGTGATGCTGCCTTCTCTGACTCCATCTAGCAGGACCCTTTATCTCAGGTTTGGCTGGGCCTTCCCTGGTCAGAGGACTCGTATGCTTATTTTCCATTATGTGTGAGTGCCACATATCACACCACATGACCAGTCTGTAATTGCGTCTGCATTCTGTTGCGTGGAGGCTTCCACTGTATCCTCAGATTCTGACAGGGACCACCCAGAGCCTTCTCCAGCCCCTGTCTCTGGCTCTGCCTGGACAGCAGGGCACTGCAGATTCACCCCCTGCTTGCAGTGTCTGCTCTCTGTCGGCATCCCTTGGGGCTGGAGCAGTATGGCTAATAGAGCCTGCCATGCAAACAGCATCGTGCAGCCACAGTGGCTTTTGTCTTTAATGGTACAAAGACAGAGCCAGTGCTGGCATCTTGGATCACTGCAAGGTTGTGGCGTGGGAGATGTGGTTGCTGCCCGTTCTGTGTCAGAGGATTCTGCACTGACCTAGCAGCACAGTGCCTGCATCCTGCGGCTTTCAGGACAGGTGAGTTGTGCCGGGAGGGCTGGCAGGGGGTGGGGGCGGGCCCAGCTCTGCCTCGGAGTGGTCAGAGCACCATGGCTGTGTGCTGCTAGTTGTGCACTTGTGATCTGTGGCACAAGGTGAGTAATGAGGAGGCTGGGACTCTCCAGCCTGCTTTGGGCATCAGGGAGCCAGACTGAGACCTGGCTCTCCTGTTTTGAGGTGGTGGAGCACAGGAAAGGCTGTTCTGGAGTAGTGCTGTTGCTGAGCCCTGAGAACACTGTGTGTTACTTGGCACTTAAAACCCAGCATCACCATTTCCTTCTGTCTGGAAATGTCTGACTGGCTTTACAGTGTGAGGTCTGAGCACATGGCCTGCCCAGAGTGGTGCTGGGACTGGACTTGAGAGCCCTGTGGGGACCAGAACAAGAGTGAGAAATAAACTGGCTGATAGGAACGAGCTTGATTTGGGTAATACCAAGTAACGAACAAGCTGTGGTTTCAGTGGAGGGTCAGGAATGCTTGAGTGCAAGAGCAGCACAAAAATTGGATGTTTAGCAGAGGGAAGCAACTGGGAGCTTCTGCATGACCTCTTCAGAATGGCTTTTCCCACCAGTGAAATCTCCATGTGGTCTTGGCCAGAGGGATGATTAAACCGTTTAGCCTGACCTCAGGAGCTGGAGGAGAGCAGAACCCTCCAGTGCAGAGCAGCCCCGTGGCAGGTGCTGCTGTGGCTTGCCAAGGAGCCTGAGGTACCACCCACGTTTGCAGAGAGCTGACCAGGCAAGACAAGCTCTGGGCCTCCCTGATGTGCAGGAAGCAGCAGAAACCTCCAGCCTTTGCTATAGCACATCCTGGGATTGTTTCTTCTCAGTCCCATATCTGCGTGACTACAAGGGGCAAGCGCAGCATGTGGGCAGCCCAGCTCGGAGCTCTGCTGTGATTCAGCACTGTCCTGCCTTCCAGAGGCCCAGCTGCTGAGGAAACAGCGTTTGCCCAGAGTTCGTCAGGCTGATCCAGTGCTGGGGACAGGAGCCCTGGTGCCCACTGCAGGCCTCCAGCAGCCACCTGGGCTGCAGCTCTGGTCCTGTCATGGAGCTGCAAAATTTACACAGGTGTTGGGGACACGGTGACACTCTTTTCATCCTTGGTGTCACAAGACCAGATGGATGGGACAGGGTTGCTGAGGCACTTCTTTCCCCTTTGCACACATAGGCAGGAGAGGACATCCGCAGGACCCTGCCTTGGAGGCGGCTGCCCAGGGAAGCAACTCATCCCTCTTGGAAGACCCCAAACAATAGTGACCCTACCAGGAGTTGTTTCCACGTTCTGCATGTTATTTCAAGGTTGAAAATGTGTTTAATTTTCAGCTCCAGCCACGGGATCTCATTTTATCTTTGTCAGCCAGCCGGGCCTGCGTCCCTTTTCCCTTTGGTATGTTTACCAAGTGTAAATGCCCTCTGCAGTGATCTGGTTCCCCCACAGCCCTCCTCCTGATGCACTGAATGGGAAACAGCCCTTACAGATCAGATCATCAGGATTGTCTTCTGGTCCTTGATCATTTGGGAGTCTCTTGTTTGAACTCTTGTCCCAAATCATTTTGTTGTCCCCATAGGGTAAACGTCAGAGCTTGCTGTAGTGTCTAGGTAGGGCTCTAAGAGTTGTGCCCAGGACCAAGGTCACTTGCGTGCTTCTGTGCGATATTTTTATATGTCAAGGGGCCATGTTATCCTTTGGGCTCAGCGCTGCACTGAGAACTCTCAGCAGTTCAGTTTCTGTGGTGATCCCTGAGTTTTTCTTGGAGACGGAGCCTCCCATGCTCTGTGTTTACCATGTGCATTTCCCCCACCCTGGCTTGCCAGCCTGCAGCCAGGAGCTTTGCAGCAGCCTCCTCCAGCTCCCCGGCTCTGCTGCCCTGTCTGGGCACCACAGCACCAGAGATGCCTTGTGGTGGTGCCTGGCCTGGCACACGGTGCCCATGGTGCTCACTGGCTGCCACTTGCTGTTACAGGCTTGTCAGCACCAGTGCCCAGAGGCAGGAAGGGGAAGAAGACGAAGAACCAGATGCTGCTTCCTGAGATAAAGAACGCGGACTGGCTTGCCACCTGCAACCCTGAGGTCGTCCTGCATGATGACAGCTACAAGAAGCACCTCAAACAGCACTGCAACAAGTGAGTGCAGGAGCCCACGCCAGCTCATGGACACCGTGGGCTGAGGGCTTTTAGCATGAGGAGGGTGGGAGGGAGCTGCAAAGGGCTCACAACCCACGCAGGATCACTGTGCTCCAGCTGCTGCACCACTCTCAGAAGCTCCTTCAGTTAATGGGAGCCATGTCCTGACAGCAAATCTCCAGCCACAGGGCCCCAGCAGATTGCAGGGCTGGGCACTGTGGTGTGATGCCACGTGGCCAGTGCCCATCCTGCTTTGAGAAGGTGGGCCCTCCCACGTGGGGAAACACAGCGTCGAGCAGGTTTCCCTGGCCTTGCTGACTCTCAGAGCATCCCCCTGCAAACACTCTAGCAAGAGCTGTTGGGCCAGACCCTAGGCTGGCATCTGAGCACTTGCATGCTAGCATATGTTCCTCTTTGCTGCCCCGGGACAGGGTTCTGCTGCGGGTGCGAATGCTCTACTACCTGAAGGCTGAAGTGCTGGGGGAGGCTGCAGACAAAGCCTTCGAGGGAACCCCTGCCAGGTAGGGACCTTATGGTGAACCCCTGCACTGCTTCTCGGGGAGGTGGTGGCAGTGCTCAAGCACTTCCACAGCCATCCAGCCCAGCCACGTCTGGGCTCGCTGCAGCTGTGGGTGAATCAGACCCCATGGTTAAATCCCCAGACCTTGCTCAGGCAAAACTTCATCCTTAGATGGCAGCTCTGCTTGAGCAGGGACTGCAGCCATGGCAGCCCTGTTGGAGCAGCTCTGAGGCTGCAGTGCCAGTCTGGGGCGTGCTGAGGCCACTCGGGGAGACCCTGCAGCCTGCATGGCCTCTAATCCAAAGTGGGAGCCCACAGAGACTGGGGGCCAGGCCTCAGAGCAGAGCGTGCTCCATTGCTGTGGCCTGCCGTCCCTTTCCAGCACAGAGGACAAGGGGACCAACAGGCTCTGTTAATGCCACTGAGCCCGCAGCCTGTAAAGACTCGGCTCTCAGTGCTTCAGAGAAGTGTGTGATATGCCAAGGAGTAGGGGCTGCTGCCTTCCCCAGCACAGCTCCATCAGCGTGAGCCTGTACAGAGGGGATGTTGCAGCCCACCCCACCAGACCTGCTATTCTTCTGGGGCTGGTAGGTTTCAGCTGGTTTCCCCCAAGAGATGCTGTTCAGATCAGATAGAATCTCCAGTCCTTTGCTGTTGCTTGGGTGGGAGAGGAGAGGAGCTGTGCAGCCTCCCCATCTCCTAGAGAAAGAGGATGGGAAAGGCAGTGGGTTGCAGTAGAGCCAAGGCTCCAGCTCTCTGAGGCCAGGGAGGCGTGCATGCCAGGCCATGGTGGGGCCCTAGGCCAGCCTTGCATTCATTAATTGTCCCCATGCCAGCGAGTGATGGCTCCTGTCTCCCCCCTGCCCCTGCTCAGCAGTGCCCAGTGTGCTCCAGTGTCTGGTGAGGCCGGGAGAGGGGCATTCATACCTTGTCTGCCACAGGGAGCTGGATGTTCTGCTGCCAGACATTGACTACGTGGAGATCCCGGTGGACTGGTGGAATGCCGAAGCTGATAAATCCCTGCTTATTGGCGTCTTCAAGCATGGTGTGTACCCAGCTTGTCTGGTGGGTGCTAGTGCACGAGAGGGACCCAAATGGAGCATCTGGCCAGAGCTCCAGTACCTGTAGGGGATGTC
Organism: Falco biarmicus; assembly: GCF_023638135.1. Classification (NCBI taxonomy): domain Eukaryota; kingdom Metazoa; phylum Chordata; class Aves; order Falconiformes; family Falconidae; genus Falco; species Falco biarmicus. The sequence continues at coordinate 553,981 of NC_079297.1, forward strand.
ACGTCAGTGCAAGGGGAGCAGAGCTGCAGCCATGCACCACAGCCACACAGTGCTAAGGCAGCTCTCCCCAGGTGCTGGCAGCTGCGCTGCTGCCAGCTCATTTGGGTGGTGGAATAGGCGCACTGCGGTGCCCAGGGTGGCCGTGCCTGGACTTGTGGCAGACTCCTCTAGTTTGCCAGGAGCAGCATGCAATTGCCACCTGAGGGTGAGGAGGAAGGCACAGAGCCTGTCTGGGCATCCTCAGCCTTGTCATGAAGTCCTGCTGTGGCTTCCAGGAGGCGTGGGGCTGTTTGCTTCCAGCTGCAGCCTGCCACAGATGCAGTGCGCAGTTCCGTGCACCCAGCCTATGTGCACCCAGCCTACGGAGCAGGGCTGCCTGGTAGGATGGAAAGACTGACCTCTCTGCCTGCTGCCCAGGGGCTGCAAAGCAATTAGCAGCTTTTGGGAAAGTGCTCTGAATTTCTGAGGGTGAGAATTGCTCTCACAGCAGCACAAAGAGTGAGAGCCAGGTGGGGAGCTGTGTCCCACAGAGCAGGAGGTTTGCCTGAACCAGGCTCAGGCCTGGCTTTTTGTTGTCTTTCTTCTTGATGGCCTGTGGCGGCTGGCAGGTTACGAGAGGTACAATGCCATGAGGGCAGACCCGGCGCTGTGCTTTCTGGAGAAGGTGGGCATGCCAGACGAGAAGCTGCTTTCTGCAGAGCAGGGTGTCAGCGATGGAGCCCAGGATGCTGCTGAAAGGTGGGTAGGGGATGGAGCCAAGCTCTCCAGGGGGGCTGTCTGGCTCACTCTTGGGGGCCATGCTGGCAGTGAGGCAGTGCTGTGGAGTGGGCTATGCGCAGGGAGGAGGAAGGAAGCACAGTGCATCTGAGCACAGTGGGCAGGGGAGAAAGTAGTGGGGAGCTGGCTCCCCAGTGTGAGGTGTGGGGGGGTGGCACGAGCACCAGTTCTCCCACAGCCAAGAGGGCTGTGCTGCCACTACCAGGGACTAATTCACTCTCTTACCCAGGGGCAGCATGGAAAAGGAAGACAGCAGTGGAGAAAAGCTGGAGGGGCTGCCAAAGCAGGAGGTGAGTGGGACTCACGGTGGTCCATGCACCATCTGCTCTTGCCAGGCCTGTCTTGCTGCCCTGCAGTGCAGGCTTGGCTCTGTCAGCTCTGCTGCGGGGCATGGGGGAACCAGCGGTACCAGTGACCCTGCTGTGTGGCGGCTTTGCCATTCCATGCATGGGCTCTGCCTCGTGCTGTCTGCATTGTCTCTGCTTGCTGGAGCACAGCTTCTGCTGTTGCTGCTGTGTTCTTCATGTGGACCTGGGCAGCATCCACCTCGTGGGAGCTGAGGGATATTGAGGGCTGGGGATGGCCAGGGGTGCTGGCTGTCACACTGTGCTTCAGGAGCCACGTGGGACCCTGGCAAAGGATTCGGGGATGTCCCAAAAGAAATAGTCCTAGGGGAGAGGAAGAGAGTGAACAAGACTGCATGGGAGGGTGCAGGGTTCGTCTGAGCAGCAGAGGCTGTCACACTGCTGCTGTCTGCACAGCGGCACTGCAGCCTGTGTCACTGTGGTGGACCCCCTCCTCCAAGCCAAAAAAGGACAGCGCTGCCCCTCTGAGCCGTCATCTCCCCTGTCTGTGCTGCTCGGATCCCGTGTGCTGAGGGCAGCCAGCAACTGCAGCCCGAGGACACAGAGCATGCAGCCCTGCCCATCCTGCCACCTTGTACCCTGCCAGGGCTGGGTGGGCTGTGGGTACAGGAGGTTCTGTGGGACTGGAGAGCCCTCTCTGATGGTTTCTTTCTGCAGGACGTTGTGGCAGCTGGGGTGGGCGAAGCCAGTGAGAAGCGGGACGAGCCAGTGGCAGGTGAGGCTGTGTCAACTGTAGCGTGGACCATGGCTTCCCAGCAGCAGGCACGGCGCAGCTGGAGCCAGAGCGGCGAGGCCGGTGCTGTGGGGTGGGAGGGACACTCTGCTGGGTTGAGGGGGATGAGCCGCTCTCTATGGGGGGGTGAGGTACCTTAACCCAGGCAGACTTTGGTCAGGGCACCCCCATGCAGAGTCACATGTGGCCCAGAGATGGGCCCTATGGCAGGACAGCCAGTGAAAAAGTTTCCAGCCAAAGCCAGCCAGGGGTGACTAGAAGCCATTAGCCTGCCCTTGTCCATGCAGCTGCCTTCATGAGATGAGTGTGCAGGGTCTCTACAATGGGCAGTGCTGGTGGATGCCATGGGCTGGCTGGCCCTGCTGCTGAATGGGGAGGTGCAGTCCTCCCCCCTGCATGGCCTAGCCCAGTGCCATCATTCTGCCCTGGTACTGCCTCTGGGCTCTCTCTAAAGGAAGCTCAGAAATGGTGAGGCTGTGAATCAGCAGCTTTTGAGGTGCAGAGACCCAGGGATGGTCAGCACAGCTACCCGCTCATGACTGTGATCCCTCATGTACCCCATGGGAGGGGGAAGGCAGGAGAGAGCTCTCAGAGGCAGCCAGAGGGATGCAGGAATCTGTGGCTTTGAGTGTGCATTAAATACTAATGTCCTTGCTGATGTTTGAAGCCCAGGATGGCTCCGACTCAGACAGATCCTGCTGGCCTGTCTCATCTGCTCTCACAGCCAGACTGCGGAGGCTTGTCACCGTCTACCAGCGCTGCAATCGCAAAGAGCTGCCTCCTCGTGCCGAGATGCTCATGCCTGGTAACCATGGATACTGGCTGCAGGACGAGATGTTCAGGAGAGCCTCTGAGATGGACTCGGTGAACAAAGAAATGCAGAAGAGGTAACACAGCAGAGCATCCTTTCCAAAGCTCATTTAGGCCAGTTGAAATCCCTGCCCTCCTGGATTTACCCAGGTAGATGCCACCATGGCTGTCTGGGTAGCCAGCTGCCCATGCACCTCTGCATGGTGGGAACACTGCTCCCAGCCGTGAGGGAGCCTGGTGGCTCAGGCAGCCAACCCAGCCAGGGAGCAGCCTTCACTGTAGTTTGTGGGTAGCAGCTGGTGACATGGTGAAAGGAAGCAAGGAGACAGCTCTTTAGGGTCAAATCCAGTGTCTGCTGGGCCAGGGATCACCCCCCAGCCCCAGCAGAGTGGGTGCTGCTGAGCAGTGTTGTGCACTGTAGATGAGGGCTGATGGATGAGTCCTGTCACAGCCCATGTGCATTAGCCTTTCTGACCCTCATGACTCTTATGCCTCTGCGTTAGCCTCCTGCTCGTGACCTCAGGAGCCCAGTGGTGGCATATCCTGGTTGCAGTGTGCTCCCATTTCATTTCCATCCCAGTAAGTGAAAGGACATTGAGGCCATCCTGGCACTTTGAGTGGCTCTCTGCAGAAACCGGGGAGGGCCTGCAGCAGGGTGATGCTGCCTTCTTCAATTCCAGTTCCCAGTATGCAGCCCTGGGACTTCCTGAACCTCAAGGACTCTCTGCGGTCAGTAGTCCTCAATGGCTTTTGTCTCCTGTGAACCTGTCCCCATTGAAGGAACCCATATAACTGCTTGGTATCAGTGCTGCCCTGCATTCTCTGTTCACGGCCTCCTTGTATGGAAGCTGCTCCAGCCCACTGATATTCCTTCTCCCTCTGGACCCCTTCCAGTTGTACCGTCCCCTGTTCAAGGTGGGGGCATGTTGTGCTGTGAGCACCACAGCGGCCTGGTATTTCCTGCTCTTTAATTCTGTGGGCATTGGGGTTTTTTGGGTCTCCTTGCAGGAGTGTCTTGAGCAGTTTCCCACCAGTCTTTAACTTGAGGCCTTTCAACAAACTCCCTGCTGGGCTCCTTGGTTTGGATCATTGATTTTTTTATTAACTTTCTTCTTGTTACTCTCCTTTTTGGAATCACATATCACTTGCAGAGGACTCAGGCCCCTGGGAGCAGGGATGGACATGCTGGTCTATGTATTTTGGTCAGCTGGGGAGTGCTGTGGGTGCTGTCACCCTGTCTGCTCTCCCTTGACATGTCTGAGCTGCTTGCTGGTGCTGGCTCAGAGCTGCAATTCAGAGGAGCCGAGATTTGACTTTAAGCTTTCTTTCGCCCACAGCACTCATCTTTCTGTGCTGTCACCTGCTCCTGTGCTTGCCCTGCCATTTGCACCCTGGTCTGTTCTCTGTGACCTGTTTCTCTGCTCTCTGTTTGCCGAGGGCTGTATTTGCCCAAGATGCTTTTCATCTTCTCTGTCCTAGATCATTCCTTTGAGTGATACCCATGAGGTGAAAGCTCAGAGGGTCCAAGCCAGAATGGAAGTTGTGCTCGAACAGTGCTGTAACTGAAAGCCCCCATCACCATGGCTGCTTTCCTTCAGTGGGGAAGGGGTGACACTGACCCCTGGGCACCCAGGAGTCCACAGGAGTCAGTAGGGTGGATAGTGTTTGTTACTGGGACCCTTAGGCAACAAACCCCAGTCCCAGTTTCCCTCTGGAAGAAAGCTCTGCCTGCAGGACCTTCCTTTCTAATTCCTGGTACTAATTTCAACTCTCCGTTGGCCTTTCCATGGAGGTGATGATACAACTTGCAGGAAGCAAGTAGGTGAGATGGGTTTGTGCCTCCATAGAAGCTGCTGGAGCCTGCGCTCTCTTGGCAGCACAGCCAGGAGCTGCATCTCGTGTTTTTTTCAAACAGTCAAGAGTGATTTTTTGACAGTGAGCCAAGAGCCAGAGTACCCATGGCCTTTGCTTCTCACTATGTGCCTTAAGGCAGAGGATCTCGGGTTGTGGTGATCTCCCTGGTGTGCTCCTCCTGGCAGCTCCCCCAAAACTCATGGGCAGTAACTAGATGGTCATCTTGGAGCCTCCGCCTGGTGCCTTGCCAATGCTGGGACCAGAATGTGTCTCAGTCGTGTTCATGTCTCCTCCCCGTCCCACAGGTGGACCAGGAGGGAACAGGCAGATTTCTACCGCACTGTCTCCTCCTTTGGGGTTATCTATGACCAGGAGAAAAAGGTCTTTGACTGGGCCCAGTTCCGAGCGATCTCTCGACTGGAGAAGAAGACAGATGAGAGCCTGGAGAAGTACTTTTACAGCTTTGTGGCCATGTGCAAGAATGTCTGTGGTCTCCCACTGTGGAAAGAGGATGGTGAGTGGAAACTGCATGGCCTGTGGAGGGGTAATGGTAGGTCCATGTAGCCATAGGTTAGAAAAGGTCCCACTGCTCTTGTGGAGCAGGAGAGCAAGGGCAGAGTTTCAGAGACAGAGGCAGCAAGATGGCAGGCAGAAGGCTTGCAGAAGCCATGTGCATTTCTGGCTGCCTTGTCACCCATTGTGTACCGCCTCCCCAGCACAATGGGAAGGTAGGGCAGCCCTGTGGGTTCCAGCCCCTGCTCTCACAGGTCTCACAGAGCTCTCCCATGAAATCACAACCAATTTTATACAAGACGGCAACCTCTAGATGTGAGGGAGGAGAAGTAGAGAAGCAGCAGATCACATCTCCTCCACACTGGAGCTTGGGATTGTTTGGGTGATATGTATAGCTGCTTTCTTTCCGAACATCTCTCTGCTGGCACTGGACAGAGTCTGCACAGTGCCCCTGCTGTGGCATAGCTGACCAGAGAGCTCTGCTACAGGGTAGAGGGAGTCTGAACCCACTGCAGGAGGCTTGGGAAGCCTGACCAACAGACAGGGCATCCATTTTGTCAGAGTGCCCTGCAGAGCCCCAGTGCATTGGCATCATGCAGGACATGGCAGATGAAAATCTGCTTTGGGGCTATTTAAGCACAAGGTGATTTGCTTCTGACAGAAGCAGAAAGGATTTTGTCTCATATCTGTCAGGAGGTCTGGTCTCAGGTGCAGTTCCTTGCATGTGTGTATTAATGCCTTAGGTGGGTGTTCCTCATCAAAAGAGCTGCGTGAGTTGAAGGACTCCCTTCCCTGAGAAGCTGCTGAAGGGCTACCAGAGGCTCAGACCCCAGGGAGCTGCTGTGCCAGCAGGTCCAGGCAGCTCCAGCACTGGTGGCACTGGTGGAGCAGAGTTCAGACAAGACTCTGAAATCCTCTGCAGCTGAGTGCCGCTCTTGATCCAGCTGCTAAAGTTGAGGGATTTTACTCCCGTGTGTCTGTTTAGTCATTTAGGCAAATTAATGGAAAGTGGTGAGACTGGGAAAAGTAGCCTCAGCAGTGGCTACAAGCACTCCCCCCACTTCACGTGCAGTCTGAGCAAGAGTTAAGACTCATCTTAACTCATCACTGCCTCTGAGAACATCAGTCTGTATAATGGGGCCCTGGCTTTTCTGTCCCTGCTGTAGGTCCCCCAGACCCCGACATCTACGTGGAGCCCATCACGGAGGAACGTGCTGCCAGAACCCTCTACCGTATCGAACTTCTGCGAAAGGTGCGCGAGCAGGTGCTCAAGTGTCCGCAGCTCCATGAGCGGCTCAAGCTGTGTCGGCCAAGCCTCTACCTGCCGGTGTGGTGGGAGTGTGGCAAACATGATCGGGACCTGCTGATCGGCACCGCCAAGCATGGCCTGAATCGCACCGACTACTACATCATGAATGACCCCCAGCTGTCTTTTTTAGATGCATACAGGAACTATGCCCAGCATAAAAGAACGGGGCTCCCAGGCCCAGAAACTCTGTGCTGCCTTTACCAGACTAACTCCAAACTCTACAGTTCCCCTTTGTACAGCCAGGTGGACCAGGCTTGCGAACCCCTGGAGAATGAAGCCGAGAGTCAGATCAAGCTAGAAACCATAGACAACACTATGTCTCAGGCTGGGGGCAGTCCGCCAGATGCAAACTGTGACAGATTCATGTCTAAAGTCCAGGACATCATTTCCAGTAACTTTGATGAGAGCTCTCTGCCAGACTCATTGGTGTGCATGATGTACGATGAGAAGGCCTGTAACAGCGAGCAGAGCTCCCTTGCCCGAGACAGCCCAAGTTGCACAGACGTTGGAAGCAGCATTGCTAAACTCTCTGAGGGCAAGCTAGAGGGGGATGAGGATCCATCCAGCTGTGATGCAGACGCCATGAAAGAGGCTCCCTTCCTAGAGGGTCTGCAGGTGGGTTGTGACCAAATGGACAGTCAGAATGAGGAAGCTGAGCCTTCACCTTCTACCCCTGAAAGCGACCCTTCGCAGAGCATCCCAGCAGAGCTCTGTGAAGCCTTGCAGCAGAAGAGAGACCTCGCCAGCCCTGAGACAGTGCTGCCTGAGCATGGTGCCGTGGAAGGGGTCATAAGCATGGGGCTCTACAGTACCAGTCTTCATAATTATGAAATAAAGGTTCCTCCTGAGCAGAGGTTCATCAATCTGCTGCAGGAGAAAGGAATAGAGGCAAAGTCAGGGCCAAGTCAGAGCCACAGCGAGGAAGATGAGGAGGAAGAAGATGACGATGATAACTCTGAGGCAGCAGCAGATGTTGTGGAAGGCTTGAGCGGTCCTGAAACCAGGGCTGGTTGTGATCCCGAGGCTAATGAACCAGGGGGCGAGGAGCAGAGCTCTGGCCTCCCCACACCTGAGGACACTTGCCCAGAAGACATGAATGGAGAGAGAGAGTCCCTGGAGCTGGCGACACCCAAAGGGCTGCGGGAGCCTGGGCCAGAGGGCAGGGAGGACCATGGCCTGGATGAGGAGAGCACCCTGCAGCACTCACCGGCTCAGGCTCAGAGCCAGGCTTTCAGCCTGCCTGCACCTCTGCTGGGGGCCCCAGGAGCAAAGCCCACCCGTGCCAGGGGGGAGGCCTGGGGCCGGGGGGCTGAGGGGCAGCCAGGCTGCAGAGAGGCCCTGCACCCTGAGCCCCAGGGGATGAAGCAAGAAGAGTGTGAGAACAGAGATGAGGGGGAGAAAGCCAGCAGTAACCAGTGTCAAGGTATGGTCCTGAGAGCTCCCTGTGGTTGACAGTCACCTCTGGCTGGCGTGGGAGGGACCTGGTGTCCTGCCTGCAGAGCCCCTGGAGCCACCTCCCTGTAGAGACAGGAGCTGGGGTCCCTGTAGCTGATGCGATTGCAGAACAAAGTGTTGGTGGCTGTGTTTGACAGCAGGACTAGTCTGAACCCCCGACCCTGAGCCCCAGCTGCCCTTCTGCTGTGAGCATCCCATGGAATGCAGGATGCCCTTCCCTTCCTGGCACAGGGCACTGCCTGGCAAGCAGCTCCTTCTGGAAACGCATGTGCCCTCCTCTACACCTGCCCAGGCTATGGGGACAGTCAGGGGTGGGGGCCACTGCAACACAGGATCCCCAGGCTCAGCCCAGGGGAGAGCTGGCCTTCCGTGAGCAGTGTGGGCCACCTGCTGTGACCCAGGGCTCCTGTGTTTCTGGGAGTGGCTGGCTGAGGAATGGGACCCTTGTGGAGACAGCAGGGCCTGGGGTGGGAGGGTCAGGGGAGTTACTCCTGGCTTGAGAGGGCAAGAGAGGCAGGGTGGTGATGGGCTCTGTTCTCTGTCGCTTTCTCAGATGGTCCAGAGAAGTACTTGGAGGAAGAGAGCAAGAGTTCTGCTTCTGTCCTGCCTGGGGAGGTTGATGACCTTCAGGATGCCCGGGCACCAACCATAGCCCAGCTGCTGCAGGAAAAGACGCTTTACTCCTTCTCTGAGTGGCCTAAGGTGAGTTTAACACTATTTGTACTGCAAGTGTTACTGTGTAGTTGTGAACAGCAGTGGCTCACACAGCCCCAGCCCTGCCTCCTGGTCCTTCACACACGCCTCCCCATGGATGCTTTAATTGGGGTGCTCTTCCCAAGCACCTGTGCTGTGGACATGCCTACCCCAAAGCAGTTCCCCACCAAGCTGAAGTCATCAGGGCTGAGTTTGTCTTTGACTCGTGTATGTCATCTCAGCATTAGTCATTCGAGTCCCAGCTTGCCACCATCCAATTCTGTTTGCAGGACCGTGTGATCATCAACCGCATTGACAACATCTGCCATGCCATCCTGAAGGGCAAGTGGCCCTCTTCCAGCCAGCAGTTCGAGACACAAAGCCTGCTGACAGCTTCAACAGTAGCCAGCAGTGCTGGCAGCAGGAACAGCTTCGCCGAGTCAGAAGCCCCTGATCCCAGCTACAATAACGGGGTGTTAATCTCACAGGTACAAAAGGTGAGGGGGGGCCTCAGGCAGGGACAGGCTTGGGACTCTGGGGTGAAGCATTGCTCGGAAGTGCTCAGGAGTTTCCCAAGCAGAGCCTGAGTTTTCACTGCCTCTTGGTGCCACTTGTGGTGTACAACACGTGGCTTAAGCCACTTGGTCCCCGCCACTGGGGGCTCCTGATGAGGTCCCCATACTCTCAGCCCCCCACCAGCCCTGCTCCCCTCCTAGGAAGGCAGCTGTTCTGCAGCAGCTCTGTAGCATGTGTAGCTGTAGAGGTGCTTCCAGAGTCACCGCTGCAGCACCTGGAGTGGTGAGGGAGAAAAGGGGACACTGCCCTGGTGTCCTAAAGGAAAGGGTGCAGGAGAGGGAACTGCCCCATCAGTGACCAGCTCTCTCTCACCTCTCACCGTTGGACACAGTGCAGAGACAGAAGCTGCTGGCTTGGGACTCCAAGCCTGCCTGCCCAGCAGCTGGCAGAGCACCCAGGGTTATAGCACCTTGGGAGATTGAAGTGTGTGTGAGGGTGCTCCTGCACTGTCCCCACACAGGGAAAGAGAGGTGTGATGTGCCCAGGGAAAGGACATCCTTCAGGGCTGCTGTGTGCATGCAGAAGAGCCTGACCATTAGCTCAGTGTTGGTTTGAAGAGCTGTGGTCCCTGGGCACTGCGTGAGCAGCCTTAACCCTCTCCATGGCTTTGATATATGCAGGAAGGTTTCCTCACCCCTGCCATGGCAAAGGATGAGCGGAAGCACAGGAGGCCCTATGAATTCGAGATGGAGAGAGATACCAAACAGAGGAGCTTGGAGCAGCTAGCAGCAACCCATGTTCATCCTCCCATTGTGCTGAATGGCTGGCGTGACGCAGCGGTGGACTTGTCCAGAGCCTCTGATGGGTCCCCGGGGAACTCCTCTCCTTTCCCCCTGAACACAAATATGCCCAAACTGGGGACCGTGAACACCCTCCAGGGCTCCCTGGGCATGGACTTGTCTGGCATCCTCCAGGCAGGGTTAATCCATCCTGTCACAGGACAAATTGTAAATGGCAGCCTCCGAAGAGACGATGCTGCCATGAGGAGGAGACGGGGCAGGAGAAAAAATGTAGAAGGGATGGACCTCATCTTCTTGAAGGAGAGGCCTCTTCCAGCCAGGCTGCAGGTGGGTTGATGCTCCCCCCATTTCACATGGCCCCAGTGGAGTCAGCATGATCTGTCTGATGGTCCAGCTCTCCCCTACAAGCTCTGTTGCCCATGACAATGTGGGACCTCCCCCCAGGACAGCTTGGCTTGTGCTGGAGCAGGCAGGAGCAGATACTACTTCAGGGAGGAAGGGAGGTTTCCCTCTGTCTTGCAGCACTCCACCTGAGTGTTTGAGTCCTGCTAAGCATTATCAAGAGCAGCTATCACACCTCAGAGGTTGTCTAGGGTTAGAGAACACGAGGAAGGATCCTGGACTGCACTGGAGCTGTGGGCAGGAGCCTGCTGCACCCTTTCTCCTTCTGCTCTGGGATCCACTCAAAGAAGAATGGGGCTCTGGGAGCAAGATCAGTCCCTCTTCACCACTTTTAGGAGTGATCTGGGGGGAAGTTGGTCCTCATGGTGATTAGGGTGTTTCCAGGTGAGTTCGGAAGCATCTCCCAGCTGTCTGTAATGTGTGTAATGTGGTGGTGGGTAGTGATTTAAGGAACAGCCACTGAGAATATGTGGATTAATCTGTGTGATGGGAGCAGACGACCTGCTTTGGGAGCTCTGCTTATCTGGGTGCCTGTGCATCACCACATGCTGCTGATGGGCTCTCCCTTCTCCTCCCTCGGGCTCTCCCTTCTCCTCCCTCCACTTCAGGATGTTCAGGAAGACCAGCCACAGCCCTCTCAGAACAGTCCCCTCCCTGATGGGCCGGTTGCTGCTACCTCAACTCCACAGCCAGTCCCAGCTGCAGGCAGCCAAGCAGAGAAGGCTGTCCCGAATAAGAGTCTCCTCGACTGGCTCCGTCAGCAGTCTGACTACACAGTTGACGTTCCCGGCTTTGGCACAGTAAGGGTGGCCTTTGGTGTGCACACACACGCGCGTGTGTGTGTGTGCGCACGTGCGCGCAGGTGTGTGTATGTGCACGCGCCCGTGTCAGCCTTGTGTATTGCCCTTTGTGTTAGATTTTCTGCAGCTGCTTTTGAATTCAGGCCTTCCACAAAGTGTTTCAAAATGCAACCTTTTCCCCTGTACCATGGCTTGTGGTGTTCATCAGGGCTCTGTGGAAGGTTCGTTACACGTCTGGGAGGTGAGCACAGTTCCCTGTACAGCAGTGAAAGGCACTTGCTGAGCTTGACTTGCTGAGCAGGAGGGTCCTCCTGCCCCAAGATCCAGTCTCCAGCTCCAGTGCATCCATCTGCCCAGTGCACAATGAGTCCAGTGTCTTCCAGAAGCACCAGGGATGGGGAGAAAAATGGGAAAAAGGATTTGGGATGCTCGGGGTCTGCCTGTGTTGCTCCCTTTCACCTGAGGGCATTTTAGGCAGTGCTGTTGTATTAAATAAGGTCCCCAGGCAAGAGGAAACCACCTCGCTTTAAAAACTGGGCTGAGGCAGCTGTGCTGCAGCCACTGCAAAGGCCTTGGCTGCACGGCCATGGGTGCTGTCAGAAAGCAGATTGGCAGAGTTGGGGGGCAAAGTCTGTCTGATTCTTCTTGCCATCTCGTAAGCATCCACTTCTTGGTTTCACAGGTTGGTTTGCTTCAGGTTTCAGCTTATTTAGCATATTAGACCATGTGGTAGGCAGAGCGTGGGTTGTAAAACAGGGCAGGAAGAAATGTGGTAATTACATGACTACATCTTGGTCCTGGAGGACTGCGTGCCTGAGGCAGGGATTCCCTGGAGCTTGGAGTACAGGCAAGGCACTAGTGTTCTGGAGCTTGTTAAGAGATGAAAGATGAGGAGACCAGCGTTTGCTCAGGCAGGATGGCCCTTGCTTTTCAAAATCCAGAGATACATGCAGCTCTGCATGCAAGGCCAGACTCCCAGGAGCACTCCAAGAAGCAGTCAGATGATGGAGCAGGTGCCTTCCCACTCCTTCCCATTGCCCCTGACTTTGTGGGGGCTTGCTGGAGCTTGCCTAGTCTGGCCATGCTGCTGGTGAACCTCTTGCTCCCAGTAGGCCCCCAGTGCCCTAGCCACCCTGCAGGATCTCCCCTGTCAGGGCAGGTGTCCTCTCTCCAGGTGGGATAGATTGAAAGCTGCTTTGGGGTGCAGCAGCAGCTCAGCTTTTTGAAGGACAGACCATGCTCAGGGTCTTTGACTCTCAGGAATTGGAGCCTGCAGTAGCTCATTATAATGCTACATCCCTGCAGGCACGTTGACACCCGGACTTGGTGCACACGGTGGGTGTGCAGGAGCTCAACTCTGTAGGTTGCGGTCCTGAAGGGCTCTGATCCCAAAGAAACATGGTGCAGCAGCTCTGCGGTGGGAACAGCTGAAATAGGAGTGAAAGAAAGCACAAATGAGCTGGCAAGAAGCGGGTAGCCATATCAAACTGACAGGGGATGGCACATACAGACCTGTTACCTCTCTTTCCTAGTTGTAATTAGCACCTCATTTACAGATGTACATACAGATGAAATGGCAGCAAGTATTGCAGTTTTAGGACTGGAGGGGAATTAGAGAGGGCTGGAGCAGTCTAAGTGGGATACACTGAAAACCCCTTTATACCTACAAAATCAGGTTGTGCTCATTTGAGAGCTGGTCCTGTGGCAGACCAGCATGTGCCGCTCGTGCTGCTCCCGCCCAAGTCTGCAGGGACCCTCTGTCCCTCAGGAGCTCATCTGTGCCACTCCCTGCAGGGCTTGTAGCCGTCCAGGCTCACTAAGCCATCTAGTCTCATTAACATTGTCTTGTTTGCACTCCAGAATTTCTCAGACAAGCCCAAGCAGAGGAGGCAGCGCTGCAAGGACCCCAGCAAATTGGACATTAACTCACTCACGGGAGAGGAACGGGTGCCTGTGGTACATAAGGGTACCGGACGGCGGGTAAGCAATGGCCTGTTCTGTGCTCTGCCCTTGGTGTCTTGAAATGCTTAGCAGACCCTGAGCTCACCTGGGGGGAAATTTAAGCCAGAGAAGCCTATGGATGGGAGAAAAGCCTGGAACGCGGGCGTCACTGATCCATGCCTTCCTGTGACGCATGTGTGCCCAGGGGGACACAGACCTGTGGAATAAGTGTTTTTTCTCTGTGAAGTAAGGACAGTCTGAGTGTTCACCCTCGCCAGGGTATTACAGACCCCACAGTGGCAAAGGGATTCATCCTTTGGCTTTAAAGCCACCATCAGCACAGCTTTGGCTGGTGCTTCCTGTTCCTGGTTTGTTTGTTTCCCTTGAATTCACTGCAGTATGCCACAGATTCTAATATTGCCAGACAGATATTTTTGTTTTATTCCTCCTTATGAGGTGCAGGCAGAACATACCAATACCCAGGCAGGTGCTGGGCACGCAGGAATTAGAGGATTTGAAGGGCTTTTTCTTGCTTACTGAGCAAGGAGCACAGATTTACTTGTCTGCAGTTTAATCTGCATGTGCACTGATGTTCAACTCTCTGAATGAGAAGGGACATTCAGGGATACTTTCCACTGAAGTCCAGTTCTTAAACACACCCAGGACTGCACCAGGTCAGAAGGTGATGTGACATTAATCTTATCTAAAACCAAAGCTAAAGAGTAAGGCAGAAAGAGGCTGTTTCAGCCACGTCTGTGTTTCCTTCTGTTACATGCACGATGGCTGTTGGAGACCTGGGTGAATTGGTGGGTTTGTCCGGTTCTGAGCACGGCTTTCACAGAAGCTTTGTCCCTATCACTTGTTCATGGGGAGGGCGATGGGGCAGGCCACAGAGGCTGAACTTGCCTTTTCTCCCTGAGCTGTGTCTGGAGGCAGCAGGTGCATACAGAGTCCTGCAAAGATGTGTAGCAAGGGAAGAGTCTCTGCCCTAGCCAAACTGCAGCCCAAAGCAAGGAGCTAGGGGAAGTGTATTCATATTTCTTGTATTATTTTACATAACTCTTTCTGCAATAGAGGTCATCCTTCTGCTGTGTTTTATAGTTAGGGGGAGCCACGGCACCAGCATTGAAGGAATTGCCAAGGTGGCTTGATGCAAACTTGGAGTATGCTGTTGCAGCTGACTGGGCTGACATTGTTAAGCTTTCAGTAAGTTAGAGCTTTTGGAGAAATCTGTATCATGTCATCTTTTCTTTCCCCTCCCCATCCCCACAACCTTTCTCCAGTGAGGATCCGGGAGCTGCGAGGCAGGACCTCAGCTGCGCACATGGGAGGGGGTAGCTGCAGGGCCAGCAGCACTGGGGGCGCTTGCGCAGCAGAGAGTGCGGTTGGGTGCGTGCCACAGCCCAGCGGTGCGGCCAGGGGAAGGAGAGAAGGAGGTCAGCGCCCTGGGAATAAGGCTCAGCAGCTCAGAGTGACTGTCCAGAAAGCCTTGGAACTCTTGGAAATAACAGGGGCAAGGGAAACACCCTAGGAGTGGTAATCCACCTTGGGTGCTGAATGGCAGGGAGTGGACAAAGCACATTTCTTGTGGGTCAAATTTTAAAAAATACCCTCAGCTGAGGCTTTTCATCAGTACCTGCAAACTCTGCCTGTTGCAGCCCTAGGCCTGCCTGCTAAATGCCCTGCAGGTCACCAGGCCTGAAGGCTCGAACACTGCTGGCAGGGAGAGGGGCAGGACGGAGCCTCGCCTCTCTGTGTTCATTCATCCTGTTTGTCACGCCACTCCCTGCCCCGGTGCGTGGCAGAGCCTACAGAGGAGAACCTTTCTCCTCCGGCACACGGCTGCTGCCAGATCGCCCTTCCCTACCCTGCGGGCTGGCATTACCCAGGCTTCTCCCTGCCGCCCCTCTTGCCTGCTCCCCTGTTTTTGTGGCTGCAGTGGTTTGTGTGATGCCCTTGCAGCAGGCTGGAGGGGGAATCAATTGGCTGAGAGGTTTGTACCGCTCTCAAATTTGCTTTTAATTAGCACTGGAGATTTGGCATGATCTGTTCCACTCCCCCCAGAAACAGCTCCAGGTCTGGGCTGGTGTCAGCGCCCGTCTGGGCAGACAGCACCCATGCGAGCTGGCAGCTCTTCCTTGCCTTTGTTTGCAGGGGGTGGTCTCTTTGCTGGTAGGAATAGCTGTGTGCCTGGCCACTGCCCTGGGCACCCGCCCATGCGCCCTGGTTTGGTGGCTGCATGCCCGTTAGCGTTCACACCACCGAGCTGCATCAGCACTTTGCTTTTGGCAAGTGTGCATCGGTCCTGGCACGTGCATGTGGAGGGGTGTCTGGCTGCTCTGGGCGCTTGGGCAGGCAGGAGCATGGGGTCAGCTGCCCCACAGAGCCCAGGCGCAGTCACGACCCCATTCAGGTTCTCCCACGTGACAGTGGGAACAGAGCAGAAGATTCTCCCTCTTTGGTAATAGCTGTGCCGTGCAGACCACCAGGCTCATCGGATTCAAGTTTCTGCACTGCAGGTGTCAATGGGAAATACTTTTCCTACCCAAATCTATTATTGGAAATGATTCAAAGAGCAGTGATACTGAAACTCAAGGGAGCCACAAAGGGAAATGCTTAAACGTCTGTGATGAGGGTGTTGAAAAATGGAGTTTTAAACTGTGCAGTGGATTCCCCCTCACAGTGTGCTGTGTAACCGGACAGTCTTACCCAGTTGTGGCTGCTGGGTTGCGGTCCCGTAGCTGAATGCTCAGAAGAACCTTCCTGGTGTCTCAGCGAAGCTCTAACTGGGAGCTTCTCAGACAGCATGTTCACTCTCTGTGTGTGATCCCATGCGGCTTTGCTGTGCTGCAGAGCATTGAAAATTTGGCTCTTCACATCTAAAATACATGATTTTTTCACCTGCTGCTGAAGCCAGGATTAAAGCTGGGAGGGGAGCTAAGCTGGCATCTGACACAGAGCTGCCCTGGTGCTTCTCATGTTGCGAACAGCCGATGCTGAGGGCTCAGGTGAAAATGCAGGGGAAAAAAAAGTGCTTCCTCCTTTCCTCCCTGTGCGCTTTGGCTCTGCAGTATCATACCAGGGCAGAGCAAGGGTGTTTTGCATTTGGTAGCATCCCTTGGGGAAAAGTTGTGTGTACCTCTCAAATTCCATATCATGTAGGCAAATATTTCTGTGCGGACACCATCTGGGACGCAGATGCAAGCACAGAAAAGCCGTATTTCCTTTGATGCAGTAATAACTGTTAGGTGTTTTCTGTTGTGTGTGTTTCGTTTCCAGGGCTACTTACCGGAAAGCAAATTCAATCGCATCCTAACTGAGCCTGTGCTCCGAGATGCGGGGCCCCGCCGGAGGGGGAGAAGGCCCCGAAGCGAACTCATTAAAGGCCCCAGCGTTGTAGCAGATTCTTCTTCTGGAATGGGACCATTGTTCATGAACGGACTGATTGCTGGGATGGATCTAGTAGGACTTCAGAACATGAGAAACATGCAGGGGATCCCTCTGACTGGGCTGGTTGGATTTCCTGCTGGATTTGCAGCAGTGCCCGCCAGCGAGGATGTTAAAAGCACCCTGAGTATGCTGCCCATGATGCTGCCGGGCATGGCTACTGTACCACAGATGTTTGGCGTTGGAGGACTTCTCAACCCCCCCATGACAACTACTTGTACTGCTACTGCTCCAACTTCGCTAACAAGCACAACAAAAAGTGGTACAGCCAGCGCAGAGAAAGCTACTGAGGATAAACAGAGTAGCCAGGATCTGAAAAAAGAAACTCTCTCAGAAGATAAGCCTGGTCCTAGTTCGTTTTCTAATCAGACAGAATCTGCAATAACTACCAGTAGTCCTGTAGCTTTTAACCCATTTCTTATCCCAGGGATGTCTCCTGGACTGATCTATCCCTCAATGTTTCTTTCCCCTGGCATCGGCATGGCGCTACCCGGCATACAGCAAACCAGGCACTCGGAGGCAGCGAACCTGGAAAGCCAGAAGCGGAAGAGAAAGAAAGCAAAAGGGGAATTTGCAAACCCAGAGCCAGAAACTGTCTCGCTGCCAGAAAAAGAAGCTGCAAACAGTCAAAACTGTAGAGAGCAAACACCGCCTTTGTCGGCAGAGAAAGAGCAGAATGGACCAGCAGAGGAGGAACGCGAAGCAGCTCGCGATACCAATTAGAACTTTTGTTTCATTGAAAAAAAACCACACAAAAAGATTGTGGCTTGTGAGTTTCTTATCCCATAAACTCTTTGTTACTTACCCTCCCACCCCGCTCCGCCTTCATAAACCTGTGTTTCCATGAATAATATTATCTACCTAATTCCCTGTCAGAAAAAACTCTGGTGACATATTACATGTTAATAGTTGCAGGGTCTTGCCACTTTATTAGATAAACAGTGTTGTCTAGCTAGTATGGGAGGCACCAAATTCTCGTTCTGTTTTTCCAGTTGTTCATCCCAGCCGATGATAGCAAATCCAGTACTCAGTCACCCCCCCCAAAATTGCTCACTCCTTTGAGAAGAAAAAGCAGGGGGAAAAAAAAAAAAAAAAAAAAAAAAAAAGCAAGAGCAAAAGAAAAAGTCTTTACCTCTTGGTCTACACGCAGACGAGGGTATTTCTGTCTATAATGACACTGAATGAAAAAGCCTGTATTTGGGGGTAAAAAGCACAGCTATAGTAAGTGCTAATGTGTATTTTTGATTTAAAGTATTTCCCTATTTTATCATGGTTACTAGAATAGTAGTATAGACAGACGTATATAACTAATGATTGAAAATGCATTTATTCATTTCTTTGAAAGGAAAAAGCATAACTGGTAGTGATATGATTTCTTTATCACCCCCACCTCAAAGGTTTGGAGACAAACTGCAGCGAGTGAAAGTATGACGTAGACATTCTTTTGTATTTTTTAAACCCAAAGTTTGGTTTTATGTTAAGTGGAGTTTAGTTGCCCTTTCTTCAATAGTTACAAGGACTTTTCAGCTTGAGCTGGAAAGGTTTTGCACATCTTGCATGACTTTTTTTGGGATTACTGTACATGTAGCTACCAGTTTCTTCATCATTCTGCTAGTCTTCAGTTCTGCTCTCTGGTGTTCGTTCTCATCTATGGTATTAGAAGTGCTGTAAAGGTATTTTTTTCCAGCCATGAACAGGCCACACTGATTTTAATGCTCTTATATGAACACTGAGGCTTTTTTAATTTTTGTGTTTTCCGCTCCTTACCCCAGAAGCAACGTCTTTTCAGCAAACAACGGAAAGGCTGTAAGCCGGCTTTCCTGTTTGGGGTAGTCCTCCAAGAAGGACCCCTGAGACTTTCAAAGCTTGAGCTCCTTTTTTTCTAGCGTTAGACTGTGAAGAGGTGACCTTGGCTGCTTCTTTCCATTCCATTTGCTGTTGAACAGTATTTCCGATTCCCCTCCAAATGGCAAATGATTTTTGACATCTGCATTTTAAAGAGACAGGTTTTAATGCTGTCAGTCCCCCAGCAGCTCTGGGTACTGAGACTCCTCTCCACAGGCAACTCTTCTTGTTTCTCCTTCCCCTCACTCCTCGTTTAATTCTTTTTTTCACTTGGGCTTGTTCTTATTTGCAGCTCATGGTTTGAGACTTGAAATAAACCCACAGTGGTGCAGCAGTGAGATGAAAGGCAGGCTGGTGAGGGAGTTGGGAGCGTGCTAGTAATCGGTTTCACATTTGGTTGTCACAATTTACTGTATTTTTTACTTATTTTCTGTTACAGTTTTGCTAATTTATCAGATGGTCCAAATGTTTTGACATAACTATTGCAGTTTGCATTATTTATTTATGATGCTTTTTGTCATTGTCTTTTATACATTTGGGATTATAAATTATGTACGTGTTAAAATTAGCATCTCAAAGAAGTCTGTTACCCATGGTCTAAAAAGCATTTGGTTTATATTTTTACGGACTTTATTCCCAGTTTACTGGATTGGATATTTTTTTTTTAAAAGTATGTAACCAATCATGATGCAACCACCCCCGATAATTAAATGTTCTATTTAATAACATCCTTGTAGCATAGATAACTGTATCCCTATCAACAGATTTCTTAGAAATGCTGCTATCTCTATTTAACTAACATTTTGTTCAGTTTTGCCTCCAGTGGAAGCAGAAAGGGTTTTTTCAGCTGTTAAATCCAAAATCAATATAATTTATTTATGTAAAAAAAAAAAATCACGATTGATATATTTTTGAACCTTTTAAGTACTAACTTTCTTTTTATTCAGTAGAAAAACATGTACTTGCCCTAAATCCTTAAAATACAAATGCTATAAAACTTCATATATCTTCAAAGCCTTACTGTGAATGGATGCAGAAATCTCTTCAGAGTCCACTTCTTGTTATGGGATGGTTTTTCCAGGGTTACGCGTGTAAGGAACAGGGTTGAAAGTGGAATTTATTTAATTAGCCAGCATGCTCTATACCTTGTTCTTCCTTATCAGACATGTATGCTATGTCTCTGGGTGTTTAGGCTTCTCTTTGACTGCTACTTTGTGACCCTTTTGCAACCCGATATACTCTGTGGATTATTTAGACTGTAAGGCGTAAGTGGCTTCTTCTTATTTTCCATCGTATCCAACACAAATGCCAAATTTTCACCGATTTTCATGGCTACTCACACAAACATACATCCTTCACCAAATGTGCTAACGAAATAAACTGTCTGTGCTCTTGAACATGGATAAAAAGAAAAAGATTTAAAAGTCAGATTTTTATTTTTTTAATTTAGTGACTAGATGATGCGTATCTTTCAGACTTGGCAGAGCCTTGCTACAGATGTATATAATTTTTTTTCAGCAAATATATGTGAATGTTTAATTCACCTGACTCAGTGATAAACGTTACTTGCCTTTTTCTCAGCACGGACCCGTTGAGGAGCTGCGGGACGCAGCGGGCTCCCCCCGGCCGCGCAGCTGGCCCCCGGCCCGGCAGATGTGCGCGCAGCTGGCCCGGCGCGGCGCAGGGGGGGCCGCCGGCCCCTCGCCTCCCCGCGTTATCCCCCCGCGGATGCGTGTGGCTGGAGCAGCCAGGTTCCAGGCAGGTGCCCGGGTTCGGTGGCTCCAGGAAGACTCGCGAGGGCGGGTGCGGGTCAGACCCCGAGGGCTCGCGCCACCCCCCCCACCCCACCCCCCCCCGCCGGCAACGTGTCCGGCCGTTACGCGGCTGTCACAGCGCGCGGGTCGACGCGGGAGTGGTGCGCAGAGGGGGCGGGGCGGCGGCAGGAGCGCGGCTGTCCCGGGCCCCGCCTCCCGCCCCGCCTCCAACGGCCCCGTCGGGCGGGGCCTGGGAGAGAAACGCGCCACTGCCGCCCCACCCCGGCCCGGCCTGCGTGGCGCCCGCGGAGCGCTGTCGTACACGGGCGGCAACTTCCGTTGTTTCCACCGTGGCGGGGGTCGGTTCCCGGTCCCCGTCAGCACCGGCCGCGCCCGGGCAGCGGCACGGCCCGCAGCGCGCTCCTGGCAGCTCGGCGGCCTCGGGCCGAGCCGTGGGGCGGGGAGCGAACCCCCTGCGGGCGCTCGGCTTGCACCGGATGGGGCTCGAGCCTTTCACCGCCTCCGCCCGCCCCGGCCACTGCAGCCCGGCCGGGGCCGTAACACCGCTCGCGCCCCGCCGCCCCGCCGCCCCGCCTCAGCGCTGTCGACAACGTGGCAGCGATCAGGCGCACTGCGCCGGGCGGGCGCCGGCACCGGCCGTGCTCCTGCCGGGCTCCGTACGCCGGCGGCCCGGGCGGCAGCACGCTGGGCGTGACAGCGCGGCCCCGCCCCCGCCCCGGAAGGCGCCGCGCCCTTCCGGCGGAGGCGTTTTGGCGCGCGGCAGCTGGCCTGTACCGGCCTGGCCGCCATGTCCCGCCCGGCGCCGCCCGCCGAGCCCGGCGCCGCCATCGAACGGCTCTGCCAGGAGCTCAACCTGGACGCAGCCAGCGCCGCCGAGGCGCTGCGCGAGTTCACGGCGCTGCGGGGCACCTACAGCCTAGAGGTGAGCGGCGCCGGGCGGGGCGGTGTTCTCTTGGCCCTGTCAGGGGGGGCGGGGCAAGCTCCCGCCACGGGGAGGGGAGTGTGAGGGGCCGCCCCCGTGGTTGGGGGCGCGGGGGGGCGGCTGCCCCCCACCCCCCCCTTCCCAGCTCGTGGTTTCCCGTACCCCGGCAGGGCGAGGCGCTGCACTGGCTGGCCTGCGCTCTCTACGTCGCCTGCCGCAAGAGCCTGGTGCCCACGGTGGGGAGCGGCCTGATGGAGGGGAACGGCGTGTCGCTGACCCGGATCCTGCGCTCCGCCAGGCTCAGGTGAGCCGCCCCGCACGGCGCGTTCCCCCGGCTCAGTGCCGGCTCCGCCGCAGCCGCCGATGCGCGTTCCCGCGCCTCCTCTCAGGCCCCGGGCGCTGCTGAGCGCTGTGCCCATGGGGGACTCGGTTGTGTTGAAAACGGAGCGAGGGCGCGCGTGCGGTCTTTGCCCCTTCCAGCCCTGGGACGCCCCGCCGGCCCCTTCCGATCGCCAACCAAAACGCGACGGCACCCGGGCCGTGCTGCTGGCGGCACCGGTGGGCTCGGGGCTGGCCCGGGGCTGGCCCGGGGGGGCTGGGGAGCAGGCGGCTCCGACGCCTTTGCGGGCTTGGTGCCTTCTGCCCCTCCCCCGGGCTGACAGCACGGCACTGGCGGCCTTTAAAGCGGTGCTGGTGCCTGTATCTTGGAGGGAGGCAAGGGGGAAAACCAGAGCGATAAAAGGTGAAAAGCTTATGGTATGTACAGTTTGAGAGCCTATCAAATGGTAAATGCTGTATGTTAATAGAATTAGTCGTTAAGGAATAAATATGTCACATTTTAGCTTTTTAAAAGATTCTGAATAAAGGAAATTAGTTAAAGCTCAAAAATAAAGCAAGCTTTTCTTTCTTCTTTTAAGTTTAATCCAGTTTTTTAGCAAAATGAAGAAGTGGATGGACATGTCAAATCTACCACAGGAATTCCGAGAGCGAGTGGAGAGGCTGGAGAGAAATTTTGAAGTGTCAACTGTGATTTTCAAGAAGTTTGAACCAATATTTTTGGATATATTTCAAAACCCCTACGAAGAAACTTCTAAACCACAGCGAAGCAGGAAACAAAGGTGGCTTTGAGATCTAATGTGATTTTTCCTAATGCAGATTAATGAAAATTAAGATAATTATTTATGCGTTAAAAAGTTATGTGAAGCTCCAGAGTGATAAGGGCCTCTTGGTGGCCTTGATTCTGAACTGTGATGACTACAGAAACATCCCAAATCTTGATGGGGCACGGCTCGTGTCAGCAGAGCTTTGTGTCTAGTGGCCGTTTCTGCGGCTCACTGCAACGTTCAGGAGCTGACCTGCAGTGCAAATGTCAGCAAGGTGGGGAGAGGGCACAGCGAGATGCGTTAACATGAGATACAGCAAGGCTGACACTTGTTTGGGAGAAAGAACTTAAGTAGCACAGGGATATTTTGTCTTTGCAAAGTAGTGGCTGAGGTGGTTGGTGTTGTGACATAATCCCTCCACACAAAGTGGTGTTATGTCCACAGTGACCGCAGTTTGACTCAGTTTTTAACGTGATTGCTGGGGGAGTGGTAGCACGCAAATGGAAGAAAGCCACAGCTGATGTGCTCAGACAGACATAGTAACTGGTAGTGTCACCTTTTATGACAGACTTAGTAACTGCTGGTGTCACCTTCCAGATAGACACAAGACTTCTGCCGTAATTAAAGGAGCATGTCCATATTCCCTGCTGACTGCAGCCATCTCTGTGATAGCTTTGTCATGGGAGTGTAACCTGAATGGCGAGGGAGCCGAGCAGGGTCTGTGCAAAGTGGTTGTGCCAGCTCGCATGTGTCCTCTGGATGGATGTGAGGGGGAATAATTGTTCTGGTAAAACACTCCAGCATAGTTCCACGTCTGCAGGTAGAGAGGATACTTCTGCTGCTGCAGCTCTTCACGTATGGCAGGTAGCTTTGTGGGCATCATGTATTGGGAGAAATGTTGTCCGAGTCAGTACATTCTGTTAATGTTCCCTTGATGCAGCAGCATTCATTGGTGTAACCACAGCTTTAGCTTCTCCATGGACTGTCTTGTATAATGTCTTCCTGGGTCTTCCAGCTCCGTGGTTTTGGATAATCCCTACTCCAAACCCAATTCAGCAGATGAGCTGTAATATGAGCTGTAATTGCACATTTTGAAGAGATAGCTGATTCTTTAGTAAAATATTTGGGAAGAAGCTTCACTGGAATAACATAGCCCTTGGCATTTCGTAGTCTGCAGCTGTGGGAGGACTCTGTTAAAGATGTGACACCAGCAAAATAGCGTGTGCAGGGTCACAGGCCGGAGGCAGCCGTTGGCTCAGAGAAGGGCCAGCAGGTCGGGGACACTGCGCAGAATGCTCCACAGAATGAGGTGGGACACTATTGGTTAGTGAAAGCTGAAACAAGGGCATGTAGCTTAGATTGTGTCTCGGTATGAGATTAAGATAGCTGGTGGCTCTGAGTGTTATTTTGAACAAGGGAACAGTGAAATTGTTACTGTAAAACAAACTTCGGCTTCCTGAAACTGAAGTCTGATTTCTCCCCCCCTTTTCCTTATTGATAGACGGGTGCCGTGCAGCGTTAAAGATCTCTTCAACTTCTGCTGGACTCTCTTTGTGTACACTAAGGGTAGGCTTGCTTTGTTTTGGCTGCATGGTTTGTGTATGTTCTGAATTACGAACTTTAATGTTGCTTGATGTGATATGCTATCTTTTAAAGGTAATTTCCGTATGATTGGAGATGATTTAGTAAATTCCTATCATTTGCTTCTATGCTGCTTGGACCTGATTTTTGCAAATGCCCTTTTGTGTTCAAATAGAAGAGATCTGATAAATCCATCATTTAAAGGTATGATGGGGACAGATTATTTAAAATCAAATATGGTGTGTTCTCTTGCTTGTTTTCAAATGAAGCTGAAGTTTGGTTGTCTTTTTTTCTCTTTTTTTTTTTTTTTTTTTTTTGTGGGTGTCCGTCCCCTCCATGTTCTAGGCTTACCAGCAGAATTCCACACAACAGAGATCAAAGCCTCTGAAGATCCTTCCTGCATCATTGCCACACTATGTGAGCTGCATGATGGGCTTTTAGTAGAAGCAAAAGGAATAAAGGAACATTACTTTAAACCATACATTTCAAAACTATTTGATAGGAAGGTACATCTTAGTAGTTTTACGAATGTGTGGTAGTGCTCAGATGAATGATCTCTAGACCATTTAGATCCCGCAGGTTCTGCAGGAAAGTGTACTGACAGGCAAATGAACTTGGGCTGGGTCAGATTTTCTTTGTGTGTACTTTAGCAGGAGCAGAATTCACTCTCATTTTTGACATGTGCTGTAAGATCCCCTGTGTTCTGGCTTTTTATGTCAGTGGAGAATCTTTGCTTTCCTTTTTTGTCAGTATGAAACTGGACTGTGGATGATGATCTTTTCTTGAGGCAGAAAAGAAATGTCATTGGGAAATAATTTCATGGGATAACTGTCATGATATCGTGGGTCCTGCTGCTTCCCTTGGAATTGAGCAAAATGCTTTGGAAGGAAGAGGAAAAGTCAGTCCCTAACCTGCCAATGGAACAGATGTTAAATAGCAGTACTGTTTCTGAAGAGTGAGTTTATCTACAGCTTGGATAGAGTTAGGCTTTGTTCTCATCTGTTTGTCTTGCTAGTGGCATTGTAGTCCCAGCTTGGGTCTAGGCAAAAACAAACCCCAAGGGGTCCAGTTAGGCTCCTAAATTGTATTTCCTTTTTGACTAAAACCATCGTGCCCTCACACTGTTAGAGCTGGAACAGTTTTGATTTTATTATGCAATGTATTTCTGCTTTTCATTCTTAGATCTTAAAAGGAGAATGTCTGTTGGATCTTTGCAATTTTACAGAAAATAGGTAAGTTACAGCTTATGTTCTTAGTCATGGGGTTTGGTTTCGTTTCTAAAATACAGGCCTTTGAATGCTAAATCTCAGGTTTTCCTGTTCCTTTATCTTGCCATGACTAATGGCTTTTAATTATTTGGCAGTCAAAGCTGCTTTCTGGCTGAAATGCTTTCTGGATCTGGGATGTCAAATATCAGGTGGTCAGCTGCAGAGCTTCTTCCTTAATGTCAGGTTTTTATGGTGCTTGCCCTTACTTTCTGGCAACTGTAACCTTTGAGTAATCCAATGCAAGTCAAAACCTTGACTTTGAAGTTCACAGATGTGTTTCTATACACACCTCAGATATTACTCCTGAGCAGGGAAGACTCATTATCAGTCTCCAATTTGAGTGTATAAATCTGTGAATGCAACAGAAGTACTTCAAAGAAAAGAACAGACAATTGTAAAACCACAAAAAGGAGGTAGAGTGTTTCTGTGGGAGGCAAGTATAGTTTTTTCAGAAGCTTTTAATGTTCACTTCTGAAAGCTAATTTAAATGCAAAATATGAACAGCAGCTGCTTTGTTCTGGATCCCTTAAAGGTTTTTTTGCCATTTCCAAAAATACGTAATAATTTGTTTTTGCAAGGTGAGTTTTTAATTTGTTGGTTTGCTTTCAGAATTTTGAGCGGACTCAGTTGTTTCAACAATGTAGATAACAAGTTCAGGTATAAAACATTGTTGCAGTGATCCATTTGAAGCAGTGAAATTCTCTTAAATTAACAGTATTGCTTTAATAATACTGTCATGTGGAATGATACGGTAGTCCCTGTTCTTTTTTAAGTAGCTTGACATCTAAAGAAGCCTGGAAGCCTCTCTGTTTCTTTGTCTAAACTTTTCATAGACACTTGCTTTTTCTAAAAGACATGGAGAAGGTGAACCTGTGATACAGTCAGGTTTCCTGTGGGATCACAGAGTCAGTTGCATCATGAATACATTGTTATGTTCCACTAATATATGTGCTTAAGCAGCAGCTTGAATTGCTAAGACACTTTGCAGGCAAAAGATATTTCATACAGCATTCATGTATCATGAAGAACATGCAGGCAGGATTTACTGATGTGAGCTGTTTCTCATTTTTATCTAAAAGTTGCATTCTGCTTCCCAAGTAAAAGTTTAAAGCTTTTCAGCCTTTGTGAGATTAGTGTTTTACAGTTGGGTTAGCTGGAGTAAAGAAAATGAAAGATTTTCTTGGTATCATATGTCAGTGGTGATTTTAAAAATCGAATCCAGGAGGCTAGCTCTTAAATTTCCCTTCCTCCGTACCATTTTTAAAAATACAGGCTATCAAGGGGCAAAACTAGAAGTCAAATATAGCTAGTTTAATATATCTACCTGTAATGTGCTTTGCGTATACAGAGATTTAACCTCTGATCAGTAGAGTACTTCCAAACTATTTCATTTGCAACTGGGATGGAAGCAAAGTTGTTTTTTAACTCTTCTTACTGAGCGCCAAATGGTGGTGGTAACTCAGGAGGAGGGGTGGTCCCTGCAGCCTATCATTGAGGGACCAGGGGAGGTTGCAAGTACGAAGGCAGGCAGGGACAGGCAGGCAGGGAGGGCAGCTGTGGGCAGGTTGCTGGGGCAGTGAAGTCTTGTTTACGAGCCGTGCTGCTGCTGCAAGCATTGAACACTTCCAGCGCATGTTGGTTTCGGGTTTGTACTTTATCTCCACTGGCACTTTCTTTGTTTCTTCAGTGGTTTAAACTTTGATGTAAAATCTGGGCTTCTCTTTCAGCAAAGCACTAAATAAAGAGTATGAAGAGTATGTTCTGACAGTGGGTGACTTTGACGAGAGAGTTTTCTTAGGAGCTGATGCAGAAGAAGAAATTGGCACTCCTCGAAAATTTCCTGCAGACGTGCCAGTAGGGAAAACAGCAGCAAGAGCTCACGTGGAGTGCCACCTTCAGCAGCATTTTGAAAAGGTGATTCATTTAACATGTTGATCTCACTTGAAGTACTAATTCAAGTTTTTTCCATCCTTATACGCAGTTTGAATCATTGAGCTGACTTTGAATTTCCTGAGCTGCTTCTTGAGAGGATGACGTTGAATGCCATTTGCAGGCTTCAGAGGATGCTCTCTTGCTAAGGAGAAATGGTCATGTCTTCTTCCATGTTGAATTTAGTAAATAACTGTTCCTTCAAGAGGATGAGAGTGCTTTCATGTGTATAGTGGTTTTGTCCAAAAAGGTCAATAAGTAGTTAATACCTAAATATATAGTTTAGCTCAAACTTCATTTATACCCCATAAGAATACCATGAAACCTTCACGCTGGATAAATTTATTTGTTTTCCTGGTATTTCCTTTTTTTAGGACAGGAGAAGTCAACTTGTGTAGTATTATATGGAAAATATTGTTCAAGACATAAAACCCATCAAAGTCTTAACTCTTCATTATAAAAAGTAGCCTATAACCAGAGCTGATGTTTCACAGTGTTTAAAAATGTAAAATGTATTTAATGATTTTTTTAAAAAAAACTTGGATAAGGGGGGAAAAAATGGTGCTGGCTGTGTGAAAGAGCCACATGCTGTTTGATTTACATGTCAATTAAAAATAAGAATACTAATTACAAGATACTAGTGCTGGTCTAAATGAATTATGTGGCTTAACTCTTCCTCCCAAATATAAGTGTGTTTCATATTCAGGCAAATTAAAGACAGGTGTTTAGAATGAGTTTATCAATTTTGAGCTTCACTTTCTGTAGTATAACAACGACCTCATTGCTGTTTATGTATACTAACTGCAGGCTTAACCTTTCCTCATTATTTGCCTTCCATCTTCAAACTGTAGTCTGTTCTAGTAATTCAAAACCAAATACTTCGTTGCATCACTTCCAGAAAGCATGGTACAGATCGGTAATTGCAGTCAACACAGCTCCATCTGCTTAGTGCTACATTGTCCTTTGAATAAGGAGAGTCTCTAAGTCCACCAGGACAACGTTTCCCAAAGAATGTTTTTCTGTGACCCTCTCCTAGGGAGCTCTGTCACGTTCTCCTTGTGTCACCCAAGTAACGCAGTCAGGGACTGTGAATAGAAGCATATGCTTTCTTTCTTGCCCTGCATTTTTCAATGTCCAAGTAAGCTTAAAAATTAACAGGTTTTAAGATGTAGTGTCTTGTTTTCTTGTATTTTATTTAAAAAAAACCTTTGTGTTAACTTCAGTCTGCCTGAAAATTTATTATATTTTGTATTTATGGAGTCCTGCGATAATTTTTAACTACTTTTTAGTCAGTTCTGAGATCACAGATTTGATGGCAGCCTTCCGGTAGTGTGCTAGTGATGTCGTTTCAATCTTTGGAGCGATTTTGCAGGAGATGCCCATGAGAAAGGTTTTTGAAGCAGGTCTGTTGACTGATTTTGTTTATTATTTTTCTCTGACAGAAAAGGTCATTTGCACCTTCAACTCCACTGACTGGAAGAAGATACCTACGAGAAAAGGAAGCTGTCATCACTCCTGTTGCTTCAGCAACACAAAGCGTGAGCCGGTTGCAGAACATTGTGTCTGGATTGAAAAATGCACCAAGTGAACATCTTATAAATATTTTTGAGTAAGTAATCCACTGCAGCTGCTGTCATACAAACTCACTCATCTTTTCATGCTTGTGACTGCTTTCTTGCTTAAATTTGACATTTTTTTTGTGTAGACTATTTTTGTCTCTTTGTCTTATTTCTAGTTGAAAGATCTGTTGTCCAGGTAATCTTGTCATCTGGAGAACGATAGCTGAATGCACACACCCCTCCAACTTGTCACCACCATTGTATTAATGTAGCTTCAGTTTTAGCTAATTTAGCTGTTCGTGTGCCTGAAAGCCAAATACTTACTTTAAAATAAAAATAAGAATAAAAATATCTCAATTAAAAGATATGGTAACTGCGTTGCCAGAGGTTTTTGGGGGAGAAGGGAAATGCCGGAGTCAACAAGCTATAATCTTTGCCTTAAAGAGTTGGGAAGATAAGACTAAAAGCAGCCTAAAGGCTCCCCACTTCTTCATACTACTTCAGGATATCTTAATCTAACTTTATAGCATATATATAAGCCTGGCAGTGACCCTGATTATTATCAGTGCCGATCTCTTGGGTAGCAGCAGCTGTGTTTTCCATTTCCCTGGTTGTTCTGGTGGCCATTCCCTGAGCATCCTGCAACTCATTGGTTTCCTCCAAGCCGTGATGTCTGTCCTAGGGCAGGTGTCTCAGCAGGAGTTAGAACATTCCTAGTCAAGAGCCTCTCGCTCAGCCCTTATAGCTGCTGTATGTTACTGGGAAATCATAGCAAGTGACTACTGAATGCAGCCCTGGTCTTTCATGATCACTATTTTGAGGACAGAGTCCCACAGAGTCCCAGTTATATAAATCAGTCCGTATATTTGGCTCCTGGAGATGTGACTGCACGCTGGCTGTAGTGAAATTCACATGAAAATGTTTCCGCTTAAGCAGATGAGTATAAACAAAATAGTTTATCAGTAAAAGTTAGCAGTGTTGCTTTATGAGCTATGGCTCATAAAAAGCAATAATTTAATAGTAAATACCTGTAAAGCTGTTGGGTGTTTGCCTGACATCCATACACATTAAGGCCTTGCTGGATTATGGTGTAAGATCTCCAAATATATTTTTTTTTTATTAATCAGGATGGACATTTATTATTAGCACTTAATATCTGAAGTGCAAAACTGATGTTTTTTTAAAGCACTGTTATAAACAGGTGAAAAATACTACTTTTAGTTCTCATCTTTGGAGTTAACATATATTTTGAAAGTTTTCCTAGGACTTGTTCTTGGTAGTTTATAAATGCTCAGCAAGATGCATTTCTATTTTAAGTGTTGCTTGGATTGTTTTTTTTTGAAGGACTCTAGTATTATTTATATTACACAATTAAAACATTAAGGTGTCTGCAGTCTTTAATGAAAAAGTGTGTGTTCAAGTAATGAACCAGTCTGTCGAGAGATGTAAATACTAAAACAGGGAAAAGAATTGAGTAAACTTCTGGCAAGGAGTGTGTTGAGTAATTTGCTCATCTTGGATATGAGCGAGGAGCAGGATATGTACTGTCTGATTGGGAGAAATGGTAAGAGCTGTGTTTTGGACTATGTGTAATATTCTGTGCTTTTGGGTATATTCTCTTTCAAATTAAAATTCCTTGGAAAGATAATTTTGAAGTTACTTGGAAGGCTTTGTTCAATAAAACCTTAATTTATTTCAATGCTAGCTTTTCAAAATAGTGTCTTAATTTGACACTGGTCACAAGCCACTGTCCCCTAATACAGAATTGCTGGAAAATCTAGAAGCATTCAGAAAGAGCATTTCCAGACAGAGAAATTCCCTGGCCCCTTTTTGTGATAGTGACTGTGTGTTCATCAGTTCTTCTCTGCCTTGCTAGTAAATATGGTATTTTTTGAAAGATGCTGGCTCTTCACTTTGAAATCTTTCCTCTACTCCCTCAAACCACGCCTGGTTTGTGTGGTCTCTTGGATGCGTTTGGTTGGTTGGTTGCCTGTTGTACCATCCTTCTTAATACCTTGCTCCTAGCAGATACTTTTTTTTTTTTTTTTCCTCCTGAGTGTTGTACTGTAATTCTAGCTTTCTCCTGTTTTTATTCCAAAATCTACTTAGCCTCTTGCAACTCTGTTAGGAAAGGAAAAAGGAAATGATACTAATGTAGGTTTTATGTTTTCCTGTGATCTCTGTGGTATTACAGGTTGTTGCCTGATGAGGAAAGCTCAGTATAACTAGCTTCTCTTCTTTTTATTTGGGTGGTATTTTCATTTGAGTTGTAGTGGATATTTTATTTATACAAACAAGGCTTTCTCTTTGTGCTCTGCTTCAGGTCTTGTGCACGCAGCCCTATGGAAAGCATTGTGAGCAGAGTGAAAGAAATAGGTGAGACATTCTGTCGCAGCTACACTCAGTCAACAGATGAACAGCCAGGATCTCATATAGGTATGGAAGTGAAATGCATGAGCTGTTTCAAAATATTGAACCAGGGCAAGTGAAATGCATACATATACTACTGTTTAAGTATTTAACACAGTGGCATTGTTTTTTTTAACCCAGAACATAGCCCAACAGAAAAGTGTTGCTGTCAGACAGAACACCGTAAAGAATAAAAATTTAGTAGAGTAAAACCAAGCTTGCAGTTCAAAATGGGATAACCAAGACAGCACTGAAACTATAGCAGCTCTTAGCAAAAATTGTAAACGTGCATTCTTCTTGGCATTAAAGGTTAAGGGCAATGGAATACAAATAGGAAAATTATTGCAACTGTGCAAAATTTCCTCACTAGAAATATTAAAATACATAGTCCTTTAAAACACTTCTAGAATTTCATTATGTTCTTCTGACTAGTGGATTTCTGAACATACTTTTCAATCTGCAAAGTCTATATGTATGCATGTGCACTGTTTCCTTAGGGAACAAGTACTGGTCAATTTAGTCTTAAGACCATTTGTGCAAGTGGCATTGGGATTCATCTCTGTTGGCTTTAAATTTCAGATTTTGCTGTAAACAGATTAAAACTGGCAGAGATCTTGTACTATAAGATCTTGGAGACTATAATGGTGCAAGAAACACGAAGATTACATGGCAAGGATCTGACTGTAAGTGGGGAAAAAAATGGTAAACGAGGAGAACACTTCTTGTAACCCTCTCTTAACTGTTTATCTTCAAACAGTTCCAGAACAGAGCAGTCTGCAGTAGAGCAGTCTGTGAATATTGTTTGTTAGAAAAGGGTAAATATATGGGAGGTGCCTAAATGTAGTTTTTACTGGTATTAAAAATGGTATGATTCTGGCATAACTAACCATCTTAATTTACGCTGCCTTCTAGAATCATGACTTCATGGACAGGTAACTTTTGTTCTCTTCTTTGTCCAATGAACAATGTCAGTTCATGTTAGACAGCAATGCATTTGTTCTGCTTTGATTCACAATGACGAGGCAGATTCATTTGGCCATATTATGAAAAATGTGATGGTTTTGGCACTGTTAGTCTGCTTCTGGTCTGTGCTATTCTAAACTTCCCTGTAAAAAGAGATTGTGGAAGGTAGAAAAAAGCAGTAGGTCTTCTCTCCAGCAATAAGCTGTGTACTATTCATGCCACAAATTTCACACTTCCATTTCCCAGGCTTCAGTTCATTGACGTTTTCTGTCATCACTTCAGGCTCTCTTGGAACAAGATGTCTTTCACCGCTCTCTCATGGCATGCTGCTTGGAGATTGTGCTTTTTGCATATAGCTCACCTCGTACCTTTCCCTGGATTATTGAAGTTCTTGACCTGAGGCCATTCTATTTCTATAAGGTAAATAAATACTGTCTTAGGACTGGATCTGTATTAAAAATGGCACATTACTGGACTGAGAGTCTTAGAGGGTGATGCTTTTCCTTCCTAGGTAATCAAATAGGAGAAGGGCTGATGTTAATGTGTAATACGTCTAGTATGAATTCTAGCTGTCCTTAAGTATATTACCTGGAATGTGTAATGCAGAGTTGAAGCTGAGATTTAAAGCAAGAAAAAGATTTTTGTAGATGGTACTTAACTGTAACATGCGGTTGATCACAAGTTTTAGTTCTTAATATATATACGCTTTTAGTAGACTATATATTTTGATGATATTCATATTTATTGACTGCAAGCTATAGTTCTGCTTATTAGTAATAAAACAGGAATAATATTCTTTGTTGCCTTTGGCTACTACTGCTTATCACAGGTTTGCATTGTTAGATTTTATGTTCTTCTCTGCTTTGTTTTATATAAGAGAATGTAAAATATCTTTTCCTGGGTGTTCTTATTTTTGCTCCTTTTTTTAACCTCATTTCCCCTTTCCTCTAAGGTAATTTCTGTTCTTTGACTTGTCTGATCTTTTTACCATCTGTCTGTATGCCTCCTATTTTTACTAGATACACCTAATGGCTTATTGCAGTTAGTCCTGAATAAATCAGAAGTAGTTCCGTCTAGACAATACAACCGAAAAAAATTGAACCCTGTGGGAAAGCTGTTTTCTATTCTGTTCTCCCTTCTTTAATCCTCAGATGTAGAGCAGTAATGAAACTGCAACAAATCTGTCAATATTGCTGCTGCTGTTGGTAGCCTACGTCAATACCAGATGCTCTGGTGCAGATCCAACTTTGTGGAACAGATTTACATTTGATTTGAATTTTCTTTGCTATTCAGTGTATGTTCTTGTGGCACTCTTACTTGAAAAAAATTACCATCACAAAGACCTCACAGGAGAGAGCCAGTGTTTATTATTCTACTTGTGCCATTTGTTACTTTGTTTTTTGGGTGCTTAGTTCTCTAGTACAAATAACCAAACACATCAGTAAGTCCTCCTGGGAAGTTTTATGGCATTTCCGTCTCTGGAGCTTTAGAAAACCAGGGTGAATGTTCCTCTGTCAGAAAAAAAAACCATAAATAAAGTGAATGTTGCATTGGAGCGTAGCGGTGAAGTATATTTCAAGGGCCCTTTCAACTTTTTTCAACCCCAATTTGTACACATTAAGGATTCTAACTTTTTCTTAAATCGAACTTTAAAACAGTGGGTTTTAACCCTTTTTGTTATGGGCTGCTCGTTTGAAAGGAAGGAAAGCTTCAATGCCGGGGTTCTCACATACCCAGCCTAAGTGGATATACAACTTATATCTTCCTAGGTAAGCTGCATGTGCTGGGTGAGCACTGGGTGTGCTTAGTGCTTTCATTCCGCACATGCTTAGCGATGGTGAGAGGGAAAAAAAACACCTGGGAGTGGATTTATCTGCATTGATGGGACATCTACTGTCAGTTTCCAACACCTGGATTGCCTTTGGGAAAGGGGGATTAAAAAAAGAGGTATCAGAAGAGGGTTGAGGAAGATTAAGATGCGAGGAGGAGGCTGGAGCGTTCTGCATTGAAGAGAAGTTTTGAACGGGATCCCAAAGTTAAAAATGATTTGATATTGTTAAGCATGAGTGATAGGGCTTTGTGCATGTGTCCTGTTACCATTAGGTAATTGAGGTACTGATTCGGTCTGAGGAAGGACTTTCCAGAGACATGGTGAAGCACCTCAACAGCATTGAGGAACAAATTCTCGAGAGTCTCGCCTGGACTCAAGACTCGGCACTCTGGAACGCCCTCCAGGCCTCAGAAAACAAGGTCCCAACGTGTGAAGAAGTATGTTACCTGTTTTCTTTTTATTAAGAAGTTCCCATTCTTTTTCTTACTGTTGTTTTATACAAAAAACTGTTCACGTGAGACAGTTGCTGCAACAAAGCTTCTGTTAATATATCGGCACAAACAAGGGAAATCTCTTTGCTGTCTTACACTGACATTTCTTATTCCTCAGGTAGTATTTCCCAGTAATTTCGAAGCAAGCAATGGAGGAAGTGGGCTCGGGCATTTGCCTATGATGCCAATATCTCCTATAATTCATCCTCGAGTAAAAGAGGTTCGGACAGATCTTGGTGGGAGTTTAAGACGGGGTATGTTCAAGGTTTCTAATATTCAAATGTGTGAGTTTGGGGAGAGGGAGTTTAGACGACTTTGTAATTGCAAAAAGCAATCTTGAATTTGAACTAGGCATTCAGAATTGTGAAGCCTTGTTATTTGATCTTGGGAAAGTCTAGATGCATCTGGTCAAAGCATTGCTGTGTCTTACTGACAGCAGCCATTGGTGATAATGCTTCATTTCTGAACTGGAGCAGGTTTTGCCACTGTTTTGATGCAAAGGTTGCCTTACTTTTGGGTGGGTTGTCATCTGACTGCTTATTGTCCTTTGTTGTTCAGATTTTTCCAGGGCTGTTTTTGGTGTTTTTTCCCCCTCAGTGAGTTTGACTGGATTTTAGGTGACTTCTTAAATGGAGTGACAGAGCTGCATTTATTCCTCCTTTCTACAGAACCTTTTTTTTTTGGGGGGGGGGGGGGGGGGGGGGGGGCAATGCTTCGTCTGCAGTATTCTTTCCTCTGAAGAATTGCCTTGTTTTTTGCAGATTCCTAGGTGTCGCACAGAACTGTCTCTTGACAGTGAGGGTGAAGAGGCAGTGGCAGCACTGCTGTTGCTTTTTTGTACTTCCCTAGTTTGGAATTACGCTTTCCTTGTATCTCAAACATTAGTCCATAGGTTCTTGCTGCTGTACTATAGACTGATCGGTGCTGTAGTGTTGTCTCTTTTTGTGTTTGCCTGGCAAATTCCATTACAAGACTGTTTTAGGTTTTTTAAATACTCAATAGGAAAGAGATGTATAAGCATTTGCTGTAGGTGTTGTGGTTAGTTGTTTGATGGAAGGGTGGAGGTGGTGTCTTATGTATGGGTAGGGCTGTTTGGGACTTGTATATAAGAATCGAGTGCCAAATGCTTCTCCAACTTTACATGGAAAAGATGGGGATTGGGAATGTGTATTTACCCCTGGTACCAAGAAAACCATCCTTGCAGAGTTAGAAGTAAGGTCTCTGATCTGTCTTATCTCGCCAATTATCTGGAAGGTTTCTGCTTTGTGGGAAACGGAAAACTGCTGTAGCTGGTGTCCTCACAAGTGGCTGCCAGACTTCAGCTGAAGTGCAAAAAGCCAGAGGAACAGAGGCCTGTAAATTAGTGCTGTGTACATCAGTCTTACTACTGGAGCAAATGTTTGAAAGCAGAAAAGCTGGGGAGGAACTGGGGATGGGTGAGGGGCGGGCTTCTGGCCGGGGTTAGTTTAGAGTTTAAAAGCCAGAACATACAGAACATGTCCAGGGCATATGGCCAGTGTTCCTGTAGAGGAATGTGTTTAGAGGAGTAGCACTTGCAAGTATTATTAATCCGCTAAGCAGACTGGATAAGTATCTGTAATCCTGTCTATTCCTCAGTCTCTGCAAATTGGTTTGATTACTCTTGTCTTCCTTGAGCTACCAGATTGTCAAACTGAGCTTTCTGGGATGACTACAAAATAAAAGACATGCTATAGGCCTTGTTCGTATTGCCTAGGAACAGTGAACTGTGAGATTAATTCTTAACTAGAAGTGATTTCTTGTACTTGGGTTTTGTGGTTTTGAAGGTTTTCCTTCCTGTGGAGAAGTATTCCTGTTTAGCTGCTGCTCTTAAGTTGGGGTTTTGGTTTTTTTCTCCTTTGCATATTAGACATGCAGCCATTGTCACCAATCTCTGTTCATGAGCGCTACAGTTCTCCTACAGCTGGAAGTGCTAAGAGAAGGCTCTTTGGAGATGACAGCCCCAAAGAAATGCAGATGGACAAAATCGTAACTGAAGGAACTAAGTTGACAATTGCTCCAGCGTCAAGCATTGCTGCTGAAAGTGTTTCTCCTGGTCAGACAGTACTGACCATGACAACAGCTACAGTACCAGGAAAAACAGGACAGAAGGTTACTATCCCACGGCATGGTATGAATTGTTCCCATTTTTCATCTCTGGTAGATGTTTTGCTTGCTCTTAAGATCTGCTTAGGCCAACGATGCATCTTGAGCATGTATTGCTTTAGTAAAAAAAAGCTTAAGTTTCTGCTGACATCTCCTTCCATGGAGATGTCTAATATCTGACAAGCATCCTGGGGATTACTCTTCCTTGCAAACAAAGTTGTGGAGTTCTTGCTGCTTGCAGTTACACCTCACCACAGATTCTTTGGTTCTCAGCTTCAGTGATTTACTACTCTGCCTTAACTTTGGTCTATAATAATCTTAAAAGGCTCTAGAATGTCTGGATAAAGGCTACATATTAACATTAGCAAAATAGTAGGGGGTTTTTGTTTTGTTTGAGTTGGGTGGTGCTTGACTATTTCTGAAAATGATACATGAGAAATCAGTTTTATAGCCTTTTTTAATTTAAAAACTGGGTCTGTAGTTAAAAATGAAAAGAAAAAAACTTTTTCATGTTTAAGGAGATTTTCAGCAAGAGAATTTGACTGCCAAAGAAACTAATGAGGACTGTATGTGATATGCTGTCAGGTTTGCAGAGTAACACAAAAAAAAAGAAAGGAAATGCCCACCTGCCTTCAAGAGTGGAACACTGACTACAGAACTTGTGATTTCTTGTAAACTTAGTAGTTTCAGATGATTTTAGAAATGTTCGATCACATTCATGTTCTTCCTTTAAGCATTACCCAAAATGTAATTTTTAATCATTTCTGGAGACTGAGGGACAGAGAGTCTTTTTAGTATCCAGTACAGAAGGATGAGTTGTCTTTAGTATGAAATGTTTGTGAATTACTTTATGATTTGCAGTTTAACTCTGCCGTATGAGGGAAAACAAATGGTTTATTTCTGGATGTGTATATCATCTCCAGGTATTGCAAATGAATTGGGTGGGATCACATTGATACCCATTTCAACGAATTTAGGTCAGCCCTGTAAAATGGAGGCTCAGGCTCCCTGCCACCCTCAGGTGAATCAAGCACAAGAAGTGTATCTGTCACCAGCAAGCAAACCAAAGAAAACGGGATCCTTGGCACTGTTTTACAGAAAGGTAAGTGTCTTTATTAGAAAGTCATGTTTTGCTTGTGCAGTTTTCATTACCTTGCAGCCTTCACATTCCTTTCCTTTGGCATGAACAGTTCTTATACCGGCCGGGGAGGAGAAGGGAAGAGATGTTGTCAAGTGTTGCAGAGAATCCAGTTTTCTTCCTTCCTCTCCCCATGAGATGTTTCGTGCTTTTTTTTTTTTCTGTTAGTTATTTATAGAAGCTGCTAATTGTCTAAGAATCTATCTAATGTAGAAGATGCTAATTATCTAATTATTGAAGTATATGAGGGTACTAAGGGAGCTGCTGGAGGAGTTCACCAAGCCACTTCCCATCATTTATCAACAACCCTGGCAAATTGGGTAGGTTGTAGTTGACTGGGGGTTAGCCAACGACACACCCGTCTGTAAGAAGGGCACTCAGGAGGATCCGGGGAACTACAGGCTGTCAGTGTGACCTGGTGTGGGGAAGGTTATGGAGCAGATCCTCTTGAGTGCCCTCATGCAGCATGTGCAGGACACCTGGGAGATTGGGCCAAGCCAGCATGGGTTTGTGAAAGGCAGGTCCTGCTTGGTGAACCTGATCTACTATGACAAGGTGACTCGCTTAGTGGATGAGGGAATCGCTGCAAGTGTTGTCTGCCTAGATTTTAGTAAAGCCTTTGACACAGCCTCCCACGCCAGCGGCTGTGGCTGGGCCAGGGGCGCTCTGCGCTGGGTTAAAGGCTTGCTGGCCGAGCCCAGAGCACAGTGAGGAATGGTGTCACACCCCGCTGGCAGCTGGCACCGGGCACACAGGGGTTCCCCAGGGCTCAGTGCTGGGACCGGTTCTCTTTACTAGCTCTATTGACAATCCGGTTGAAGGGATCAAGTGCACCCGCAGTTTGCAGACGACACCAAGTTGGGGGGAGCATTGGTGTCCCGGTGGGGCAGGAGGCTCTGCAGGGGGCTCTGGGCAGGCTGGGCCGATGGGCCAAGGCCAAGTGTATGAAGTTCGACAGGGCTGAATGCCGGATCTTGCCCTTGGGTCACACCAGCCCCAGGCAGCTGCAGGCTGGGGGCAGAGCAAAGCCTGCTTGGCAGGAAAGGGCCTGGGGAGGGGCTGGCTGATGTCCGCCTGAACGTGAGCCAGCAGCGTGCCCAGGTGGCCAAGGTGGCCAAGAGCATCCTGGCTTGTATCTGAAAGTGTGGCCAGCTGGTGCAGCCGCATCTGGAACCCTGTGTGCAGGATTGGGCCCCTCGCTGCAGGGGGGATGCTGAGGGGCTGGAGCATGTTCAGAGCTGGGCATGGGGCTGGGGAAGGGTCTGAGGCACAAGGCTGATGGGGGGTGGCTGGGGGAGCTGCGGGTGCTCAGCCTGGAGAGGAGGGGGCTCAGGGGGGACTTTGTTGCTCCCTACAGCTGCCTGGCAGGGGCTGTAGCGAGGTGGGGGTCGGTTTCTGCTCCCAGAAAAGTAGTGACAGGCCAAGGGGAAATGGCCTGGAGCTACACCAGGGGAGGTTTAGACTGGACATTAGGAAAAATTTCTTCATGGAAGGGGTGGTCAGGCCTTGGAGCAGGCTGCCCAGGGAGGCAGTGGAATCACCATCCCTGGAGGTGTTTGAAAAACACGTAGATGTGGTGCTTAGGGGTAGGGTTTAGTGGTGGACATGGCAGTCCTGGGCTAAGGGCTGGACTTGAAGATTTCAAAGGTCTTTTCCAACCTACATGATTCTGTGAAATAGCAGTAGTCTTTACTTCTGTATTTTTACTGCCTCCCACATTTGCAAGCATGACATACCAGATAATTCTCCTGTGTCTTGCTCACTCAAAACTGCACTGTTTCGGACCCTGCATCTGTAGATTCTCATTTGCAGTTCTGAGATCTACTCAGTAGTGCTGGTCTTGCTGATACGGGGCCTCAGAAAGCAGTGATGAGTAACGCACTATCTAAAACTTTCTAGAAAGAAGGAACTTCTTGAAATAATGGAGGATTTAAGGGGTAAGTTAAGAACTGGATGTGCTTCAGAGAAACTTCAGAATACTTATTCCTAGTTGCATTCATTTCCAGTGTGTAGTGGTTGAGGGTCTTTGAAGGAGGCAAGGGTACCTTCCCTAAATCCCTGCAAAGAATATATGCTTAAAGTAATCTCTCAAAAATATTAGATTTTTTTCTGTTATTTTCTTACTAGTGAAGTTGCTTTCAGAGGTTTTCCCCTTTTAGAGTTTCTGTATTGTAACCCTAGATAATTCTACACTGAATGATCTTTAAGGTAAATCTTAATTCATGGCAACACTTGTAAGCCACATCCTGTGTCTGAACTATTGGTTCTTTAATTTTGATAGTGACAGTCTGCCTCTCTGAGAATGGATTAAGAATTGATTAGCCAGCTGCCAGGCATGAACTCTGACTGCATTTTGGAAGCTTTACTGTCAGTTGGGAAATGCTACAGCTGTAGCCATGTATTTGGCCAACCATGTGGTAGGCAACATATTCCTCTCGGTAATGAAGGAAAACTATAATTTTCACTTAAATGTCTTTAAGTTTCTACCTTCTATTTACACTGTTCATCATATTCAAAATTATAGTTTTTTTCCTGCTTTCCTTTATTGTTCCTGTTCAGTAGAGCAAGTGAAAATGAAATGAAGTCTTTTTGCTTCCCAACATAAAGAATGTGCCTAATTACTACCCATGAAGCGAGAACTTCTGAAATAGATGGAGGGAAGCTAATGTTGCACTTGGTAGTTATTTCAGGTTTTTGAGACAGATTTTTGTTAATCAAAAAGAAAAAAGAACCCATCATCTTGCTAATCTAAGATTATATTTAATTGTAGTTAAAATATATTCCTTGTTGGAAGTGTTCCATTATAGTGAGCGATATGGCATAGAAGCTATAGTCATAATGTTTTCAAGCAGATTTCCTATAAGCATTAGAGATCCAACAGCTGAACAGATGACAGCTTAGTCTTTGAAGACATCGTCTTCGGCAGAGGGGGGAGATTTTACAGAAATGAGCTATTCAAATATAGAACAGCTCTACTTGGCGGGGCGTTCGTTTTTGCAGGCTAAACTAAGCTCATTTGGCTTGACTGCTTACTGCACGTCTTTTTTATCTTTTCCCAGGTTTATCATCTGGCAAGTGTGCGTTTGCGTGATCTGTGCTTAAAATTGGATGTTTCCAATGACTTACGCAGAAAGATATGGACGTGCTTTGAATTCACATTGGTTCATTGTGCTGATCTGATGAAGGACAGACATTTGGACCAGCTTCTCCTCTGTGCCTTTTATATCATGGCAAAGGTAACATCTAGTTTTAAGAAATTCAGGGAATTTTATGTCAATTGAAAGTTAAGTTGTAGTCACAGTTTACAATTTGATTGCTTTGTTCATGTCATATTGCTGGAGGAAAGGGAGAAGTCCTTCCAAGAAGTGGATGAAGTTCCAGTATATTTCTCCCTTGTTTTGCATAATCTTAAAAGTTCCCACCAACCAGCCAGCTGGTTGAGGATTTTTCTTCTCTTACTGAGCACGTTCACAATGAGCGCTGGTCAGCATATACAAAGCAGTGTGTGGTCTCGTTGCCCCATATTTGTGTTTTCTATCCAGTTCACGATCTTTGTGATCTATGTAATCAGAACTAAAAACACTTATTACAGTTACAGCATTATGCAGGTGCCAAAATCTGCAGGCGCTTCCAACCTTACATAGGGATGGAAAGTTTCTGTTCCACAAAAATCTTGGCTTTTGAAGATTCGAGTTGAGGAATTGAGTTGGTTGCCTGTTACTCATACTTCTTCATTTCCTATTCAATTTGCCAGCATTGATTTAAGGTGTTAAGTTGGATTATGAAACTGGAATATTGGTTTGACTCAAACTTGAGAGCTGTTAGTTGCAGTGGCCATCAAGTCTGATTCAGACACAAATCCAGGAAAGTGAAACTAAGCCCAGGCTCCTCTGAAACACTGAGGCTGGACTGCTTCCTTGAGGGAAGACAGATGGAGCACTGTCTGTGGAGGGAAACTGATGTTCAAATTGTGGCCCCCTGTGCTCTAAACTATAGCACAGCTTACACTCGTTTGATACTGATACTGATAGCTAGCTGTAGAAAAGCAAAACCATTGACTAGTCAGTGCTCTGCATTTTATCATGTAGTTTGTTGTTTTAAATACAGTCTTTTGAGTGCTGTTGGAGACACTGGAGGTGCAGTGTGAGACCTGACAGTTTAGTTGAAGACCTTGATGCATTCTCTCCTGGCTCCCACTACAAAAATTGTTGCTCATCTGCTATTAAAATCACAGATGTGTGACTGAAAAACAAAGTCCTTTAACAAATGACTTGTTTTGAAGTACAGAAGAAAGCTGACGTTGCATGTGTGTGTATATACCTGCCTAGTGTTTTGTTCAGGATTTCCTCATATTCTGTTTAGAAAAGTTAAGGCAGGGGTCCTCAAACTTTTTAAACAGGGGGCTGGCACATGGATTAGGTGGCAGGCAGTCATCTGCGGCTGCATGGTTCTTCCCCCCCCCCCCCCCCCAAACCCTGGCAGGGTGTGGCAGGGGGGGTTCTGTAAATACAGGGGGCTGGATTGAGGATCCTGGGGGGCTGTATCCGGCCTGTGGGCTGTAGTTTGAGGACCCCTGAGTTAAGGGGTCCAGTTTTCAAATTTACAAATACATTTTTGACTTAACATTTCCCTTCTTTAATATTTAGTGTCAGTAGAAGAAAAGTAAGGAAAGGAATAATTCCTAAGCATCATAAGCAACAAAAGGCTTTAGTAGATAAGAAACAAGGAATGCCTGAACAAGAAAAATGCTTGTATTTTCATGTTCTCATCACCAGAACTAAGTTTTAAAAACTTATTCATAGTAATACAAAAAAGCTGTATAGAGGGAAGCTCGTTAAATAGACTGGACCTGAGCAGCCCCAGCTTCGCTGCTTGCACTTGGTCTTCAATAGCCTTTTCTTTTCCAGGTAACCAAAGAGGAAAGAACTTTTCAGGACATAATGAAAAGTTACAGAAATCAGCCACAAGCAAACAGCCATGTGAGTAAATAGTATTCCCTTAGAGGTGGCTTTTCAAATGTTTATGCTGATAAGGGAAAAGTTAAATTCTCTTTGGTGTTACATTCATTCTTACTCAGATGGATTTTATCTAGTCTTCTGACTTCCTTGTTTTCCTTGTCAAGAATGTTTTTCCTCTGTGTCCTGTAGGTTTATAGGAGTGTCTTGTTAAGAAATATTTCTGCCGGTGTTCTGTTGGACAAAAATGCAAACCAAGATGTGGAGATGACAGAAGGTAGGTACAGCAAAATAATCTGGTTTTAAAAATGTACTTGTGAGCTTTTAAAGAACTGAACCGTTAAGTAATAAGAAGTGAAGCAAGTTTTAAATGTACTAAAGAAAAACAAATGCATTGTTGAAAAAGAAACCATCTTTTCAGTAGCCCTCCTGTATGTTAGATAGGGAAAATACACTTTCTACTTAGAAGAAATGTTTTAACTTTGTCACATGAAATTTTGTTGCTGAGGCTGAAGTGTTTCCTTAGTGTGTCAGTGATACTGTATTTCTTGGATAGCAACACGAGTTAACAAAGAAAGATGAACAGTACCTGGAATATTATGGCAGGTTTTTTTCCCTAGTATCGCCTATCCTGAAGGCTTAAGTAGGGAGAACTTGTTTCAGAAAATAAAAATGGTGACCACCACTTTCTATTATGCAGGTTTCTTTTAAATAGTTAATACTGTCGTTGCTCTGGTTTAGAGTAGAAAAGGGGTAAGAGCAGTATTTGAGAAAAGCATGAAAATTGTGCCATGCCTGTTTTTAGTGACACGTCCGGAAACAGAGATCACAAGCCC
This sequence comes from Falco biarmicus, assembly GCF_023638135.1. Taxonomy (NCBI): domain Eukaryota; kingdom Metazoa; phylum Chordata; class Aves; order Falconiformes; family Falconidae; genus Falco; species Falco biarmicus. Next base: position 597,125 of record NC_079297.1, read on the forward strand.
TTGTATGAGCCTGTGCAGCCAGGGTGCATGCAGAAAATTAGAAGGCTGTTCCATATGGTAAATTCCCACTATGGGTGGAATTCAACTGCTTGAATGAGTATTGGAGCAGTTTTTTAAATTCCACCAGCGTCCAGGAAGTGCTGATCTCCTGTAGGTTCAGCATCCTGTCTAGCAGGTCCACAATTCTTGGATATTGAAGAGCATCTGAAGTGGCACAGGGCTCCATTGCTTTGTCATACAAATGTGCTTCTTTACAAAGTTCTTCTGTTGCTTTTCCTGCTAGACTTTTTTCTTCAATCCTTTATCTAGTATTAACTCCTGCTTTTTTGACACCAGGCTACAGGAACATGTGCTTGTGCTGTGATGCAAGACAGACACACTGTGTGTGTCAGCTGAAGCTTTTGATGTTTGTCTTGTAGTCTAGCATGGGTTGCAAGAGACTTTATTCTGTGTTGCCCCGTTTTGCTGGGCAGTAACGGTATGGATGGTGAAACAGAAGGCTGTATTCAGTAGCAGACCAGCTTAATTGGGGAAGAGAGAACATTAACAGAAATACATTTGCTGTGTGGCTGCAGCTTTTTCCACCAAACAGCCGCTTCATAATATGCCTGAGCAGATGGTGTTGTGGCTTGCAGCAGACATGAGTTGAGTACGAAGCTATTCTTTGCCAGCTGGTCGCTAGAAACTTTCACAGAAGCTGAAAGCTGGGAGTTGTCAGACTGCTTAAACTTAGCTTTAAGAGCTACAAATGGCTTTGTACCACTCCCCAAAATAAGCCTGGCAGAAGGGGTCAGTTATGCTACAGTTTTTTGCTACAGCTATTTCAAAGTTTGGAATAAAGATTTATGTTGGCCTTTTTAGCCATCATCCACTAGTCTGCTAGCAGTGATTTGTAGCTCCTCCTAATGTTCATAACCACCTACAGCACACCCTGCTCCTGTCTGAAGCACATTTCTTTAATTCATCTCATTAGTCGATTTATGGACGAGTTTTTGTCAGTTGGATATTGTGAGTTCAAATCTGAAGCACCCAGTTTGCTGATACTGTGTTTCTGAACTCTGAAGCTTTTTCTTACCGTTAGACTCATCTGTGAAAACTGGCAGTTCCTCGGGACGATCTACCTCAAACTCCAGTGCGTCGGGAACAGAGGAGAGAGGAGATCTTATTAAATTTTACAATGCAGTCTATGTAGGAAGAGTGAAATCATTTGCACTGAAGTACAATGTCACAAACCAGGATCACGTAGTAAGTAAAGTATTTTGGAATTCTGCTCTAATGATCGGACACAAAGTTGTTTCTCCTTACAGTTAAACACATGTCAAAAACTGTGTTCTGTTCCTCACCTGTTGTGGTTACAGAAGCTAAATAGTTGTAGGTAATGGTATGAGAACTTGCTTTAACAGCCTTTCAAGAGGACAAACGCAGATGCAGTTCAGTTTACAAGCCCGGTTTCAGCCTCGTTGTATAAATGCAACACCCATTTGCTTGTGTGTATGCCTGTGGAACATCTGACAACTTGCAAGTGTATTAATCTTTCCTTCTGTGAAGTTACTGCTTTTAAATACAGTCTGATTCAGCTCCTATCCACATTTGCCCTCTCTTGCAGATGGAAGCCCCTCCCTTGTCTCCATTCCCCAACATTAAGCAACAGCCAGTGTCTCCTCGACGGATCTCTCAACAGCATTCTGTTTATGTTTCACCTCACAAGAACAGTGCCTGCTTGACACCTCGAACTGCGCTACTGTATAAATTTAATGGGAGCCCTTCCAAGGTAGAAAGCAAAAAAGGAGTCTATTTGAGAGAGCATTAATTAATCTCCTAATTAGGATGTGTTCTAATGCAGTAAGGTTTCATTGAACTAGTCTCTGTGGTGAAGAGAAGAATTCTTAATGTAGAATCCATCACTTGCTCAAGAAAGAGCTTCAGAATGACTTTTTGTTCTCAGATAACTTAAAACCAGAGCAATTTTGAAATGGAGCCGTAGTAACTCATGATATTTTTTTCTTGATTGCAGAGTTTGAAGGACATTAACAACATGATAAAACAAGGTGAACACAGGAGTAAGAAGCGAGCAATAACAATTGATAGTGACACTGAATCCCCTACGAAGCGACTCTGCCAGGAAAATGATGACATTCTACTTAAACGTCTGCAGGATGTTGTCAGTGAAAGAGCAAATCATTAAAACTGTCCATTTTCTGTGGGATCTAAAAGTTGTGGTATTGGATACAGATGTTGCGCTATTTATTTCTTGCTTTTGCATAGAGACAACTGCCAAGTTTCTTCAACGTTGAACTTTTACCTGACCTCCACAGGATGCAAAAAGCAAGGGTTAAGTAGTAAACACCAGAGAATGAGAGGTGGTGATGATCCTCGTTCCCAAAAGGCACTCTGTGCTTTAAGTTACTCTGAGCAAAAGTGTGATCTGTAGAAAGCCATATTGGATGCTCTGAAGCCTAATTTAGAGCATCATGAGTTCTGAGTGTAACTCAGTGTCTGGTAATACTGGTTTTATTTTTGGAAAAGAGAATGATAAGGAAATGAGTGAAGTCTGTTAAGTTTCCTCAAGCTTTTGGTATTTGGGGAATACTTTAAAAGTTTGGGGAAAACTTTAAAAGTGCCTTATTTTTAAAAGAACGTGGAATTTTATGCATTATTTTACTGTGGAGTAACTGGAGTGGAGAACAAATTGAATATTTAGCCTCAGGAAGAGCTGAGTGGTTTTGAGCTGTATGATTTTGCTGTGCTACATCTCCTGTCAGAACTTCAGTAAAAGTGTATGTTAAGAAGTGGATCAGACAGCTTTTGCAGTAACAAAGGCAATAAACAGAAAGTAGAAATAGCAGTGACTTAAAGTGGAAACTGACATCTGGTAAAGCACTGAGATACAGTTCTGGGAGTCTGAAGTACCTTTCTCTCCAGCCAGTGTATGCAGCCATGGGATTTGCTCCCTTCCTGCTGGAAGCCTGAGAGCAACCCTGCTGTAGAAGCTGTTCATATATATTGCAGCTTAGCTATGAAGAAGTACCAAGCAGGATACAGTTGAAAAACAGCTGGGGTTTTGGCCATATTGCAGCTGTTCAAATACACAAATTACTTTAACAAATTCTATCTCTTAATTTTTTTCCTGAAAATCTTGGCCTCTTGTGTAGTATCTACACTGAATGTAAGCCCGTCAGATAAGGCATGTTTGTATATATGTTTGGTTTATAGCTATTAAAGGCTTGGGTTCATTGGCATTGTGTAAATTCCAGCATCCAATTCTTGTAACTAAGTTTTAACACTGAGGTGTTTGGTAAGGGTCTGTTTTGCCAAAATGGAGAAAGTAAAGGTTTATTCAGTACTGTAAATCAGTAACTTGATCTTATTTCATAATTGCATTTAAGATTAGAGCCGTAGAGAAACTCCTCAGCACTGTGTTTTTCAGTTTATTTGTATGTTGAACTAAAAAAAAAAAAAAAGTTGGAACGATTACATAGGACTTGTTTAAGGAGCCCTGTTCACTTCGTTGTTTTGTTTGTTTAGTATATGCTGCAAGATCTGCTGTACCACAGTTCCAGGGAAGAACACTGGGATGATTTCAAGCTGAATGTGGTCAGCAGTAATGGAGGAAATATGTATTTAAAACTGTACGTGTGCAGGGACCCTACTCAGCAGTGAGTAGAAAGTTTACAAGCTGTAGTTTGTTTTTTAATTATTAAGTACTTAAATATTTGATATAATTTTTTTACTTTCAAAACAAGGTGCTTATTTCTCAAAGGTTTGACTGTAGAGAGCTGCTGTGTGAGGAAATGGTCATACAGTGGACTAGGTTTCATGTAGATTCCTGTAGGTTCAGTTCCTTTAATTTTATTAATTTTTTAATATTTGTCTTGGGATCTTGAGATAAAAAGTACAAGAAAAGCAACCTTTTCTTTCTTGATTTGTTCATCAGAGCTGTTACAACTATAACTGCCAGTGTATGTATTCCAGTCCCTAAAAGCCTCTTGTGTTGGGGAGAAATGGGGAATCTTGATTTAGCTTTCAGCGGGGTCTGTTCTATTTGAGTGGAGGATTGCATATGATCAGGCTTAACGGTGCAAGTCTTTCTGCAATGTTGTGTGACGAGAGTTTAGTTCAACATCATGCATTACGCTTCTGCTCCCCACACTGTTACTGTTCTCTGAAACTGTAGAAGACCGATGCAAAGATCCTTGTTAGTTGTTGTTAGATGTAGTGTTTCTTCATTAGAAAAATTAATGTGCTGCAGCTGGATGCAGTTCAGATTTGTTCAAATATTTTTTCACCTTTTTAAGGTGATGGCAAGAAGTATTTTTGGACTTGCCGAACAGTAAAGCAGTAGCTTATACAAAAATTTTGTAACGGTTTCAGAGTGCCTTCATGTGTAAATGTGTGTTTTATAATAAACAGTTTTAAAGTATTTTAACCTGTGTTGCTGTATTTCCTGTGGTCTTTCTGTGTAATTCATTAAATAATGCCTTCTGTCTGCATTTTCTGTAATGTGAAAGATTGTAATAATTTTTATTCTCCCTCAAATTTCTTTGGGATATTTTCAGTTTAATAGTCTTTGTCAAGTTTCCTCCTGAGGTTTCTGTACTGTTTGGGCTTCAGGCTCCTACTCCTCGATCCCCCAGCGCTGCTGCAGTGTGCTGGTCCTGGCTGCCTTCCTCCCAGATGTGCAAGCGTGTTCACAAGCAGCTTTGGACGGGTCTAGACTGGTACCAGCTGGCTTCTTTCTGGTTTTGTCACTACATATAAGCATAAAGCTGTCATGAACTCTGAGCTTTTGAATGGCTGCTCTTGTGCATCTGGGGTGGGGGGGTGCGGAAGGCCAGATTGTGCAGATGCAGTTGTAATGACTTTCTAAGTTCCTTTTGCAGACAGGACTGCCAGTGAGGGGGAAGCATCTTGGGCAGTGTGAAGCGAGAAATAAGGCTGTTGTATCCAAGTCTGGCAAACTGCATCCTATCTGCTAGGACAGGGGTTTTCCCCAGCCAGCCAGATTTTCACTGCTTCGCCAACTGAAAATACTGCCTCCTTAATACTGCTTGAAGCGAGTTCAGAGCTTCCATGTTTACTACAGGTCAGCTTTCTAGGGAGTCAGAAGTTTATTACCATCACTGGAGAGAATACCATAAATCTGCTAGCACTTTACATACAAGCAGTATGTCAATATTACGTTGCCACATCCCGAGTGTTGTACTAAGATGTGGCCTCAAGAAAATTTGTGGTTAGAGCACAATTAAGCAGTGTGGGGAATTGAAAATTATTTTGTATTTAGTTTCCTCTTAGGAAATGCTCTTAAGGTTCCTGTCCTGTGACTCATGGAGGTTTGGTTTTGGCGGGTTTTTTTGTTTGACACCTGAAGAGCAGCAAGAACTGGAACTGGGGATGCAAAAGGAGGTGCTATTGAAGGAACTGCAGGAGTATAAGAAGTGCTGGGATCTCAGATGAAAGCAGCTGAAGAAACAGTTTGCTGTAATCTCGGAAGGTTACAATAAAGATGTAACTCATCACCCAAACGGCAGTTCTTGAAAAACGGGACTCGGATGAGCATGATGACAAACTTGTAAAATGTCTCAACATCCTGGAGTGACCAGGAGTGCACCAGACAGCAGGTGAGTCAGAGGGGTGGGTTACACTTGCAGTTCCCAACCTGCCCACAGCCGGGGCTCGCGGCTGCCCTGCTCCATCTGAGCTAGCCAGCTGGCCAGAGCTGACGGGCAACGGGGCTCACGCGGTGCCTCGTCTGGAAGGTTAATACACCTGCCTAACAGGGAGCCTTTGGTTTAAGGCAGCCCAGTTTACGCTGTGCGTGCACTCCATGGCAGCGCTCCCCAAATCAGGCGCTGCCTCTCAGCTGAGGCATGGTGAACTGAAGCTGCAGCAGCTTTACTGCAAGCATCCTCCCTGCCTTCTCTTATACACCATCCATCACAGCTCCTCATAACAGAAAAAGAGTTTTGCAAGAATCTAGTCACAAGAATTTCAGCTAGTTAATGTGTAAATAGAGGGCTCAAGCATATGAGATTGTGGAAGGAACTGGTGCCAAGTCAAAGAAAGCAGTGCTGCCTTCTGGCAGGGAGCTTGTAGTGCTGCTTCACAGAGCCCGGTGATACTGGGAAAGTGCTACTAGGAACATGAAAAGTGGGAAAAAAAAAATGAGACCCTAGATGGGTCTTCATCCTGACTTTTAATGTGTACCTTGCTTTTTGTTTGTCGTCACAGGGAGTCCTGTTGGATTCATTCTAGGTCCTGCCCCAAGCTGCTTGCCTAGAGCTAAGCCATGGATTCCTGTGTGTGCAGGGGCAGGGAGGGTGTTCATGCCTTTACTGCATGCAAACAAGTGCAAAGCTAAATGTTTTTTCCTTCCTCCTCTTCTCATGTGTTTTGTTTGGTTACTAGGTTCTTTATGCTGCTCAAAACAATGCCCTGCCTAGCACAGTATTTTCTTCCTGCTAGTGAGGATGAAACTGGTAACCTTCTCCCCCGATGCCATGCCACGTGTTCATCTGGTGTTGCAATAGCAACAATTTTTGCATTGATCCAAAAAAGATGTCCTGCTGTTTCAGGATATTCCTTCCCTACTATTTTTAGTTCACAAATGCAGTTTGTGAATTTTTGGGGTTTTGTTTGGTGGGTTTTGGTGTTGGGTTTTTTATCTTGACAAGCACTCCAGATATATTAAGCCTATGGATAGCATGCTTGTCCTTCAAGTCCTTCCCCTCCCCAAAAAGCTCCTTAGATACAACCTGGGTACTAAGCTGTACACAGCAGTTTTTGATACTGGTAGAAGCATGAAATGGACTGGTGATGAACTGTTCCTTAACAGGACAAGCACCAGTTATTTGTGTGTCACTTCTGTGGAGAGGGGAAATGGAGATGGTGTGAGGCTATTTTATATGGTTACGTTCCTTGGTGGGTCTGGCATGTTCTTGTCTCCTAAGGCTCCCTCATTTCCTCTGAATGGGTGGGACTGGCTCTCAGCCAGACAGTTTCATCTCAGGTGGCAAGAGCACAGCGCTGATGGAAGCCTCAGGAAGACCCAGAGGGGATGGAGATTCGTGGGTGCTGGGGAGCTGGGAGCACCTCCCGCCCTCCCTCTGTGCTGGCCTGTGTGTCTGCAGGGCCCTTGGCCACCTCGCTGCCCTGCTCCAGCCCTGCCCCTGCAGCTTCACCCCGGAGCTGCCTCTGCCCGACACAGGGGCAGCTTCTGGTGGCTCCTCGTGGAGGCCACCCCTGCAGCATGCCACTGCCACGCCTCGCTGCCTGCACCCAGGCACCGTGGGGTGCGGCTGGCGCTGTGCAAGTGCTGCTGGGGGGGATGTGTCACCGGCCCCAGGGCCTGTGCTGCCTCGGCGTCAGTGCAGCCTGACGGGCCCTGCTGGGTGGCACCCCAGGAGCTGTGCCTGTGGGGGGATGTCACAGTGTGAGCTGCCTGTGGGGGGAGGGGGATGGGGGGAGCGGGGCTCTGCCAACTGATGTGCAGGGTCTGCCCCTGTGAGAGCCAGAGGCTTGGCCCCTCACAGGCACGTGGCACACAGGGGCCCCTCATGTGGGCGGTGGGACGCCGCTTTTGCACGCGGGCGGAGGCCAGGCAGCCAGCAGCGTGTCCCGGGTCGGGGCAGCAGGGTGAGGCGGCTGCTGGTGCCGGCGCCTGGGCGGGGGGCGGGGGCAGCTGGGCACAGCTTTCGGGGAGGGGGGAGGGTTCAACCCCCTCATGCCACCCCTGCCCGGTGTAAGAGTCGGTCTAAAGAGAACGATATTGTCTCAACACTGCTAACAGAGACCTGGAGGTGGAATGTGCTCCTCATGGACACCGAGACCCAGAGACCCTGGGAAGGAGAACTGCACGGTACGAGGAGTGCTGTGCCGCTCCCTGCCACCTGGGACTGGAAGGAACGACTACAATAAGGCCACGTAACAGCTGTCCAGAAGATGGATGACAACCGTGGTCATAACAACGAACCAGAAAACATGAACTTCAGGTGAACTTTCTTCATTATAATATCATTATAATACAAAAACACACCTCCTGGTCTGAAGCCACCCGCCTCTAAGGCAAACCACGCCTCGGGCACCCCTCTTTGGACATGCTGGTAACCTGGCTTGAGAAGGCGGAGACTGGCAACAGTCCATGGGCCAGAGGAGGAGCAAGGTGTGCTGCTTGGCATAAAAAGATGCCTTCTTAGCAACTGAACTTTGGAGATCTTCCCCACCAAGGATCACGACGACCGGAAGGGCCGGCAGGACGCTGCCTGGACCGAGGACCATAGGGACGCCTTGGACCCGTGGTGGTCGCTATAATCCTCTTTCCTTTTCACTTTACCTTTTCTTCACCTTCTGTCTATCGCACGCCGCTTTACGGGCAAACTATAAAATTGTGCTGCTTGATTGAAGCATAACCCCTCAGCGTGGTCGCCTTGATTTTTGTGCTTCGAGATCACAGTAAGCGAACCATCACGAGTCCACTGAGTGGACCGTGACACCCGGGCCGCGGCCCCCGCGCGCTCGCCCTCGCCCGCCCGTTGGGGGGCAGCGCGGGCCGCTGACGTCACGGCAGCGCCGGTGCCCTCGCGAGCGGCGCGGGCTGCGCGTGCGCGGCGGCATGGGGAGCCCGGCGGCGGCGGGCTGGGGCGCGGCTCCCGCCAGGCGCCCGCGGCTCGAGGCTTCCCGCGGCGGCGCGGCCGACAGCGACCCGCGCCTGTGGGACACGGAGCGGCTCTGCCAGCACCTCTTGTGCTGCGGCGTGGGCGGACCCGGGCTGCTGCGCCGCTTCCGAGGTAACGGCGGCCCGGGCCCGACCCCCGGGGGCCCCTCGCGGCGGCCGGGCCCGGGCGCTGACGCTGTGCTTGCTCCCACAGAGAACGGCGTCACCGGGAGCGCGCTGCTGGACCTGCCGGCCTGCGGCCTCGAGGCCGCGGGCGTCTGGTGAGCGGGGGGCAAGGGGGCAGCCCCGGGACGGGAGGAGGGCGCCGGGCTCCCCGTGAGGGCCGGGCCCAGCGCTGATGGGGCGGCCTCGTCCCGGCTGCGGGGCCCGGGGCGCGGAAGCCAGCGGCTCGGTGAGCCCGAGAAAGCAGAAAAATCCACGTAAATGGCTTTGATGGAGATGCCGCCGGCATCACGGTAGCTGCGGGCGTCGACAGGGACCGCGACAGCGCCCGTAGGGGTCCTGACGGAGCTGCCCCCTCGGCCGGGAGCCGGCGGCGCGTCCGACGGCAGCGAGTGGGCGCTGGGCCGTGGCGGCCGGGCTCTACCCTTGCCCCCGGCAAGCCCCGGCGCCGCGGCCGTAATCTCGGAACGGCTGCTGGTGCTGGGACGTGGCTGCTCGCTGCACCTGCTACGACGGGCTGCGGGGCTGCTCCACGGGGCCGGGCAGCGGCCAGGCCAGGCCGTGGGCAGCAGCTGGGCAGTGGGCAGGCTGGCTGCTGGGTCAGTACCAGCCACCTGCTGTGAGCGCAGGAAAACCGAATGCACGTAGAGGCACATAGAAGCTTGTTTCCAGCAGTGAGGAAAATGACTGGTTCCAAAAAACTTGAGATTTTTCTGGTGGTGAAGGTACTGTCTTACCTTTCTGAAACAGAAGGGTATAAACGCATCCTGTCATCCCACATGTGTGAAGTGCCCCTCTGTCCCACTGGGGCTGCTTTGGCTTGCCTCTCCTGGGATGTGAGCCTGCTTGCACACCACACGCTCCCCAGCGCTTCTTAATCTTTGTCTTTTCTTTCCTCCTTTGCTAACTATGTTTATGCTATTTTCTCCGAATTTCTCTCAAAACCTGGCTGTTCTGCTTGGGTTATTTGCTAATGTGCGGTTGTTAAACTTAAGGCAGTTTGGAGCATGGGTACCTGGCAAGTGTACTCCAGTGCAGAGCTGTACTTGTCTGCTGGGGATTTTGAGTACTTCAGTGTGCAGATTGGCTGTTTGGCTAAAAACTTGTCCAGAGCTAACGCTGTGCTGAAGGGCCCCATCTCTGTAATGCTGAGACATCCTGGCTAAACTCACAGGTTGTAAAGGGTGAGTTAGAAAAGCAGGTGTCTTGGTGTGGCTATCTGTAGAGAAGGAAGAGCTGATGTGACTCAAGGTGACAAGGCAGAAGGGTTGTGCTTCAGAGGAGGTAAGGTGTTGGCAGGAGTCATTAAGGTATTTTTGGTTTTTTTGGAAGAAGGGTTTTAACTGCAGCTGTTTAAAGTGTGTGGACAGAAATGGCATGGTATGAGGAAGGTAGCTAAAGGCTTTGTTTCTGAAGCATGAAGTAATTGTCTAATTGAAATGACAGTTAGGTGTATAGTTCCTGTTTAGAGGCTAGCAGGAGGCTTGGTTGGTTTTAGTGCCTTGCTGGCTGTCCGAGCATCAAGAAGTGCCCATACGGATGCTTGGACACCGCGGCTGTCTGCAGGCTGCTCTGCGGGTCGTCAGAAACTCGTAGGTCAGGCTCTGGTAGTGCTGACCGTAGGCAGGCAGGGTGGGGCGAAGAGGAAGTCCCTCAAAGTGTGGGGTACAGGCAGTGGAGTCAAATGGTTGTGAAGAGTGCTCAGTTGTTACGGAGAATGGATGGTGCTGGGGGTGTGGAATGATGTGCTTGTCTGTTTTCTTTTATAAAATGTTTCCTTCAGTAAGATCTGATATCTTGTTTCTGTGTAGCTGAAGATGCCAGTTGGATGAGAAGCTGCTAGAGCCTTCTGCTTTTTTAAAAACATCGTAACTTTACAAAAAAGAATGATCCCTTTGCATGGGCCTTTCCACTGCATGCTGTTCTACAGTAACTTTTATTGTTTCTCTGTGACAGGCTGGTAGTGAATGCTTATATTTAGTTCCCTGCCGTTCCTGGACCGTAGGGAGAGCTCATTAGGGAGACCTCAGGATGACAGGGGCCTGGAGGCAGTGCTGTGGGTTTCCTACGTGTTCTCACGTTCCTGGAAGTGAATGTTTTGTGAGGCGTGTGGCATGCTGCATGGTAAATACAGATGATGAGTAGGGCTGTCTGGCTGACCTCTCTGGAATATTTAAGCTTCTAATGGGTGCAGGAAGGGGGTTTTCTCATCCTTGTGACCTGCAGCATGGGGGGTCGGGGTGGGGAGGGTGGATGGGGAGGCATTGGTTGTCACCTTTTCAAAGACAGCCAGCAGTATTACCACTTTGGCTGTTTGAGGAGCTATGCCTGCAGAGCCCTAAAAAACCACAGTACTAATATGCGATTTGTGTGTAATGTCTTTGTTGAGCCAGTCTTTTCATAGAGACAGCAGGTGAAAAATCCTCTGCTGCTGTTTTCTGTCTGAAGAAGGATAGAGAGCTCTCCATGGGGTGACGTTCTGTGATCTGTTGTGCTAGGACTGCACTTATGGCATGCTTTGTTATCTGGAGGCCAAACCCAAAACAAAGGTTAGTGTTCCACGAGGCAGGGCAAGATGATAAGACGCACAGGCCACTGACATGGTATGTCAGGCGGGGACTTCCCAGCATCCCCGGTCAAGCCTATTCCTCTTGTTGCTCTCTCACCCGTGTGCAGCACTGATCCGTCCCAGGGGTGACTCCAGCAGATGTGTTATACAGTGCAGAGAGCTGTGTTAGCGCTGTTTAATTCAGCCCTGCTGGAGCTAAGTTTCTGGGGCAAAGCACGTTGTGTTAGGCTGTGCTTCTTGTGGACACGTGTTTGCATAGGTAGTTGTGTAACAAACTGTAGTGTCAGTAGTACAGAACCATCCTTTCTCGCCTGTTCCTGTAGTTGCAGTCAGTAATTTCCTGAGATGGTAGGCACTCAAAATACCTTCCTCCTTATGTACCTGGCTATTTTCCAGTTAATTTTCTCCTTGCTCCTGTGTTTTTGCAGAATTTGAAAGGGTAACCAAGTGCTTCAAAGCAACAGGTTGTGCTCTGTACTTGGCAGTGCTGTCCCTCACTTAATGCTGGGTGCTGCTTTACACTCCTCACCTTCTCAAAAATGTAATGAAGTCCTACCTCGTGTACTTCACGTGACCCAGAGTATCTTTTTGGGCAATTGTTACCTGAGGTCTATTGCATGACTATGTGGTGGTGCTACTGTACCTCTTGCAGCATTGCAGCTCTTTCAAAAACATGCTTGTGAAGTTTGATCTCCATTATTAGCATGCTTTGAAGTGCTATCCACGGAAGATCTCAGTTGTAATTAGGAACGTGAGGGTCATCTCTGCATGTCAAGTTTGGGTGTTAATTTTTCAGGTCTGCTGAAGCAAAGATGCTCTGGTCCAGGTGTGGTTCTGCATGTTAGATGAGTGCCTTGAGAGAGAACTTCTCCACAGAAGCTAAATGAGTGTAGATGGCTGGAGGTGGATTGCTTCTGACTTTGCTGTCCCTGAACCGTTTTTGAGGGTGGTGTGATGGAAGTGCTTGGTTACCAGCCCAAATGCTAGTCCTGCCTGAGCTAGCTATACCTGTGGTCAGGAAGGTTACACATTTCTTAGAAACGGCAGTTGAATATTCTTGGTCTCATTTTCAGGACAGACCTCAAAGAGCAGTTGTGGTTGCTTTTCCTGGGAGTGTAATTATAGTTCCATACAACCTTCTGGTTGGCTGGCTGCAGAAGGGTTCCTCTGCTTTTCCACCACGCTAAAGGTCATCTTCTCTTCTTAGCAGAGAGCAAGAAGGATGGGCAGATTCAGGTGGTCCTCCTCTTGTCCTCAGTGTTAGGTGCTTTCTGTTGCCCTGTAAATAGTGGGCTCTCTCAGGAAGGGGCAGCTAAAGCCTCGTGACTGTAAGCAGCAGAGGCTGCAGCCCTCCCTGTTAGGGAAAGGGATACTAAGTGGTTAAGATAAAAACTCGCCACCAGCAGCTTAGGCATCATATGCGTTTAATATTTTATGGATTGTGAATTATTAAATGGTTGGATGAAAACATGTAGTACATCAAGCAGTATTTTTTGCTAATAGCTGATATTTTATAGTATTGCTTTCTGTTAAAGTTTAAATTGAAAAACTGATGTAAAACTGATCTCAGGGTGGTTGACTGCTGAAGAGGGTAAAGGTAGCAAATAGTACTTTCTTGTGATAAAGTGTTTGCTGTCATACTGAGGCTGAAGTATTTTGCTCAAGGAGAAGGCTTGCAGACAGAAGTAGTAAAAGTGGGTGTAACAACAGAGTGTGTTCTCTCTCCCTCCAGACTTGTCCTGCCTGTGCTCTTAGACTACCGTGGCTACAACAGGGCACCTGCATTGGAAATTTATGTGTGCATTGTGAAAGGGACCTTTAATGCTTTATCAAGAATGACAGTAAAACATTTTTCCAAAATAGAAGAATCAGTTCTCAATGAAATTGAAGCATCTCTTAAACTCTAGTGGTTCTGCTGTTGGACCTGAGATTAATTCTGTAAAATTCAAGTTAATTGGGCAAAATTAAACTACTTCCGAGTTTACTAACTGAAAGAAATTTTTATTGAAATAGTTTATTGGGGCTTTAACATTTTAGTTTAAGGAATTTTTCAGCCTTAAAATGTGTCAGTTATACAGGCACTGAGTGTTGTTTTTCCCATAAATTTAAAAGGCTTACCCCCAATTATGACTTTCCCTAAAATAAATTGAAAAAAACTCTGTATTACCTGGTGTTTCTGTGTCTTGGTTCAGTGTAAGTGGGAGAAAGCACTTAAACTGCTTTACAGACAACTTCTGTAGCTATTTGTTCTCTTCCTTCTGTACCTGATTTTAGAAGAGTGAATGCTTTCAATATTTTTCTGAAAAAGCTGCAGAAGTCTGTATTTCTGTTCAAGAGTCAATGAATAACAGAGAGATAGTGAACTTGCAAAACTAATTCCGTATGTTCTGCAGATTGCAAAGGGAAGGGCGTAGCAAACTTTGCTCTCAAGGACTTTTTCTTTCCTTTCTAGCCTCCCAGCTGAGAGACTGGAAGTGCTGGCCTGCCTGAACAAAGTGAGACAGCAGCACGCCGACATGATGAAGGTAGCTCCAGCGCAGTGGCCGGAGGACACAGCGGCCAGGACCTTGCTGCCTCCCCTCCTTCTGGCTTGGTGGTGCTGGTGCGCGCTGCTGCGACCGTGCCTTGCCTTTGCAGAGCTGCTGCGACCGTGCCTTGCCTTTGCAGAGCTGCACACTCCCCAGCCTTTCCCCTTGATAGCAGGTGGTCTTTGAAAAGCCACATTAACCAGAAAGACTGTTAAAATCACCAGCTAGGAGCTTTATGTGGGCACCTGGCGGTTGTGAGAGATTGAATGATGTTTGCAATGTGTTGAGAAGCTCCCCTTTCCCATCTCTTTGTGTAGAGCCTCCCTGAGTTGTTTTTTTTTTTTTTTAATTTTGCCCCCAGGCCTGGTTAACAGACGACTCCTCGCTGCCACTGGTTGCCATGTCCAACAGCTTCTCGAAGTGGTGTATGTTGGTTTAACTCGGGCCAGAGCTGCGTACATTCTGTCGTAGCCTGCACATCTGCTAGAGCCTTATGAGCTCAGTGGCCCAGCATGGAGGTGACACAGGGAAACCTTATTTGCTTCAGTATTTTACCAAGAGATGTGTGTGGTGAAATGGTTTTATCTGCTGTTCTGAGTCAAGGATTAAACGTGTGTGATTATCTTCTCTAGCAAGTCACTGTAGTTACTGAGATATCTCTTAAAAACTTGTGCTTAGGGATGATCAGGGAGTACATCTTTCATGTTTCAGTTATCCTGGGTTTTGCATTTTATTTTGTGACAAAGGTAAAAATCATAATTTCCACTCTACTAAATTTCACTTCATTTTTAAAAAACATGAACAATATCAAACCAAACACTTCTTATGGGATATCTCAGACACATATTGCAGTATCCTGCTTTAACTGGAACAGCAGATTAATAAAGACAGCGGTTTTCTCAATTGTTAAATTTTGGAATTGCACAGGTACAGATTACATTTTTAGAGATTTTGACTTTAATTCCCTTGTCCTCTGAAATGTGCAGCTTTGTCTTTTTTGATGCCATGCTTAAGTAGTTCTCCAGGGTAAATCTTGATAAAGGGTAGGCAGGTAATGGCTGTTTTACAGGAGAAAACAAAATAATTGCCCTCTCCCACCAAATACTTGACCATTCTAGATATCCTTTACCTTGGTGCCTGTTTCTTTTCAAAATCAAATTTTAAGTGTTAATTATGCTGCTGTTTGGCTTTTGTAGGTTTTTAACGATCCGATTCATGGGCACATTGAAATACATCCCCTTCTTGTTTGTATCATTGACACACCTCAGTTTCAGCGCCTGAGATACATTAAGCAGCTGGGTGGCACTTACTTTGTTTTTCCAGGAGCCTCTCACAACCGCTTTGAGCACTCTATAGGGTAAGGCGACGTCTTGCACGAAGGTCTGTTGCATTTGGATTTCCCGGAGCTTCGTTGTGCTAATGCACAGTGCTAGCCAAGGGACACTGTTGTCTCTGAGCATTGGTGAACTGCTGGGGGGGACATTTTCGGTCTCAGGAGTGTTCCCGGATATCTTGTGTGACTATGGGTTGTTCCCTCGAACTTCCTTTATTAAAGACAGATAAAGAAACCTGCAAAATGGATCAATGTTAGATTTCTCCCCTGCCCCTTATTCTTCTAATAATAATGTTAATTAAAAACTGTGAGTGCTTTATGTTCTCCTGGTCAAAATCTGAGTTTTAAAGCATAAACCTGGGAAGGGTACTGGGACTGCTATAAATGACTTGCTGGACAGTTGTAATCCCCTTATATTGTCCAGCACACCTAAACCCCATTTTGTCTGTGATGTTTGCATTCGTAGTTGTGTGCTTTCTGCAGTCCATGGCAGATTGTCAGGCTGTCAGCCGTAATTAAAGTGAAACAGAAACAGATGATGGACATGAGGATTCCCAGAGTGTTGCTGAGTCATTCACACTCCACAGAGAAACTGTTCAGTGACAAATTTAGGCTTGTTTTAAAAGTATATCCCAAGGTGCAGAGAAGTTAAACTAGTCAATGGTTTTTAGTCAGGTGATCTGGCCAGCCTAAAATGGCTTTTGTTACTGCTGACATTGTGGAGCCAGTCTGGCTTCTGCCTCTGCTCCCTGACATTAACAAGATGCAAATGACCATTGTAAAATGGTCAGATCAGTGAGGCAAGCTGGAATTGATTGCATTTGGTAAACCTGAAAAGGCAAAAGGGGGGGATATAAACAAAACTTTCACAACAGGAGTCTGAAAGCTCCAATAGTATTGACAGCCTTTTCTTTTAAACAGTTCATTTAATCTATATAGTTAAACTTAAGACAGTTGTTCTCAATTTGTATACAATTTGGAAGATTTTTACTGTATTAAAATAAAGTGAGCTTTCTGTGCTTATATTGGTCTAGTACAAAACCACCAAACAGTAAAATTTGGTCTAATAAAAGATACTGCCTTGTCATATAAAACCTTGTCTTGCTTTAAGATGCTCTGCAAGGGGGACTGTTGAGTCAAGTAGAAAAGGAAGTTGGTGTAGCGCTTGTAAACAGTCTATAGGATTGGTACCATATGTTACTGCTTTTTTACATGTCATGAGAACAGAGGGTCCCATTCAGTGAAATTAAATGGCAAATCTGAAATGAACAAAAGGAAGAGAAGTAATTGTCATAAACTATTGTTAAAATAGCAATTTGAAAGAACAGTGCTTTGGTGACTGTTGTGGACATTTGCAGTTGCACTGACTGGAAGTAGGAGGATGATGTGTAAGCCGTGGTGCTTCAAGACACACACTGTCAGTAATGCACTGCTGTTTGCTTGCACAGTTATTCCATGCTTGTGCATTGTGAAATACTGCAGGATGCTGTTGTCTCTGTTTTGGGCATGGTATCTTACGCTTTTTTGCTTTCAAATGTGTTACTGGTGATAAAACTACTACAGGAAATAGTTTGTTTCTATGATTCTCTTGCAGGATAGGGTTTGAGTATTCTTTGTATGCTACCCCTCAGACAAGGGCTGTGACTTAATGTAGTGAAATAGAACAGGTGAACTGATCTTCTGTTCAGCCTAAACCACTGGTACATTAACTTTTTTTTTCCCCCCCCTCTGCCACAGGGTGGGCTACCTCGCAGGATGTGTGGTTCGTGCACTGAAGGAGAGACAACCGGAACTGGATATAACTCAGCGAGACATTCTCTGCGTAGAAATTGCTGGGCTTTGTCATGATTTGGGTAAATAACACTTGAGGTGGCTTGTTGCTCTTTGAAAGCTACCCTGGATGAAAAGTTGGCTGTGGGACTGGAATGTGACAGCTGTTCTGGGCCACTCAGTGCATGGCCGTATTCTGAGACAGGATTTCTCTGTTTCTGTTTGGTCCAGAGTATGTATGTGGAGGCAACTCCACTTGGTGAGTCTGTAGCCGCTCTTAGCTAGTTTTCTGTCATGTTTCCATATGGTGTTTAGAGTTCTGCCCTCGGTGGCTGAAGTGTCCTATTCTTCCTGTGGTGTCCTCAGGTCTCTTAAAACATTTCAGAGTGAAAATGAATGGCCCTTTCAAAAATTGTTATGATTATTTTATAACTACATAATGTTTTCTTCAGAGCTGGCACAGAATAGTTAATGTTCTCAGTGTTACTGCAACACTTGCCTGTTGTGTGGGTAATGGAACTGGCTGTGTTAAGTGCAGTAGAACTTAAGGTGTCTTGGGAAAGCGCACTTGCGGTAGCTAAAACTTTCTCATAGATGATGGATAAGGAATTTGGATAAGGAATTGGCTGGATGGCTACACTCGAGTTGTGGGCAGTGGCTCTGTCCAGGTGGAGCCTGGTGACGAGTGCCGTTCCTCGGAGGTCAGTGTTGGGACCGGCGCTGTTTAATATCTTTGTCAGTGACATGGACAGTGGGGTTGAGCACACACTCAGCAGGTTTGCCAGTGACACCGAGCTGTGTGGTGTGGTCAACACGCTGGAGAGAAGAGGTGCCATCCAGAGGGACCTTGACAGGCTTGAGAGGTGGGCCTGTGTGGACATTGCAAAGTTCAACAAGGCCAGGTGTGAGGTCCCACATGCGGTTCAGGGCGGTCCCAAGCACAGATACAGGCTGGGTGGGGAATGGATTGAGAGCAGCTTTGAGAAGGACTGGAGGGTGTTGGTTGACAAGAAACTCAACATGACCCAGTGATGTGCACTCAATAGCCCAGGAGGCCAACTGTACCCTGGGCTGCATCAGTAGCAGCATGGCCAGCAGGATGAGGGAGGTGATGCTCCCTCTCTGCTCTGCTCTGGTGAGACCCCCCCTGCAGTGCTGTGTCTAGCTCTGGGGCCCCCAACATAAGAAGGACATGGACCTGTTGGAGCAGGGAGGCCACAAAGACGCTCAGGGGGCTGGAGCACCTCTCTGCTGAAGACAGGCTGAGAGAGTTGGGGCAGTTCAGCCTGGGGAAGAGAAGGCTCCAGGGAGATCTTACAGCACATTCCAGTGCCTAAAGGGGGCCGACAAGAAAGCTGGAGAGGGGCTTTTTACAGGGGCATGTAGTGATAGGGCAAGGGGGGCGGCTTTAAACTGAAAGAGGGTATGTGTAGATTAGGTATTAGAAAGAAATTCTTCACTGTGAGGGCGGCGAGGCGCTGGCACAGGCTGCCGAGAGCAGCTGTGGGTGCCCCATCCCTGGCAGCGTCCAAGGCCAGGCTGGACGGGGCTTGGAGCAACCTGGTCTAGTGGAAGGTGTCCCTGCCCACGGCAGGGAGTGGGAACTAGATGGTGTTTAGGGTCACTTCCAGCCAATGGCTTCTGTGGTTCTAATATATGTCAAGATCACGTCAAATACAAGAAAATCCAGATTTTTAGCTTGTTCAGAATATTTCTACTGACAATCATGTCTCAGATTACACCTGTATAATCTTTGTTTTTAAGGTCATGGGCCATTTTCACACATGTTTGATGGAAGATTTATTCCACTCACTCGTCCAAGTTTGAAGTGGAAGGTAGGCTTTTCAATATTAAAGTAAAAATAGAAAACTGGATTTTTTAAAGGGAGAATAATTCATCTTTAAACGACTGCCAGTGCTTGTGAGAATATAACAATCTTCTAGCATTCTCTTATTGCATCATTTTGGTGTCATAATTGAAAACCAGAATATCTTCTACTTTTGTGATTATTTCCTTGTTGTTCGCTTTAATTGTATGTTTGGGGAATGTCAGCCCCCTCAGCATGGCTGTGAGCAGAAGCAGCCTTACTAGCAAAGCAGAAAGAGGCATGGGGAGAATTAAGGGCAGATGTTTGTCACCAGCATCTCTCCCCCGAAAGTGCAAATGCTCTTGAACTCCTGTGTACTTTCATGAGATCTGTTTGTGTACATATGTCTTCTTCCTGCAGATGTCACACTGGGTGACACAGAGAAATGAAGTGAAATGTGGTCTTGTTGGTGCCTGTAGTGTGGCTCTGAAGAGGCAGAATTTGTTAGGAGTGCACTGATCATTTAAAGCCAGCATTGTGTCTTAAAATGTGTATTGTGAGCTTTCTTCAGAATGTATTTTACAGATGCAAAATACCAACTGGGAAATTCCTTTCCAGTTTAAGATTTTTGTTCAAGGCCAGGATATTTAATACAGCATTTAGAATTCCAGCTTTCAGAAACTTTGGGTGGAGTTTCAAGGGTTGTTTGCCGTGAATGAAATGTAAGACAGTCCTTCCGGGCCTCTCTCTGCTTGCAGTTGCTGAGCAAAATCAGCTGAGTAAACTTGTTAGTCTTCTGCACAACAGAATTGTTTATTTTGTCTTTTAGCATTGTGACTGTCTTACTGCTGTTTGTTAAAATTAACAGCTCTCTGCTGGAGCTGGTGTTTCTGTAGACCAGGTGTCTTCCTGTTTGGTTCAGTACAAATTAATAGAAAATCCTGCAAGAGCCGCACTTGGACACCACGGTGCCAAGGTGCCCTGCCAGGCAGCGCTGCTGGGTTAGGGGAAAGCTGTGACAGTGCATGAAAGATGCTTAGCCTTTGTAGTGCAATATTGAAGTGTTTTTTTTCACAGCATGAAACTGCTTCTGTTGAAATGTTTGAGCACCTGATCACTTCCAATAAACTAGAAGAAGTCATGAAGTCATATGGACTTGTCCTGGAAGAAGATATGACCTTCATCAAGGAACAAATAGGAGGGCCTATAGGTGGAGCCACTTGTGAGGCATCAGTAAGTCAGTGTACTGCTCCTCTGGTTGTCCCAATACATGTCTTTGATTTTACTGAAAGTGTAGATAACTATGTTTTATTTATTTTTCGCCCTGC
Organism: Falco biarmicus; assembly: GCF_023638135.1. Classification (NCBI taxonomy): domain Eukaryota; kingdom Metazoa; phylum Chordata; class Aves; order Falconiformes; family Falconidae; genus Falco; species Falco biarmicus. Next base: position 617,293 of record NC_079297.1, read on the forward strand.
GGAATTCTGAGAATCCTGGCACAAGAGATGCTAGAGACGTGTAGTGTTTATTTCTTATAGTGCTGGCAGGAGGTGGTAGCTTCACTACATCATGTGCTTACATCTGCCTGAGAAGTTCTTACTCAAAGTCTTCAGATTAGAGGAAAGCTTAAGAATGTTATTTGTATTTAGTGAACCTGATTTATTGTAACTAGATTGGTAGAACTGAATTTTTAATGGAACCTTAAATGACCAGGTTAGGATAACAGCCTGTTTATTAGATGCCTGGAGGTGATGGTGCTGGGAGATTGTGTTTTCACATGAAGAAAACACGAGACAGTTTAGGGTAACAAGCTGATAATGGATATCAAAACTGAGAACTGGCAGAGATGAGGCAACCAGCAACCCGAAGTGTGGCCCCAGCGCCAGAGCCACATCAGCTTTAACAGTAGCAAAATGCTTGGATTTATTGCAGTAACATACATAGAGGCAGGGATAAGACTCAAAGAAATGTGTTGCCTCGAGACAAGGAGGAAGAGATCATGATTGTTACTCCTTGCCACTCTATGAAGTATTAAGTCCTCTCTCCTCACTTTGGAGCTTGTTATCTCTTCAAGGACACCCATTCAGTTGCCCCTACAATTTAAGAACCTGTCAGTGGGAGATCTGTCATGACAATCTGGTCCTATATCAGAATTTGTGCGTTGTCCCAAACAAATCACCTGTGAACATTAGCACTTACCCATTATTTTCTGCTGTAGTAGTGTGTAATTCTGCCATGTGTACTGCAGCACTCTGGTGACAAACATAGGGAACTTAGCATAATGAAATTCAGTCTGAGATCTTGTAGGAAGGGGATATTGATTTACAAAGACTGCAAGCTGATTTTTCACTTACTTGCACTGCACACAAACCTTGCTGCCCACCACTTGCACTGGTCTTGTGCCGAGTGCTTACCCAATGTCTCTTCTTCCTTGTTTGGATTCTATGCCTGTTTTCCAGCAGGATAACAGGAAAAGGAATGTCATACATGGTACGCTGCATGTACCTTCTTGCTACCCTCCTGGTGTTAGGCTGCAGGATCTTCTGCTGGCAGTCACTTGTACTGTGGTGGTCTTACCAGAGTACAGGCACCTCTGCTGTTGAGGCATATGTGCTGTGATGCTATCACATGGCAGGACTTCTGGTCCTGAAATGAACCGTAAGTTATTTATGCACTGAACATAAACTGTGTCCTGGACGTTGTCCCAGTAGCAGAGCTCTTTTCATCAGCACAGGGTGTTTTTATCAGTGATGTGCTCTCTTCCTGCTGCTTACTTACATTTCCATTCTTATATCAGTTTTAAAAATTCTGTAATGCAGATAACATGAAAACCGTATCTGTTTGTATACCATGTTTTCCGCCTTCAGAATTTCAAGGCCATTTTATGGCATTTTTTGTTTAGCTGAAGAATCATTAGATTTTCAAGAAAATAAATGTTTATTTGCAACTTGTATCTTATTATTTTGGCATTGATTTCCTGTTTGCCTTATGGCTGAATTGCCAGCTACTTAAACTCCTAACCCACAAGGGATATCTGTACAATTTTTGTTTAAAACTCTAAATTATTGTTTTAAAACTGTTCTATAAAGTTGTATTGTTGATTGCAGGAGACTGCAAGACAGTGACATGTTTGTGGGTTTAACTAATTCCCTGAAGATTAAATGCTTCCAACCTTTTCCTCTCTTTGTTGCTGTGTACTTTTTTTTTTTTAAGCTTTTCAAAGCTGCAGGCTTTGCTTAAGTAGAATGGGAAGTTAAGTACTGGTGTACATGGTTTTTATTCTTCCTGATACTCTGGGAAGTCAGCTGATTAAGCCCCAGTTCTGAACATCTAATGCCCAACAGCTTCTTAATGTCTTTCTGTTCTTTGCTACCTCAGTGCTGGATGTTTATCACAGACAAAATCAAAGTGTATTTCTGCTGTCTTAAAAAAATTGCTTTGACATTGTTTGCACACTTTAATTTCTTACTGTTTCTGATATTTATTTTTTTTCCTTCTCGGCTCCCCTGTTGTTAGTGGCCCTACCATGGTCGACGGAAGGAGAAAAGTTTCCTATATGAGATAGTAGCTAACAAAAAAAATGGCATTGATGTTGACAAATGGGATTATTTTGCAAGGTACAAATCTTACATTTTGGGTTTTTATTATGAATTCCTACTGAAACAATGCTACTGTATGTACAAGTGTGATCTCATTGTTAAACACTCTCTGTGGAATATTTTTAGGGATTGCCATCACTTAGGAATCCAGAATAATTTTGATTATAAGCGATTACTTAAATTCATTCGGGTCTGTGAAGTAGAAAACCAGAAGCATATCTGTACCCGTGACAAGGTAAGCA